>NC_092540.1:948560-1251590 GCF_037038585.1 Patagioenas fasciata
GAGCTGGTTTGGACCTTGTTGGGTGCCTGCAGCCTCTCTGCCTTCACCCTTTTGAAAGGGTGCACCCAGGCAGCCCCGGGGCTCGTTTGCAGGGAGGTGTGGGTACCGTGGGGTGCTCAGGGAACCCCCAGGCTGTTGCTTGGCCCCTGGGGAGTCCCCAGAGCAGGAGGACGCGAGTGCCAGGCTGGGACAGAGGTTTCCAACTGTGGCACCAACCCCTCTGCCCTCACACCGCAGCTTTTGTCACTCTGTCCGTCCCGATCTGAGTTCAGAGCGTCCCGTGGTCTGGAGAGGCTGGAGGGGAGCGGGAGCCCGGCGGGATGGGTGGGGAAAGGAGACCCCCTCCCCGGCTCTCCCCCAGCCCCAGGGCTGGCGTTGGGGTTAAATCCCTGGATTTCAATGGCGGGATGGGGTTGAAAAGCCTGAATAGCGCGCGCCCGCATTGTGGCGGGGTTGGCGGAGGGGAGAGGTCGGCCGGGGGCATGGGAGGGCTGCCCGCGTTGCTGTGGGAACGCGGCGAGACCTCCGGCGTGCCACATCCTGCGCCCGCGCCGCAAGGGCCCCGCCGCATTCAGGAGTTTCTAAGGCGGGGACCGGCCCCTGGCCCCCCGGAATCCTCGGCTGGGCAGGAAACGGGCGGCGGGTGACGGGGGCATCGGGACCCTGCGCTGGGACGACGGGGGGTGCTCCGGTTTGGGGAGCAGGGCGGCACCGGGGGTTCCCGCGCTGGGCATCACTTGAGTGCCCTGCGCACCTGGGGCTGCGCTGCCCACCCGGGGCTGCTCCGTCTCTCTGACATTTCCCTCAATTCCTGCACAAATCCCGGAGCTGGGTTTAAACCAGGGTGCAGGGGTCTGGGCTCGGGGTGCTCGGAGCGGGGGTGTCCTGGGAAAGCCCCCGGGAGCCGCGGCCGCACCGCGGCTCTTCCCAACGGGCAGTCCCGTGGAAAAGGAGCCGCCTGGAAAATCCAGCTGCTCCAGCCTTGTTCTGCGTTGGATTTACTGTAACAAACCCCAGCAGTTTATTGCAGACGTGTGCCAAAGAAATGTCAGGTTCTCAAGCAAAACCAAGATTTTGGTTATTTCTTGAAAAAAGCAGCGAATTGGACTCTTTTGGTGGTTGCAGGAGGGTGTGAGGGGGGGAGGAGAGACACTCTCTGCCATAGGAAAGACACCGCTCCGTAAAACATGTGATCACATCTCAAATATATTGTGTAATCTGCTATTATTAGGGTATTTAAGATAAAAACGAGGCTGGAGCACTTAAGTGAAACTCATCTCTCTATTAGGTTCCTTGATTTATATTTCGTATTTTACTGAGGACGAATGCAGGGGGGTTTTCTCCTATTTTTAGGTTTTTTCCTGGGGTGGGGTGTGTTCCACGTCAGTGGGAGGGGGTTTAACCCCTCGCCTGCGAGGTCTGAGGGGTTAAGAGCGGAGCTGGAGCTCCCGTGGGATCGCTGCTGTGTTCCTGCCCTCCCGCGAGCAGTCGAGTCGTTGGTGTTAATTTGGATCTCCTGCCCGTTTGGTTCTGGTTTAGCAGGGCCAGGGCTGGGCTGGGTGGAAGTGCTGCTCACTATGGCATCATTTACCGCTAATATCCATCTAAAAATATCCCGTGTGTGTGTTGTTTTAACGGCTCCAGTTCTGGAATGTGACGATGTCATTTTTCTGAGGTTAGTGTAAAAAACCTCTTTTTTTTAACATTTTTTCCTCCCTCCTCAGCCTCTCTCTGCCCTCCCAAAGGCACCAGGGACGGTACAGACTCCTCACAGATCTTTCTGGCCGCTTCCTTGCAAAATTCTTGGTTTAACGTAATTTTAGGGCGGCTTTTCTCTCACTGGAGGTTAAAACCCCGTGCGAAGCTTTGATCCCATCCAGGTGGAAAATCCCTGGGCTGTTTTTGGGCCGCGGTTCCGGGCGGAATTAAAAACTGCGCCCTCATCGAGTGAAATACCCGCTAGAGTGAGGTCCTTTGAAAACACCCTGGGCCAGGCTTTCCCCTGCATGTTGGATTTTGGGGAGGCCTTTCAGACAGAGCTGTGGTGTCCCCATGCTCCCGTGTGCCCATCCCCGTGCTCCTGTGTACCAGTCCCCATGCTCCCGCGTGTCCATCCCCTTGCTCCCGTGTGCCCGTCCCTGTGCTCCCGTGTGCCCGTCCCCGTGCTCCCGTGTGCCCGTCCCCGTGCTCCCGTGTGCCCGTCCCCGTGCTCCCGTGTGCCCGTCCCTGTGCTCCCGTGTGCCCGTCCCCGTGCTCCCGTGTGCCCGTCCCCGTGCTCCCGTGTGCCCGTCCCCGTGCTCCCGTGTGCCCGTCCCTGGGTCCCCGTCCTGGCCCCGGGCGCACTGCTGCTGGGGTGCAGAGCCGACCAGCACCAGCTCCTGCTGGAGTGCCTGAGACATTACAAACTTTTTAATGGGATAATTTGCTGATCAAAGGGGGCCATCCAGGAGCATGATGAATTTGACACAACCCATTCGTTCCTAATTACGGGTAACATGCTAATGACTCTTGAATAACACCATGCAGCAGGATACAGTTTTTTCTTGTTTAAATCGTTTTCTCTGCGGTTTGCAGAGCCGGGAGGCGAAAGCCCATCCGCTCCTACGGGGAAGCTCTTCCTGCTGCGCTCACGTTGCCGAGCCCTGAGCAGAGGTTGTGCCGCGCACCCCGCGGAGGCTTCGCCACCGCCCCGCTGGTGCTGTCCCTGGGGCTGGGGTGACAAACGCAGATAACGGGGGGCTCTGCATCCCCAGATCAGTTCTCAGGGGTCTCCCCGCGTTGTGCAGCAGGTGCGGAGCCCTGGTTGTGCCAGCCCGAGCGCCCCTGCAGCGCGGGCCGAGCCCGAAGCCGCTGGGTGCGGGGAGGAGGGGGCGGCTTGGGGCGCTGCCGGAGAGGCCCCCGTGTGCAATTGTAAGGCCATGTCATTTTTTTTCCTGTAAATCTTGTAATTTCGTGCTTCAGAGCACAACAAAGTGAGAGAGCCAGCGGGGAGTGAATTAAATTCCCCGCTGAGAGGCGGCGCGGGGCGGGCGGCGGGGCCGGGGCCGGGGCCGCGGTGGCACCCGCTGGCCAGGCGGCGATCGGGCTCAGAAAGGGAGATTCTGGGACAAGTGCTGCCTGGCACTTTGCGGGGCTGCTGCCCTTGTTTCTCTCCTGGTTTCCCCTTGGCTGTGTTTCCGTACCTGCTGCAGGGACTTTTGCGGGGCTGGGGCAGGGTCCTGCCTCACCCGGTCACCTCCGCGAGCTGGGCTGTGCAAACACCGAAGGAGTTTCACGTGTTGCACGCGCAGAAACCAAATCCACGCAGAGCTCCGTCAAACAGACACGTGGAAGGGTGGCGAAGGCTCAGGCGGCCGCCGTGCACGCGCGGGATGCGGCTGTGGCCCAGCACCCATCCCTGGGCCGGCCGGCCCTGCCGCACGCAGCCGCCGCGTGGATTCCTCCACCCTCGGCTTTTAACTGCAATTACTGTTTTCATTTCAGAAAGTAATTAAAATATCAGACCTTGAGCTGTCATAACTGTCACATGGTTTTTGTGTTCGCATTACCGATGCACATCTATTACCGTTAATAACAGGGAATAACGTGCCCGCGGAGGAGCGTGCCGAGCGCTGGGGCTGCGCCGGCCCCGGGACTCGCGCCGCAGTTCACACCAGCAGCAAATCGCCGCGTTTGGCCCCAAGGGTTTCATTTTTCAGTCATTTGGATGAAGTGGGTTTGTTGCCAGTTAGTGGTTGTGCAGTTTTTGAGCATCCCCGGCCGCTGGAAGAGGCGATGGGCCCTGGGCGCACCCTTGGGTGCAGCACCCTTGGGTGCAGCCCCAGCGATTTGTCATAGGAGACTAACGTTAGGATCCCGTCTGCTTTTGAAACTTGTGGGCTGCAGCTCTTGGGTTTGGGTCACTTGCTATGAAAGTATAAGGTTTTATTAATGAAATAAGTAAGGGTGCGTCTGCTCAGCCCTCAGCTCACAGATTCAGCAGCAACTTTAACGTTACCTCTCGTGCAAGAGCACTTGTAGTGGTGTCTGTCCATGGGCATGGAGCGGGCTGGCTGGATTTATCTACAGAAAACATGTGAAACATCTGGGGTGTCCTTTGCTTTCCATCTGTTGCATGCGCTTCCCTGGCAGCTCCGGGCGGAGAGGGGCACAACATGGGACCTTTGGTTAAACCACAGGTAACGAGGCTCCGTGATGCTGTTTGAGGGGGTGCCCTGTTTGAGGGCACCGGGGGTGCTCCTTGCTTTGCAGGGGTTAAACAGGCAAGTGGAGCGGAGCTGCGTGCTGAGCTGCATCCACACCACGGGTGACGCTGCTCCGGTAACGCCGCTCCGGTAACACCGCTCCGGTTCGTGAGCGGATTTGGCAGGGAGGGCTGGAGAAGGCGGCACAGGGGCTGGGGGCTTTCTTCTTTACAGCTGGAAACACGGAGAATTAACAAGTTGGCCCTTTCTCGGGGCGAACGGCCGCTCCTGGAAGGCGGGAGGGTGATTTACGGCCGGGTGATGACAGCCGGGGAACCGTGTGCCGCTGGCAGCAGCGCCAGGCCGGGCGCTGACCCTGGACCCAACGCGAGCCTGGCTACAATGGCCTGGTTGTTAGAAATGCACCAAAAAAATCCCTTAAAGGTGAAACACAGGAGCCCATGGGGAAGCGGGGCTGGGAGCAGCACCGGGGCTGGGGATGACCCGTGAAAACCAACACCTGCCAGAGGCACCGAGATGCTGGAGCTGGTGATTTGCTGAAAACGGGGTGGGGGTTTCTGGAAGAGGACAGGGTTGTCCCCACGGTCCCATGTGGTAGGCTGTGCTGGTCATACCGGTGTGGCAGGAGAGCGCGCATGGGGAGCATCGGGGAGCACTGCCCTCCTTGTGCATCGCACCCGGGGAGCCGGAGGGGAGCGTGCCCGGAGGAGGAGGAGGAGGGGGCAGCCTTCCTCCCGCCCACCCGCTGTGTCTCTTTTGCAGGCTCTGCAGGTGGCTCGGCAGTTCCTGCTGCAGCAGGCCACGGGGCTCAGCTCCCCCAGCAGCACCGAGGGCAAGCAGCCGGCCGTGCAGGTGAGCCCCGCTCCCCCATCCCCTCCTGCTCGGGAAGGGCTCGGCTGCACACCGGTGCCGCGGGAAAGTGCCCGTGCAGACACGCGTCACCTCCATCCTCAGGGTGGCCGAAGCCCCCCAGGAGCCCACAAAGGCTTCGATTTCCCATCAACTTTCAGAAATTTGTTTTATTTTGGTGGGGGGGTTGTGGTCCCTGTTGTGTGCTGATGTGGTGGGAAGGGGTGGGGACTGAGGGGAGAAGGTCACCATGTGCCATCGCACCTTGGGACAGCATTTGGGATTGGGAGGCACAGAGTTCCCCAGGTCGGTGCTGGTGCTGTGAGTGGGGCTGGATACGGGATGGGCCCTCATGGCCAGAGCGGGTCCCCCCGCATGGGGACAGCTGCTGGCATGGGACCAAGGCCCACGTGGGGTGGAAAATGGGGCTTTGGGTGGGTGCAGCACCCTTGGTGGCATCCTGGTGCCTTAGGCATGGGGGAGCCTCCCCTTTGCTTCCCTTGGCCGAAAGAAAGGGCAGCAAATGGGCAGAAAGAGGCAAAGAGGGGTTTGAACCTGGAGAGAGGGGGAGGCAGAAAGAAGCAAAGCCCGCGCGATGGGAAGTGACAATTTAAATAGCTGTGCAGAGGGGCTCTCCCCTCAGGCTAATTAAATTTATCGGAGAACAGCAGGTTACCTTATTAGAGCCACGTGGGTTTAATTAACAAAGGAAAGTAATTAGCACAAGCGCTCTCAGAGCTGGAGGTCCTGCCTGTGCCAGGCTGGGCCGGGCAGTCTCCGGGGCTGGGATGGGCAATCGCCGGGGTACGGCTGAGCCGGCACCGAGTGCCGTCCCGGGGCTGCCGGTACCGGGGCTCACGGGCTGGGGAGGAGCAGCGGGAATTGGCCAGGGCTCCCGCGGCACGAACAGGCGGCTTTTCCAGCGGTGCTGGCAGGAAGGAAACGCAGTCGCTGCATGGAAAATGTCTGCGAAGGACAAAGGCAGCGAGGGTGAAGTCACATTCCGGTAACCAGCGCCTCACTCCCTCCATGGGTGCGTGTCCCTGCACCTCGCTCCTCCTGCCTGCGCCGCGCTGCTCCTGCCTGCGCCGCGCTGCTCCTGCCTGCGCCGCGCTGCTCCTGCCTGCGCCGCGCTGCTCCTGCCTGCGCTCCTCCTGCCTGCCCCTGCCGCGCTGCTCCCGGCTGCACTGCACACGCTTTGCTCGCTCACCGACCGTCATCCCCTTCTCCCTTCGCCGCTGTTTTCTCTCCCCTCCCTGCCCATCTGGCCGGCGGCTTTGCTGGAGTGAGCTGGATCTGCCTTCCTCCCCCCTCCTCCCTTTTTGTGTTGCAAAAGAACTTGTGAAAGTTGTAGACGTGAGTCAGAAATAGCTCATAACTCACAGCGACCGGCCTCTTCCTCCCCCCGGCCCCGCGGCCCGGCCGGCAGCTGGAGCGGGATCTGACCGCGGGGAGATAGGGGATTAAGCAGACTCCTTTGAAAGGAAGTTTATCTAACGGCAGAGGGGTGTGGGTGAGACTGGCCAGGACGGCGGGAGGAGGAGGAGGAGGAGGAGGAGGAGGAGGAAGGCTGGGTCCTGGCGCAGCAGCTCTGGGCTGGGGGGAGCAGAGCAGGACCGGGGTCTCCGTTGCAGCCCCCAACACCCCGGAGCGCTGCGAGTCCCCGGCGCTTGCTGACACCATGTGTGTGCAGCTCCCTGCCACCTCGCTGATGGGGACGGGACGCTCGGGGGGCACCGAGCCAGCGGGAATATTAACGACGATCGGTAACGGCGTGCTCCTAAAAACAAACAAGGAGCTGCTGGCTCGGGCCGGATCTGGGGTTTTGAGTCCGAACTCTCTCAGCCCCCAGACGCCCGGAGGTGTGTGTGCAGAGCCCCCAGCTGACGCTCCGGTTGCAGCTGCATCGAAGAGATGCTGAAAAAACCCA
The DNA here is from genome assembly GCF_037038585.1 of Patagioenas fasciata. Taxonomy (NCBI): domain Eukaryota; kingdom Metazoa; phylum Chordata; class Aves; order Columbiformes; family Columbidae; genus Patagioenas; species Patagioenas fasciata. The sequence goes on from NC_092540.1 coordinate 955,545, forward strand.
CCCCGAAACATCTTTAAGTGGTTTTATTTCTTTGCAACTTTTAAACCATTAGAAACTTGGCAGATGCCAGCAAGGACTTTTGCTGCGCTGGATCCCGCTGGCACAGGGAGATGCTGCCGGTATTGGGGGGCCCGTGGCACGAGGTGCAGGACCATGTTTGCAAAGGCAGCGAGGACTCTGTGCCCCGTGTTTTGGGCGCTGGGCCATTTCTGGCTTGGAGGCACCGCTGGATCACAGGTGCCCTTTGGGCTCCCAGCCCAGCCCCGGAGCCGGGCTCTCCCGGCCCTCGGCAAGAGCCACTTGCTGAGGTTAAAGAGCCCCTGAACTGGGAGAGGAGTTTGGAGCAAACTGCGGGAAATTGCTTTTCTTTTGTCTGCTGCGCTGGGGAGGGCAGCGGAGCGGAAAAGTGTATTTTGTTGATTTGAAACTTGAGTGAAATGGGTAATGAAGACAGATCAATACCAGCCCTTCTGCGTTCCCTCTCCAGGAAAAAATCCAGCAGCCCGTCCGTCTCGGCTCGCGCGGCGCTAGATTTTTCCATTTGAACTCTTGGCACCGCCATCTGTCCCCGCTCCCCCTCCTCCTTCCCAGCCCGGCCCAGCCGGCCCGTAGCCCCGTCGCTGCCGCCGTCCCTGTCCCGTAGCCCCATCACTGCTGCTGTCTCCATCCCGTAGCCTGGTCGCTGCCGCCGTCCCGTAGCCCCGTCGCTGCTGCCGTCCCCGTCCTGTAGTCCTGTCGCTGCCACCGTCCCCGTCCCATAGCCCCGTCGCTGCCGCCAGCCCGGTCCCGTAGCCCCGTCGCTGCTGCCATCCCCGTCCCGTAGCCCCGTCACTGCCACCGTCCCCGTCCCGCTCCACCGCCCTGCAGGCTCTGTGGGGTCTAACGGGGGAGCGGGCGAGCCGCTTCAGTCCTCGCAGGTTTCATGGGGGGCAGCGAGTGCTCCAGCCCCGTCCCCCTGCCCATGCATCCCCCATTCAGCTCCCAGCGACTCGCATTCGAATTACGTGCGATTAGCGCTTCCCCGGCGGGGCACGCGGTGCTAACGAGGACGCACGTTGGGCTGCACATCCAGGGGTTGATTCCTCCATTGCTTTGCCTGCGGCTGAGCATCAGAGGCTGGTCGTCCTCCACGCAGCTACGCTGGCGCCTGCTCGCCCCGGCAGCTACTCCTTTGGTGCTAAAGCTGTTCAAAGGTTTCATAAATAACCCCCCAGCCTCAGAGCCCGACCCGGCACATGGAGCTGGAGCTCCTCTGCAGATCTGGGCGTTTCCTCTGACCCTGGGCGGGTTTTGGCCCGTGGTCTCTGTCCCACCTCGATACAGTCCAGGTGTGCTGTGGAGTTGGAGGCTGGGCAGCGTTTGGTGCCCTGTGCCACCCAGCAGGTGTGTGTCCCTGGTGGGGGTGACACGGGTGTGCGTGGGATTCGTGCCCGACCCCGGCATTTGAAGCTCTTGCAGATGTTCTGAGCTCGGGGCTCGCCCAGGGATGCTGAGAGCAGGAGGGGACCCGTGGATGTACCCATGGATGTACCCATGGGATGTACCCGTGGATGTACCCATGGATGTACCCATGGATGTGCCCATGGGATGTGCCCATGGGATGTACCCATGGGATGTACCCATGGGATGTACCCGTGGATGTACCCATGGGATGTACCCATGGGATGTACCCATGGATGTACCCGTGGATGTACCCATGGGATGAACCCGTGGATGAACCCGCGAGCTCTGCTTGGACTCGCTGGGAAAGGTTTGCTCTGCTCGAGCTGTTGTGGGTGCTCAGGGCGGGAATTTGCTCATCCCCTGCCCCTGAAGACAGCAGAACCAAAGCTGCTCTTGGTGGTGGTTGTTCCTCCTCTTCTATTCCTGGTTCCCGGCCGCCCTCGCCAAGTGCCTCGGTTGTTTCTGTTGGTTTTGGATTTGAAAAGGGTGTTTAAAAAAAAAAAGAAAAACAGCACAAACATGTTTGCTGTTTTTTCTCGTTGGGACTTAAAACCCAAGATTAGATCAGAGACAAGAATGTGCGGCACCTTGGGGACTGTGAGACACGAACACCCCAGGAGCTGCTGCGCACCCGCCGAGGGGGGTTTGCTCATGCCGGAGCCCCCTGGTCAGCGGGGACGGGGAAGGACGAGGGCTGGGCTGACGTGTGGTTTTCGGTGTGGAGCTGGAGGTGCCCCGTCCTGTAGCAGCAGGGACACAGCGGCTCTCGCGGCCTGGGCGCTGCAGGTCAGCACGGGGATGCTCGAGGCTGAGCAGACCGCGGGCTCACCACCCGCCCCGGGCTGACGGGGACGTCCCGGCCCCCGCGCTGCGCCAGGGCCGCTGTGCCGGGGTCAGCAGGGCGGCCGTCCCTCCGGTGACAGCCCCGCGCTCCCGGAGCCAAGGCCGGCGTCGGGCCGTGGCTTTCCCCGCTCTGCCTCGTGCCTGGGACTTGCAATCCGCTTCCCGTAAAAAAAAACAACTAAGAAAAATCCAACTAAAAGCACCGCTCCCCCATCCTGCTGCGTTGGCCCGGCCAAATCCTGCTCGCTCAGCCGCCTTTGGCAGGGTTGCTCTGCGCTCACGCTGAGCGCAGAGTTTCCCCGTAATACCCGTCTGGTTTTCCACCCGCTGCCTGACGATCCGCGCCCGCCCCGGCCTCTGGCACGGGGGATTACAGCCAGGCCGCCCGGAAAATCACCCCCTGGAGATGCGGCGCGGAGCCGCAGCGCCGGGGCTCTCTGGGCGGCAGCCGGAGCTGTTAGTAAGCTGTTAGTAAGCAGTTTTGCGGAGTGGCAGCCGGCCAGGGAGTGAGTCAAGCCCTTCCTGACTCGGTGTCTGGCAGATGCCAGCTCGTGACGTGCCGGCCGGGACCAGGCGACCCGCGGCCCCGGGGATGTGCTGGGTGCCAGGAGCGTCCCTGGGGCTGGGGAGGGACTTTGCTGCAGGGCGATGGGGATGGAGAGGCTGAGCCCTGGTGCTGCGCTGCTCCGTGTCCTGGCTCTCACGTTGGCGTTGGACCCCGTGCCTGCCTGGATCGAACTTTGGGGCGGCATTGCCCGGAGCCCGTCCGTTCTCTGGGCACGAGTGGCTGCAGCGGGAGCAAAACTCGCCATAAACGGGAATTTCCCCTTTTACCAAAGAAAGTTCCTGCCCGCCCTGGAAACCTCAGCCAGGAGGGAGATGTTTTCCACACCGGAGGGAAATTCTTTGTGTGGCTTCGGCATCCATGGGAGCTCGAGGAGGTGATCGCCTCTTGCAGGAGCCGGCACCGGTTCGCCCTGTTCACACCTCGCCCCTCGCGAAGCCGCCGCCATTTCCCCGTGTCAGCTCCGCATCCGAGCGCGGAAGAAAAAGCCATTTAATGCAGACAAAGGTTGTATGAAAATATAATTCTGCTTTTGTTAGCAGCCATCAAACTCTAAAAAGCGTCGCTTTTGTTTTCTTGTAACATTGTGAAAACCTCGTGTCGGATCGAGAGCTGGGGCCCTCTCGACTGATCGCCTCTCCTTTGTGTTTTTAGATTATAGGGGCAATTAGTGTTGTCAAAACCTCTGGCAATTCTCTTTGCTCTTGACAGGGTGTCAGTCCGCTGGGCGAGAAATGGAAGGTGTTATAACTCTCCGGTAATTAGGATGCCTCCGATTTGAAAATGCCAGCAAACGTGTACGAGAGGCCGCACGGCGGCGGTGGGGGCGGGGAGCCCGCCCGGATGGGGGATGCGGATGAGCAATTAATTAGAGGCTCTCATTCCGAGCACGTTGCCAGCTGATGAATTGGCAAAGGGAAATTAGCAGGACGCTTAGCTCCCAGCGAGCGGGCGCGCACCCGCTCGCTCTCATCTTGCCATCCTCGCCAGCTCCCTCCTGCCCAGATGTTCGCCCAGGGCTTTGCACAGCTGGCTGCGAGCACCTGAGAGCCCAAACGGCAGCTCTGTGCGGGCTGGGGTGCGGGGGGCTCTCCGGCAGCGCCAGAGCCCCGGCAGGGATGCGGCTCTTTGCCAGGGATGCTCCTGCAGCCCCGAGCCCCCCACGCCAGCCCAGCCGGGACAGCCGAAAGTGCCCAGCACGGCCCTTGGGTGTGGACATGCGGCAATTAATCAATAACTCTGACATAGAGGCACCTGGAGGGGGATCACCTGCAACAAATGAAACTGAGCCCTCCAGCAAAATGCCTGAGCAAACAGATAAGCCTTTGCAATCTCCCTTGAAGGTCAGTGCGCTCAGCCCTGCCGGCTGGGCTGCACGGGCCACCACGGGTCCTGTCCCTGCTCCGTGTCCCACCGGAGTGGCTGGAGGGGACGCAGGTCCAGGCTGGGGAGTCAGGGCATTGCTGAGGGTCCCAGAGAGGGGATGAGAAGTCATCCACTTTGGATTAAAACTGGGTCCTTGGCTTGCACCAGGTGCAGGCTCTGCCATGTCCCCCACACCGAGGAGCTGCCATCTCTGGGGGTCCCCTGGAGGAGCCCGAGGCTGCTGGTGGCCGGTGGCTCAGCGGCTCCCCTGCTCCAACCAGCCACCGTCATCTGCTGTCCTTGGAAAAGGGAGCACCCAGCAAGGGTTCTTAGATCACGGCAGGGCCATAACCCTGACCAGAGCCTCGGGAAGGGCTCTGGGGTGGGATGGGCGGCGGGCTGCGCCGGGGCAGCTCTGGGTGGCCGTGGCTGGGGAGGCAGCGTCGCTCTGGCGGGGCTGGGATCCATCACCAACACCTTCCCCGGCGCTTTCCCGCGGGGTGTGGACCCGCGTTGCGATAACCAAAGGCAGGGCCTGGGGTCAGCAGGTTTTCTTTGCCCTCCCTGCACTTGGCACAGTAATTACGAGAGTTACCGGTGTCAACTGGAGGTAAAGCTTTGATGGAAAACCCGGTAACCTCTTTCTCCATGATCTGCTTTGCAAAGTTATTTGGGTGATCGGTATCTGCCCCGCTTCCCCTGGCGTTTCTCTCTCTGCATCCCCTGGGACGCCGAGGGAAGGAGCGGTGCCCGACACCTTTCCCATGCTCGCAGGAGGGGAGGGAGCTGCGGTTTGGAACCTGGCTCCTCTGGGTTCGTAATTCCTCCAGCTAAATTGTGTTTCAAGAGGCGCCTGCGGGCAGAGAGCGTCCTGCCCTGAGGGGGAGGGCAGCTCATGGTTTAGGAAGCTTGTCCCTGTGCCGGCTGCACCACGGGGACCTCTGTGCCATCACCATGTCCCCAGTGATGGCCTCAGCGCGCCAGGACGGGCTGATGGCCACGGGCTCGCCCAAAGGTGACGAGGGGACAGGGGCACAGGGGAGGCCCTGGGAGAACCTGTGGGTTCCTTGGCATTTGGGGAGGGTGTTCCAGGGCTGGGACTGGAGTGCTGACGTGTCCTTCCCCTCCGCAGGTCCCCGTGTCCGTGGCCATGATGTCCCCGCAGATGATCACGCCGCAGCAGATGCAGCAGATCCTGTCGCCGCCCCAGCTCCAGGCGCTCCTGCAGCAGCAGCAGGCGATAATGCTGCAACAGGTACCGCTGCGCCTCGGCCCGGCCGCGCGGCTGCTCCCGGTGCCCGTGGCCGCTGCGGGGCCCAGGGCACAGGCAGATGGGTCCTTTCCTCTTGGGCTCCTGCGTTCTCCCCACGTTTCCTTGGGGATCCCCAGCACCAGGGGGTGGGAAGAGCTGCCCGGGGAGGGCTGGGCAGGCTCAGCTGCGCTTTGGGGCAGGTGCTTGGCTCAGGGGTAAGTCCAGGCCTGAGAGCCAGGGTTTGTTTCTCACAGCCCTGCTCGGCTTTTCCGGAGCGCTCCGTCAAATGTAAAAGGAACGGGGATGGAGGACAGATGAGGAGAATTAAAAAAAACAAAGCTCAGCTCCGAAACAAAACAGGTCTGCTTGGGTAAACACCTCCGGCCGGCGGGAGGGAGAGCGGGAGAAATCCCACAAGCATCCTCCACACCCTTCCTCCTGCCTCCAGTACCTGTTTACTCCAAATAGGCTGATAAGGATTCAAGGTTGGCCCCAGGGAAAGAACAAAGGGTAAACACTACCCTGGGTGGGTCCTTCTCCGAGCCTCTTTGGAGCCGGATAAAGAAACACGTTTGACTGCAAATTAAACAACCCAGGCCGGAATAGCTCACATTCTCCACCAGAAGAAAACCAAACATCACACCTCTCACCCCTGACCCAATGTTCCCGCAGCCTCGCTCGACCATGTTGCAGAGACCCGGCTGTGATTGGCTTTCGGGTAAACACCCAGGCTCTCCAAACCTGTTCGCCGACAGAAAAAGCAAAGTTGCTGCTGTCAGCGCTGTCAGCCCCGCGCTGATAAAGGCTTCCCGGCATCCCCAGGGGCATTCCTGAGCCCCGGGTGCGGGTGCCCGGGAGGGGGCTGCGGGTCTCGCTGACCTCCCGGTGCCTCTGCCCCCCTGCGCGCAGCAGATCCATCACCAACAGTTTATTTAGGGCTGGGGTGAGAGCTGGCGTCGATGCCGGCAGCTCCGGCGCTGCTCCTGCAGACTGGGACCCTCTTCGGTGCCCCATTGTGGGGCTGGGGTGCTTTTCTCTGTTTTGCCCAGCCCTGTTTGGAGCGGGAGCTGCGAGGAGCCGGTTGCCTGCGCTTTCCCGTGGTGCCCGTGAAGGGGGATGAGCCCCGAGACTCACGGGGTCGCACCGAACAGACCAGGGGCCGTGGCTGCTCCCAGCGCCTTCCCAGCCAAGAGCCCGCCAGCTCTCACAAGCTTTGCTAGGGGTGTTTTGGGGTCCCACCATGCTGAGAATGGGGTTTCTCCACTGCTGACACACTGGGTTATGTGCCAGAGCACCTGGGCCCCGTTCTCTCGCGGGATCACCCACCTCCCGGTGTTTCACATCCCCCATTAGCAAACGCCCCAGGACGGCTGCAGCATCCCCGGCATGCACAGGAGTTACTGAGCTGGGGGTTGTGACCCTTCCCCTGGCGCTGGTGGCAGAAACCCAGGGCAACCGGTCGCCATTAAAACCCAGCAGGTTTGGTACTGGTGCTGTTGGGGAATTTCACTTGCTTTCGGTTCCAGAGCCCGCAGGAGCGTCTTTCCAAGGGTTTTTCCATGGCCCTGGCTCTTTGGGCAGGCGCTTTCATCCCGCGTGCCCTGCCGGCTCGGTGCCAGGCGCTGTGGCAAAGCGCGGCACTGGGCGCGGGGCCGTGCAGGCAGGGAGACGCGAGCGGGTGTTTCTGCTGCTAATCCCGGTTTCTCCGTCCCCCCCGTCCCTGCCTCCTGCCCTCCCAGCTGCAGGAATACTACAAGAAGCAACAGGAGCAGCTTCACCTGCAGCTGTTGACGCAGCAGCAAGCCGGAAAGCAGCAACCCAAAGAGGTGAGCTCACGCCAACGGGTTCTGGGCCATCAGATCTGGCTCCGAATCAAAGGGGGACCAGCACAAAACAAGGGGTGTGTGAATCAGCACCCGGGGCAGCCAGTCGGGAGCCAGTGGGGATGGGACATGGGGGCATCGTGTTCCTGGGGGTGCCAGGGCAGTTGGTCCGGACACTGGGGTTTCTCATCCTCCTCTTCCTCCTCCTCCTCCTCCCTGTCTGTGTTCTGACACGTGCACCGAGCTGCCCTGTTCTCAGCGCCGCGTCCTTGTTGGCACATCTAGAAATCATGGGCAGCAGCGAAGTCTGTGTGGGCTGGCAGAGCCGCCGGACCCTCCCCGAATGGAGGGGCAGGTTGGTGCCCCCCAGGACGTAGCGAGGGCTCCCCAAACGCTCCTCGCGGTGGGGCAGAGGAGGCTGGGCCAGGTCAGGCAGGAGCACCAAGCGGGGCTTTTCCTGCCAGGAAAGGCGGTTCTGTGAAACCCCAGTGCTGCGTGAAATGGCGGGGATGCCGCCAAGGGCTTTTCCAACGGGAGGCGCTCGGACGGGGGTGCTGCCGGACTCGCAGACCCGGGGGCAGCCGTGGGCCCTCTGCCGGGGAGGTGGTTGCATGGTGAAGTGTTTATCCCGGTGTGCTTGCATCACTCTTGTGTAACGCCCTTTACACAACAGGATTTGCTCTCCTTTCCCACAGCGATGCCCTGCGAGGTGTTGTGCATCAGCAGCGCTCAGTTTTGGGGGTGTCGCATGGGCAGACAGCAGCACTCCCGTCCTTTTCTTTGTATATTTTTGCTCCTCTCTCTTCCCAGATGGGTGCAGGTGGTACCACCGGGATGGTATTTTCATTGCTGTCGGTCTGGTGTCAGTGTCCTCTTCACCGGGCGTCCTTCCCCGGGACGTGTCCCCAGCCGAGCAGCAGCACAAGCGGCGGAGTGGGGTGCAGGGGCTGCTCGCTGCCGTCACCCCTCCTGAAATCCAGCACCCTGGTTGGCACTCATTGATTCTCAGCACTTAAAGATTCAGCTTTCTTTTGAGAAAGCAGGCGTTTAAGCCCAGACTGCACGTTGGGGTGGCTGCAGGGGGGGTGACAGCGACACGCTCCCGCGCTGGGGGAACGGGCAGCGCGAGCGGCTCGGGGTCGGGCCGGCACCCACTCGATCTTTCGAGAGGCTCTGACCCAGGCTTTCATTGCGGGTTGTTGGCGTATTTACGTGGCGTGTGCGGGGTCAGGCTTATCGGAGCCATCTCCAGGAGCTGGAGTAGCTGCTCGTGCTCCAGGAACGGGGGAGGCATAAATCTGAGCTTCCTCAAGGACTTTCCTCTTGGCCGTGGCGATGTTATATTGCAGCAACGTACAGGGATATAATTAAACTCTAACAAAGGGCTTGCTTAACGGGCTCCTGGTTTAAAAAGCTCGTGTTAACTTTTAATTAAATGGTACCGAGGAGATGAGAAATTTATCCGCTAAGGAAGTCTGAGTGGCCGGTGATGGGAAAAGGCGCGTTACATGGTGCTAAAGGGGTGTGTGTCCAGCTCCCGGCAGCATCACCACCCCATGGCCCCAAAAACCAGTGAGAGGGTCCCCACGAGTCGCTGCCACAGAGTTTCCCGTCCCCAGAACCCCCGGCCAGGCTTTGTGGGGTCAGCTTCACCCTGTGACTTGAGGCAGCTGCTACCGACAAAGCGTGTGTTGGGCAGCAGCGTGTCTGCCGGGAGCAGCAGTGCGGGCACGGGCGTGCCGGGGATGCCACCGCGGAGCCGTGGCTGCAGTCGGCTCCTTCATGGAAAGCCAGGGCGGTCTTTAATTACGGCCCCACTGCGAGGTTTGTAAACCGAGCACCTTCTGCTCTCTCTGCTCGATTTCAAGGACTCAGCTCAGTGTAAGGCAGTGGCTTGTCTGGGAGCGCGGAGGAGGATCGGCAGGTGGGATCGGTGTTGTGCCGCCACCGCGCCGGGGAAGGTGCCGGAGCAGCAGCTCGCGGAGCAGCAGCTCAGATCTCGGCAGGAGCGGCGCGGCTGGAGGTCCCTGGCGGCACAGGGAAGGGGAGAGCAGGAAAAGAGGGAGCGCGGAGGATGGAAACGCGTCGGAAGCGCCTGTCGGCAGCATCCTGTCCCAGAGGATGCGGGGGGGCGCCAGGAGCTGCGCCGCAGCGGGGGTGCGAGGAAGGGGCCGAGCAGGACGGCTGGTCCTGCATCCCGCCGGGACGGGGCTGAGCTGCAGCACGTCCCAGCCTGTCCCAGGACATTCTCCTGCATTGGGTGTAACGGCCAACCCCCAGCAGCGTCCTCGGCTCGGGGGGTGCAAGGAGCTGCAGCTCAGGGCTGGGACGGCTCCAGGCAGCCCCTTGCCCTCCCAAAGCCGTCCTGCTCCTTCCCAGCTCTTTGCCTCTCCAAGCCCAGCGTCCAGGTGCAGAGACCCCAATATCCCCTGGGGTGAGGCCGGTGGGTCTCCGTGTGCCCCCAAAGTCGATGGTGGGGGCAGTCCCCGTCCTGAGGGGGTGGCGCGGGGGGCTGCCTGCCGCCTAACCTCCATGTCAGCTTAATGAACTGCTCCTGTCAGTCCCGCGTGTCACGCCAAAACTCCTCCTGATGTGCTCATAAATCAAAGTGACGGCGGCTCTTACCCCGGTAGCTGCACCCAGTCATCTGCGTCTAATGTACGGCGGGCGCGGGCGACGCTCCGGACCCCCAGCCCCCGCGCGGGGACGGGAGGTGGGACCGGGATGGGGGTGGGGGCCAAACGCAGGATCCAGCCCTAACATAGAGGGGCTGGGGATCCCCTCTGGGAAGGACTCAGCCGGTATTTGCCAGGCTGGGTCTTTCTGAGGGGAGAGGAGCCGAGCAAAGCTTGTGGGGCAATGGCTGAGGAGAGATGTTGGTGCTAAGGCTGAAATTCAGGGATCATGGAGAGCAGGAGCTGGGGTTGCGCCAGGTCCCGGGGATCCCTGCTTCACTGGGGCCTGAGTGCCCATGATGCTCAGACCCAGCCAGAAGACTGAAAAAGAAAAGACGTTTCCCATCGCAAAACTCTTGCGCTCACCACTAAGAACATGGACGTGAAAATACTTCTCTTTGGCCAAGCAGTGGGGCTGCAAAGTGCCCCCGGTGGGGAGCGCAGGGAGATGGGGGGAAGCGCCTCGGCACAGGCTCGGCTGTTGTGTTTTACCGAGGGGGCCCTGGCACCTCTCACCGCCGCGGCGGGGCCGGGCGGCCGCCAGCCCGTTTCCTCGCCCCGCACACCCCGTCTGCGCACAGAGGGGTTCACGGGGTTACGGAGACGCCGGCCCCGCTAATGAGGCCGGGGGCAGCTCCCCTCTCCTGCCCGGCTCGCATTAGCAGCTGCCTGTCCCCAGCCCTAATTGAATTCTCTCCCCTTCAGTTAATTCTCATGGATTTCTTGGTGCCTCCCAGGGGACCTGTCCTGCCTAACTAGTTTAGGGCTGGTCGGTGCGCGGCGGCTCCTGGGGACGGGTGGGGGAGTCGCCCACCGGCGGGGGGGTGTTTGTGGCTGGGCTGGGGGCTCCGACACTGCTGCGCGGGGCTGGGAGTGCTGGGTGTCTGCCCCCCTGCAGATCACTGTTTTCTGTCCCCCACCAAGAACGGGCTCATAATGGCCATTTTTTGGCAAACAGGGACCGTTTCCCAGCTCCCATCTCGCAGGCAGAGCTGGATCTCCGCTCTGAGCAAGCCCACAGCTCTGCTCACTCCCTCTCGTTTCAGCGCTTTATTTTTCCCTTCCCCTTTCCTTCTCTTCCCCTCCTCTTCCGACAGATCAAAGCCTCCGTCCGGCTCCGCCGCGAGCCGCGCGGGCACAGGCCCTGGCAGCAGCACAGAGGCACCCACGGCCGCGGTGCCACCGCCACGGGCGTCCCCGGCCGCCGCCGCCGGGCCCGGCCTCCCCGCGCCGTTTGTGCTGCAAGGCTGGAAATAACACGCTTTGATTTCTCCCTTTTGTCTCCCGGCAGCCGTTAGGGAACAAGCAGCTGGCCTTCCAGCAGCAGCTCCTGCAGATGCAGCAGCTCCAGCAGCAGCACCTGTTAAACCTGCAGCGCCAGGGGCTGGTGAGCCTCCCCCCGGGCCAGGGCACCGTGCCCCTGCAGACCCTGCCCCAAGGTAAGGACCCTGCGGGGGCTGCGCTGGGGAGGCCGCGGCGGCGGCAGCTCCGGGTGAGGGAGGGGGCTGGGCCGCTGCTTTTCCGATTGCGCCTGTTGAAAGTTTGGGGCCTAATGGTGTTAATGGCTGGAGCAGCCTGGGCGAGTTGGGGCTGGGGTGGGTGCAGGGTTGGGCCCTGGCTGCCCCTGCAGGGGTGCGGGGGCTGGGGTCCCCTCCCTGCTGGGACAGCTCTGCGGGGCTCCCTGGGTGCTGCGGGCGCCTTGTTTTGAGGTGCCCGATGGGGCCGTGCAGCCTTTCCCCGCCAGGTGCCAGCACAGAGGGCTGCCCCCAGCTTTGGGGGTGATTTCCCAGCGCACAGTCTGAGCTTTGTGGGGCTGAGCTGTGCCAGCCGGGCAGGGCCCGTGGGGGCCCGCGCCAGCGCGTGGTGCCCGCGGGGGCTGCCCCTCGTCCCGCTGACGGCCGGTGCTTTCTCCCCGTGCGCAGCTGTGTGCCCCTCGGACCTCCAGCAGCTCTGGAAGGAGGTCACGGCCGCCCAGCCCGTCGAGGACAGCATCAAGCAGGAAGGTCTCGACCTCACCACCAACACCTCCAACTCTACCTCGTTTTCGGCCGCCAAGGTCTCGCCTCCCATTTCCCATCACCCTCTGCCCAATGGACAGAGCACCATGCACACGCCGAGAAGGGACAGGTAGAGCCGGGTCGGGCCCTGGCACTTGGTGTTTTTACCCCTGGAGAGGTGGAAGGGGCCGGGATCCATCACCTGTGGGGCTGGCAACAGGCTTGGGAGGGCTGGGGGGTTTCTGCCTACCCCATAAACAAGTCCAGTTGCTGTTTTGCTGCACCCATGTGCCCATGGAGGACATGGAGCCATCGCTGTGGGGTCTCCTGTGGGTCCCCAAGGGCTGGCCCTGTGCATGGGAACGCTGGAGCATCACAACTGCCTCTCTGATGGTCCTTTTCCCTCTTCTGCAGCTCTTCCCATGAAGAGACCCCCAGCTCCCACCCGCTCTACGGCCACGGAGAGTGCAAGTGGCCTGGCTGCGAAACCCTCTGTGAGGACTTGGGACAGTTTGTCAAGTAAGTTTCTCCCTTTTTGGGGAGGTTTTTCTGCACTCGGGGAGAGCCCACGCTCTCAGACCAGGACAGCATGGGGCTGGCAGGTGGGAGACCTTGAAACAGGGCCAGACACCCCAAAGTCTGTCCGCCTAGAGCTGGGGGGCCCTGTGCAAAAGGAGAAAACACCAGGGATTATTGTGGGAGGAGAAGAGACCCACCGGAGCGGGCAGGAGCAGGCAGGGGGGTGCAGCTCCCTCCTGGGGGGCAAGGCGGGGGGAAGCAGATGGCAGCGCGGCCGCCCGCTGATGCTGCTTGTGGGCTCCGGCACTGACTGATTAACTCTGCTGTCGAAGAGCCCTCTGCTAGCGTCAGGGTCAAACAAATTGTTTTCACGCTTCGTCAGAGGTTTACTTAATTAGTTCATTTGCAATTAGATCTCTTTGTAGCCAGGATTTTTAGCAAAGACATCAGAAGGAACTGACGGGCTTGCTTGCTGCTTCCCCCCCGCCTCTCTGTCTGCTTGGCGCCACAGCCGAGATGCTCCGGCGTGCGCTTCGCTCCTCTTTGACGAGATTTTGGGTTTTTAGAAGTGATCCCATCTGCTGCCATGTGCTTGGGGTGGCTCCAGCGGAGCATCCTCGGACCACACCAGCCTCCCGTTCCAGGGACGGAGCTGGGCAGAGACCTTAGTGGAGGAGGAGGAGGAGGAGGAGGAGGTGCAAAGGCCACCTGGGGAGGCCGCAGGAGCGTTGCCTGGTGGTGACTGAGCGAGGGAATGAGTCAGGCGCCTGCGTCCGCCTTCCTCTGACTCACGGGGTGAACCCAGATACAGCATCTCCTCTCGGGCATGTGTACATGGTGGGGCAGATCAGCGAGGTTGGCTTTGGGAGCTGGATCTGGGGATGGCCAGGCCTGGAGGGTCCCTGTGTCCCATCTGCCTCTCCCCTCTTTGCCAACGTGAGCATGTCTTGGGGTGTAGGACAGACAGACAGAAAACTTGCAGCTCCCCAAGGCTGAGCCCAGCTGCAGCCTGGGCCCGGCTTTGAGTCCGAGCCTTGAGCCTCAGCTCAGGAGGCCTCGGCGCCGGGGCGCAAAGGGGCAGCGCGTCCTCTGAGCAGCGGTTTCTGATCACCTGCGAGGGCTGGTGGGAGCCGTCCCTGGTCCCGCTCAGCACAGCCTGGGCTCTCGATGGCCTTTCCCGGTAGAAGCGGGGAGAGGAGCGGCGCTCGGTCCGCAGCCCTGCGGGGTTCGCTCACACACGGGCTTGGCACCTGGTCCGTGTACCAAACTTGTTTGTGCAAGCTGGGGCTGGAAGCCTCTCACAAACAGCCGGGCGAGACGCCTGCCGTCTTCCACATCCAGACCAAGGGCAGACACTCCTGGGGAACCTTCTCCTGGGACATCCGGCAAAAATATCTCAGTCTTAGTCCTGGAGAACATTGACCCGTGACCCTGGAATGCCTGCGTGTTTCCCCATGTAGGTGCCACCTTTTGGGCTGTCCCTGGGGTGGCCCTGCTGCTGTTTGCACCCCCTCTGACCTGTCCCCCTCCGGTGAGGACCCCCGTGTTTGCACCCACCCCAGCGAGGACACAGCCCGGCCATGCGACACGGTCAGGGCTACATGGTCAGGGCTACACAGTTAGGGCTACACGGTCAGGCCTGGCTGCACCCCCAGCTGCTGCTTTGCTGGGTCTGGGGGCGAGGACCCCTCAAGGCGATGTGGGGTGTCCCTGCAGCCAGCACTGTCACCCACCAATGGCCTCTGCCTCCCTGGGAGGGAGGGAGGGCGGCGAGGACCAAAGGTCCTGGTGCTTTTTAAACATAAAGTGCCTTGTAAACATGAGGCACGCAAGCGGTAGGATGAGGAGCGCTCTGGAAATGTCACCCTCTGCCTTCAGGGGTTTCCGCAGAGGGTGTAAGTAAATCCCCATAAAGCCGCCTTTGTCCTGGAAACCTGCTCCTCAGGTCGGGCAGCTCCTGCCCTTCTCAAGGACTTTCCATCAACCAGCGGCTCCTCCTGAACACCCGGGTGCTGCTGGGGGCTGTACGGCCGCCCTGCAGCCCAGGCCTGGGGAGCAGGCACAGCCCAGCTTGCTTGGCTGCCTTTGTGCCTCAGTTTCCCTTCTGCTCACCGCGCTTTGGGCATCCCCAGCATGGGCAGCATTTTGGGCATGTCCAGGCGTAACCCCCCGTGTGCTTCTCCCCAGACACCTCAATACAGAACATGCACTTGACGACCGCAGCACAGCCCAGTGTCGAGTCCAGATGCAAGTGGTACAGCAGCTGGAAATACAGGTGGGTACGGCCCCAGCCCCACAGGGCACGCGTTTGAAAAGCTGCCTCCTTTCCGACTCCACGTGCCGTGTCTCGGCTGCTCGCTGCAGGAGGGGGGTAGTAATCAGGGACCCCCAGAGAGATCCCCCAGTGCCATGGGGGCTCATTTTAACCCTCCTTCCCAAATAGGGGATCAAGACCTGGAGGAACCTCAGACTATTTCCCCCTCTGACACCAGCGTCCCTGCACAATTGTCCTGGGGCTGGAGGGAGGAAGGGACAAGCCACCCCTCCTGCCCAAAGCGGCCCTGTGGGTACAAGGAGGTGGCACAGACCTGGAAACCACATGTGACCGTGGGGTTTACCCACAGGCGGGACATGAGTCCCTGTGCCCCAGCCCTCGTGCCCGGCTGTGCCACCATAGCCGGAGCCACAGGGCTGCTGGGCTTCATGGAAATCAGGCCACTTACTTCAGTGTCTTTGGAGCCCAGCCTCAGGGTGCTATTTTTGGAAAAGCAGTTCTTTAAATAGTGCTTTTCCCAGCATCTTGGCCTCCCCAGCGTGCCGTGTGTAATTCGGTTAATAGAGAAGGGAGGGCAAAAATGGGAGGAAATGGAGGGTTTTCATCTTGGGACTTAAAAGCCATGGAGGGGGAAGGTGGGACAGGGCAGGGGTCCCTGTCAGAGGGTCGCACACCGAGACCCCCCTGGTGAGGGTGCCCGGGGGGTGGGCCAGGGGTTGGCAGGAGCTGGACGCGGTTGTGCCCGTGGCGGTGGTGGCATCGCGGGGATGCCAGCCCTGGGGACAGCGGGACGTGGCGTGGGGCAGCCTCGGCGGCACCCACAGTGACAGGAACAGGGCTGTGGAGCGGGGGAGACGCAGCAAAACCTTCCTGGGTGGGAAGCATCCTGCTCCCCAGCCCTCGCTAGGGCGAGAGGTTGGAAGTAATTACTGGGGCTTAAAGAGAGGAGGGGAAGAAGGAAAAAAAAAAAGGGGAGAGGAAAAAAGCAACTGAAGGGTGAGCAGAAAGCTGTGTGTGCAGAGAGGAGAACCTGCCACCAGAGCTACCAATTATAAAGTTTTCAGCGCAGAGCCCCCGCTGTGCCGGCGGAGAGCATCTGCATCACGAGGGGAGACCTGTCAGCTCTAATGAGCACCACGACAGCGCAAAAGCATCCGAGCTGCTCCAAACTTGCGGCAAACTCCGCTCCGGCTCCTGCTTTAACTCCTTCCTTGCCCGGCTCCAGCGCCCGCTCGGGGACGGGGCTTGGCTGGGGGGAGCCGGGGACATGGCCGAGCCCCGAGCTTGAGGGGTCCTGGTGGAAAGGGAAGGTGACGGGAGGAGAGCGGGTGTCAGATCCCATCGCCTCCGCCGGGCTCAAAATCTCTCCTGGTGCCACAGTGAATATTTCACCCTTCTCCGCACTCCGGGGAGTAAACAGGCAGGAGCGTGCAATTAAAGCGATGTTGCATGTCCAGGTGGATGGATGGACGGACGGAGGGATGGGTGGATGGACAGGGGGTGAGCAGGAAGCGGTAGAGGCTGGAGGAGGGTGAAGGGGACGGGCATGGCTGGCACAGGGACCAGAGCTCCCAGGAAGGAGCGCGAGGGCTGCAGCGGGCGGCTGGGACGTGTGAGGCTCTGTTCCATCACAGATCTTTCATCCGGCTGCACACATGGAGCTGAAGCAGCAGCAGCACCTGTGTCCCCTGCCATGGGTGCCGAGCCCCCGCGGAGCCGCGGTCCCGCCGCGGTGGCAGGAGGTGGCTCCTGGGGACACGGGAGATGCCGCCTGCCCGCAGGCAGGGCGGGGGGCTCGGTGGGCAGCTCCCCCGGCCCTGGGCACCTCCACGGCCGTCTGACCTCCTGAGCACCTCTTCTGCCTCTTACCTCCCGCAGCTGGCGAAGGAGAGCGAGCGTCTCCAAGCGATGATGGCCCATCTTCACATGAGACCTTCAGAGCCAAAGCCTTTCAGCCAGCCTGTAAGCGTGCGTACCCCTCCTGCCCTCCTACACCCCACAGCCGCCCCCTTTCCCCCCCTCGCCCTCATCACTGGCTGCCGTCCCCTCCGTGCCCTCTGCATGGTCACCACGGCCCTGCTTGGCCCAGCTGGATGGGCTCCCAAAGATGGACGTGCCCTGCGCACGCTCCGGCGCAGGTAGCCTGGTCCCTTGTGCTGGGACAAGGCATCAGGAGTGAAAGGCAGCCTGTGTTGGCGTGTTGCGCTGCTCCGCGGGCTCAGACTGCAGCAGATGCATCCCCTCCTGCTGTTGCATCCCCTCCCGCGGTTGCATCGCATCCCTGCTGAGCCCAGCAAGTCCCCCGCTCCAACCCTTCTCTCCTGCTTTGCGGCACGAGCCGGCTCAGCCCCGCGGAGCTGCGAGGGCTCTGCCAGCCCCTGCCGTCCCTGTGCCGGCGCCCACACCTGCCCTCCGTCCCTCCTGTCCCTGCAGCTGAACCTGGTCTCCAGTGCCACCCTCTCCAAGAGCACTTCCGACACGTTCCCCGACGGTTTACCTCATCCCCCCACCTCCGCCACGGCGCCCATCACCCCCCTGCGGCAGGGCCCCTCCGTCATCAGCTCTTCCACCCTACACAACGTGGGACCCATCCGCAGGAGAAACTCGGAGAAGTTCTGCACCCCGATATCTTCAGGTGAGCTCGGGGATGGGGCTCCGCACCCTCCATCACACAGCTGCGGCTCCCGAAGTGGGTCACTTCACCCCCTGCCTCCACATTTCTTGTCCCCCTCTCCAGAACTTGCACAGAATCACGAGTTTTACAAAAACGCGGACGTCCGGCCGCCCTTCACGTACGCCTCGCTCATCCGGCAGGTGAGTGGCTCCCCAGGGCACAGGGTTCAACTCCGCACCCCGAGACCTGCCCGCAGGGCACAGCCGTGCTGTTCCCCGCTTTCTCAGTCCTGGGGGAGCCCCCACACCCGCTGTACCCCCATTTCTGCCCCTCGTGCCTCACCGCGGGATGGGTGTCAGACCCCACAGGGCTTGTGAGTGATGCTTTTGTCCCCTCTCTGGTTTCCAGGCCATCCTGGAGACCCCCGACAGGCAGCTAACGTTGAACGAAATCTATAACTGGTTCACGCGGATGTTCGCCTACTTCCGGAGGAACACGGCCACCTGGAAGGTGAGAGCAGCCCCGCTCGGCGCTGCAGGAGATGCTTCAGCTTATGTGGCACCTGTGGTACCAGACCAGTTCATTGCACAGCTCTGAGGTGTCACAGGAAATGATTTTTTGGATAAATCCCAAATTTTTCCCCCAAAATGCATCCCCTGGTCACTGTGGCCGCATCACAGGTGTAGTATGGTGTGGCAAACGGCTGCGCTGGAGAAACTCGGGGCTTTCTGTGGAGCTGGGGCTGGAGTGGAGCCGGGAGGAGGGCAGAGAAAAGAGAGGCTGGAGACAGCAAATGTGGTCAATGCTGACCCGGGGCAGGGACGCTGCACACAGGAGGTGCTGCAGATGCGGGTGCTGGTGTGTGGGGACTGGTGGTGGCTGGGGAACCGTGGGTGCGCGGGAGCACCCGCGGCTCCACTGCGAGACCCCACGCGGTGCCTGTGCCCGGCTGCGCACACGGGGCCGCACGGGCGGGTGCTGAGGGGTTTGGCACCGGGGGTGGTTTGGCACTGGCTGGGGCTGACGGGTGTGGATTTTGGGACAGCACCCGGGCGCTGGGGCTGCTCCCCCTCGGTTGTGTGGAAATCGCTAAATCTGAGAGAAATGAGAACACCCATGGGAGAGGGAAGGGGCGGTTGTGAGAAGGAGCAGTTGTTGCCCCAGCCAGGAAGGGTTGATTGAATGTTTCCTGCTGCACGTGTTTACCGGGTCAGCTTCAGGGAAACGCTTAAAAAGCAGAATGAGAATAAGCGAGATGCATTTTGAAAGGGTTAAGGAGGAATCAGTTATTCTGGAGCCCAGGGCCCCCATGTGTTGCTGCTGCAGCTGGGAGCTGCCCGCGGTGGGGGCTCGGTTCAGCGCAGCCAGCTTTGGGTGGACGAACGGGTGTTTTGGCACCCGAGTGCAGGAGGCGGTGCCGGCTGGGGCAGGCGCGCCCGAGCGTCCCCGGGGAGGCGGATGTGGGACTGGCAGGGGTGTCTGGGCTATTTTTGGTCCTGGCCGTGTCGCTGCGTGGGTCTGGAGTCCCCCTCATGGCACGGGAGCGGCACTGCAGGCACCGCGCCGGAGCAGCGCCGGCCGGCACCGGGACACCCGGCTCTGGGGACACCCCGGCTTTGGAGACACGCTGGAAGGGACGGGCACCGTGGGCAGAGCCCGCTGCAGCCGGCGATGCTCCCAGGACGTTTGTGGCCGTGGGCAGAGCAGGGGCCATCTGGGACAGCATTTTTCCCGCTCTGTGCCTCCGTTTCCCCATCTGTAGAAGGAGATAATGGTGGGTGAAAATGCCTTTTTCCTCCCGTTCTACTGGCTGAAAGGAATGCATGTTTTGGGGACTTTTCTTTGCAATTCGCTCACACGCTGCGTGTGGGCAGTTGATGGCTCAGAGGGGCATCCCCAACCTCTTGGTTCCCTTTTTGCTGCCCTTTATTTTCTCCTGTTCCACCACCAAAAGGGATGTCAGGGATTAAAAAAAACTGGGGGGCGATGATTCATTTCACAACTCTCAGTGCCCAAGGCCAGGCTTCTGTTCCAGGCGGGGGATATGCAGGAGAAAAATACGGTATTTCTGCTCTTCAGAAAACCAGCATTTCTGGGGCAGCTTCTCCCTGGTGCCCTGCGCGGGCTGGGACGGGTGCGGCGCCGAGCCGGGCCCTGCCCCACGGCGGGACAGAGCTGGGGGGCCCACGGGGAGACCCCAGCACAGCACGAGGAGCGGGGCTGGGGGCACAACGCAAACATCATTAGAAAAGACAAAGACGAGGAGCAAACAGAGCAGCCAAGTCTGGCACTGAACAAACACTCGGAAATGTAAGAGCCACGTTAGGATGAGGCAGGGACCCCCCCAGCACCGGGGCGGGGGGGAGATTCCCGTGTTTGGGGGGGTCTCACCTGGCACCTCTCTGTCCTGGGACCAGCACCCAGTGCCAGGGATGGGGCATCCCAGCTCCAATGATGCTGAATCATGTCCTGCCTGGTGTCAGGATGTGTCTCCACTTTTGGCTTTGCAAATTCACGTTCCCTGGAAGCAGGGGGGTCAGGGGGTGTCAGGGGCCAGGGCCAGGGCTGCGTCACCACGTGCAGGACGGTTTCGGCTTTGCCACGTTTCGTGCCATCAGTCAGGGCTTTGTTTGGAGGAGGAGGAAGGAGCGCGGGCAGGATCCGGCACCGGCGCGGGGCAGTTCCTGTGTTTGGCTGCTGGGGACAGGGGTTCAAGGCAGCGGCCGCCCCAGCCCCCCAGGCACGGGCGAGGAGCGGGGGGCGCACAGAGACGGTGCGAGGGCAGCGCAGGGACCGGGGACTCGTCCTGCGCCATCGCTGCCCGGGGAGCGCAGCAGGGCCTGGGGTCCCCCCTGGATTTGCAGCTCCCGGGCTGTCTGTGCGCGGCGCCCTGCTCTGCAGGTGCTGCCAGGACGGGGTTTGAGGACGAGGGACACGCTGCCGGTCACCGCGGGACCCGGCTCAGCACGGCCACCGCGGCACTGCCGGGCACGGCCAGGGACACTGGGGTGGCCAGCGGGCAGCTGGAGGATAGATGGGTGGGTGGGTGGATGGGTGGGTGGGTGGGTGGGTGGATGGACGGGAAGGAGCCCAGCTTAGTTTGGTTTTGTCCTTAAATTAAAAAGAAAAAGGGGCGGCGGTGCAATTTGCGGAGTTTCCGGGAGCTCCAACACTTTCCAGCGCGGGGGGGTTCGGTCCTTGTGTCTCCTTTTGCCTTGTTGTGTTGGCCGGCTCCTTTGTTTATACAGCCCCCATTCGACCTTTTAAATTGCTGTTAATGTTTTAGCGTAACGAATTAGTCTCTCATCACGAATCAGGACTCGAAATAAAAAAAAAAAATAAAAAAAGAACCCTCGGAGGCCAAGTTGCTGAAATTGGGGTCATTCTCATTTGCAAGGCAGAGAATCCGAGAACCTTAATGCAAGGAAATTTATTCAAAGGCAGAGCCCCGGCGTGATTAGGCCCTTTGTAATTATAGCTCGGAGAGATTCCACTCCAGCCTCCTGCCTCCCTCATGGATTAGCAAGTGAGTCGGAAAAATACACAGGATTTAATTAGAGGCAAATTAAAATTGGTAATGAAATAGGGGCAGTAGCAAATGGCAGGGAGTTGGAAGGGGAAAAGGGAGCTGGTATCTCTCGGGGCTGCACTGTCTGCCTGCGTGTGCGTCTCTTTATTTTACATTTAGAAATGTAAAGATGGTCGATGTAAAGAAGAAAGGGAAGGAAAGGACCAAAATGGGAGGGTGGGGGGAAAGAAAAAGAAAGAAAAAGACTTGCTGGCTTTGCTGAGCGAGCTGCAGCTCCCGGGTCCTCGCTGGCGTGGCTCGTCCCCTGTCCCGCTCTGTCCCAGCTCGCTGTGTCCGGCCGGGGTGGTGTCCCCGCTGCATCTGCAGGGCTCAGCTCCCGAACCTGCTCGGTGCTGCTGGGATGCTCGAGCGTCTGCAGCGCCGCGGGCGCTGGGCTGCGGACAAGCTGAGCTGGGCCGGAGCCGTGGGGACCCGCGGGGCAGGAGGAGGAGGACGGGGAGGAGGGCGCGGGCGCGGGCCGTGCCGCTGAGCTCTCTGCTGCTCTGCCCGCAGAACGCCGTCCGCCACAACCTCAGCCTGCACAAGTGCTTCGTGCGCGTGGAGAACGTCAAGGGAGCCGTCTGGACCGTCGACGAGCACGAGTACCAAAAGCGAAGGCCACCAAAGATGACAGGGTGGGTCCGGCTCCCCCGCGGGACACGGCCCCGCAGCCGCTCCCGCGCCCAGCGCTGCTCCAGCCCCCGTCCCTGGGCCGGGAGCGCTCAGCCCTTCATTGTTCCGCTTCCTCTCTTTCTGCAGGAGTCCGACTTTAGTCAAAAACATGATTTCAGGACTCGGTTACGGAGCACTTAATGCAAGTTACCAGGTAAGGACCCAGACCCGTCCCTGGCAGGGGGCACTAAACCTTCGCCGCTCCCCCGTCCCGTTTGCCATTGTGGTCTCGTGTCCTCTGTGCCTTGAGCTGCTGCTGTTCTGTGTCGCAGGCGGCGCTGGCAGAGAGCAGCTTCCCGCTGCTCAACAGCCCCACCATGATCAACACCAGCTCCGCCAGCGCCATGCTGCACGTGGGCCACGACGACGTGAGCAGCACCGTGGAGCAGGTCAACAGCAACGGCAGCAACAGCCCGCGCCTGTCCCCGCAGCAGTACAGGTCAGCCTGGCCGCGGACAGGGGTGTCACTGGGCTGCAGGGGGGGTTGGAGGTAAGGGACAGTGGCGCTGTGCGCACCAGGAGCTGCCCGTTGCCTCCGGTGGCTCCTGTCCCCCGGGTGAGGGGCAGCCAGGGGATGGGAGGGTTTGGAGCGAGAACTTCGGGGTGTTGCGGCTGGTGGGACCGGCTCCCCGAGGCTGAAGGCTTCCCCCCCACAGCCACCCAGTGCACGTGAAGGAGGAACCAGCCGAGGCCGAGGACGACAGCAGACCCGTCTCGCTGATGGCCACCACCAACCAGAATGTGACGATTCCTGACGACAGGGACCTGGAGGAGGAGCTACCGGTGGAAGACTTGTCCTAAGGACCCCTTCCTCCTCCCCACCGCGGGGAAACCCTTCCCACCCTCCCGGCCGGAGACCAAGCGACGGCTCCCACCTCCCCAAGGTGACCTTCGGCGTTAACCTGTTTTCTAAAGGCACTTCACAAAGCAAAAGGGTTTCCTTGGTGCAACAACCTGTTGCTGTCGGCGCATCCCTTCCACCCCCCCACTGCCCCACACCACGGCTCCGGTGACTGACCGACCCTTGCCGCAGGGACATCCCGCGACATGAGAAGCAAAAACCCAAGAGCTGGACTTTTTCCTCCCCTTCTCCCTTGGTTAGTGACTGGTGAACGAGGATGGTAGGTTGTTTCTGTCCGAAATGGTCCCTCCTTCTTCCCCTGTGCGCGGTGGGCGTGGGAGAGGCAGCTCCAAGCCCTCTTCCCGGCGATGCTCCAGCCTCCAGCGAGTGCCCAGGAGGGAAGGCGGTGGCAGGGACCCGCTGTCACCTCTGCGTGCCTGGTGGGTTTTGCACTAGGAGGGACTGTGCACCCTGCCCGCACGCTGCCTCCACCCAGCTTTGGGGGAAGAAACAGCAGAAATGGGGGCGAGCCCTCCCTCTGCCATGGCCTGGATGTCGGGCTCGCGCCGTTGTCTCGCGGCTGGGGAAGGATGAGGACTGGCGCGCCGGTGGGCCCGTGGCCCCTTGGCTGTGTCACCTCCAGCACGTTGTTAAGCCCCCCGGCAAGCAGAGCAGCCCACACCGGGTTCACCGCCCTCCCCAAGGCCCCCGGTCCCCACTGGTGGGGCAGCTGGTGACACCCAGCAGTGATGACGGTCCCCAGCTGGCCACCAGCACCAGGCAGCAAGGAGACGTCCCTGCGTCCTTCTCTGTGTCAGCTGCAGCGGGTGACACCTCCCCCAGCCCGCGGGGGTGGCTAGTGGCTCCTGGTCCCGCACGCGCCCGGTTCCTCCACCAAAGCCGGGCAGGGGCTCCAAGGCACCGGTGCGGGTGACAAAGCCAACCCCGCTGAAACCTCGTGGTGGCCAAACGTGGCCGTGGCCGGCGAGCAGAGCCTGCTGCCGCGAGGGCTCCACTTTCATCTTTGCGTTATCCTTTTGCATGTGTGTGCATCCAGATGGGAAGATACCAAAAGATTTCTCGAGACAGAAGGTCCGTAGTTCAGGAGAACAGATGGTAGTAATGCCAAAAAAAAATAATAACGAGAAGAACACACCCAAGCAGCCCTCTGCTCCCTGCTCGTTCTTTGCGTGGTGGTGACGTGGGTACCGGCGCTGGCTCCTCCCGGACGCAGCCTCCCAGTGTCCTGTGCTGGCCCCGGGGACCAGCAGCATCCGGGTGTCCTGGCACGCACCGGGGTCTGGGGGACTCGCTGTGATGGACATGGAGCTGCTCTCGTTGTTGAGCCCAGCTCGGGGCTCCCCCAGAGCGCTGCTCCATCCCTGCCTGTCCCCATCCCTGGGTTGGGATGGTGGCAGCAGGGGCTGTGTCGCTGCCCAGCACACAGTCCCGTGTCCCAGATCCTGGAGCTGCATTTTGGGTTGAAAATGCAACGTGCAGCTGTGAGCCAGGGGTTGTGAGCTTGTTTGTCCACATGCGTCCCCTGTGTGACGTCCCTGAGGGGCTCTTGGCCCTGGGGACACCGGTACCTCAGCTTGTCCCAGCGCATCCTTCTCGCTGCCCATTGCATCTTCAGTGCCCACAGAGACGGGGGGTCCCTGGCTCCCCCCACAGCCACCAGTGAGGCTGAGCAAGGCCCCTGCCGTGCCCCTCTGCTGCCCGGCACCATCCGGGGGATGCTGCAGCCCTTGGGGAGCAGCACTGGGGCCATTAACGGGGTTCACCAGCACCCCCGGCCGGTGCAGCAAAGGAGCCCTTTTATCTCACTACAAACCCAGAGAATCCTGCACAACCTGGTGCCGCAGCCCCCACGTGTGCAGCCGTGGGTGCTGTGGGCCCTTGGTGCTGTATGCTGTGTGCCGTGGGCGCTGTGTGCTGTGTGCCGTGGGCGCTGTGTGCTGTGGGCGCTGTGTGCTGTGTGCCATGGGCGCTGTGTGCCATGGGCGCTGTGTGCTGTGTGCCGTGCTCGGTGCCGTGCCGATCCGTGCGGGCCCTCGCTAGGTGTCTCCACTCGCCCCGTGTGTCCCGCAGCCGCTCGCTCTGCTGCGGTGTCAGGGTGGGGAGGTTTTCCAGCCGCCGCGTCCCCGCCGGGCTCTGCCGGACACCGAAGCCCCTGCCCGGGCTGAACCCCACCTCTTACAGCCCGGGTGCAGCCCCGTCCCCGTGCACCTCCAAAGCACCAAGGGGGCCACAGCCATTGTGTGTTTCCCCTACTTGCTTTCTTTTTCCCTCTTTTTCATTTTTTTTTTGCTTTTTCAGTCATTTGATGTTAAGTTATTGTTTCACACAGGTTTACAGCTGCGGGTGGGTGTTGCTGGTGTCGCACGTTGCTGCTTTACCCGTGGGGAGGAGCGGGGAGCTGCTCGGGGTGCGGGGGCGCAGCCTCTCGGCGGGGTCCCCTGCCCCCCCAGATCTTCGGGTGTTTGCTTTGCGTGTCCCCGCTGGGGGACAATTGTGCCTCTTAGGGCAGCGCCAGCACCCGGTGTCACCCGCCGTGCTGCTCCAGCGTGTCCGGGACACCCCGGTGTCCCTGGGGAGGGAACGACCTGGCTGTGTGCTGGGAGTGACCCGGTTTGTACCTCTGTCACCGTCCTTTCCGCAGACGGGGAGGTTTTGCAGCCCAGTGCTGTGGGTGCTCGGGAGCTCGCTGGGCTGCGGGGACGCCCCCGCTGCTCCAGGGGTCTTTCAGCAGCTGCTCCCCTTGGTTTGCTCCTCCTGGGTCCTTTCCCTCCTCTTCCTCCTGCTCTTCAAATTTAATCTCTTAGCAACTCGCACCCCCCCGTTATTTCGCATATGGTTCAGCAAAACCCCCGGCATTGGCGACCCCTCCAGCAACCCCACGGGTCCCGCTTGCGGGGTGATTTATAGTTTTTTAAGCTTTTCCAGAGGTACTGAGATCCCCGCGATGGCTCCCGGGGCCGGGACGAGCCGGGTGCCCCCACGTCCCCGCGGCTCCAGCCAAACTCCCCACCGCCGGCACCCCCGGCGCCGCGGGCCAGCCTGGCGCCTTCCCCTCCGCGCTGGACGTTCCTGTAGGTCCTCAGCTGCCATCCTGGCTCACAAGAGCGCTATATATATATATATATATTATATATATATAAATAAATATATAAATATAAAGGAGGGTTTGTTTTTACGCACGTGCACGGGTTTGGAAAGCCCTGTGGCTCCAGGTGGTGCCTCTTCGGTTGCTGAAACAGGAATCACGAGGGGTGATTTGGTGGGAAACGCGCCCGGTTTGATACTCAGGGGGGAACGTAAGTCGTTCTCTCACCCCCTGCGGCCCGGCCCGGCCGAGCGAGGTCCCAAGGTCCCGGCTGAGCGAGGTCCCATCCGAGCAAGGTCCTGCGGCTCCGGCGCCGCCTGCGCCCCGTCCCTCACCCCCGCTTTAGCTTCTCTGGTTTGGATTTTACAGGATTCTGCATGTGTTACCTCAAACGGGCTGGGCAGGGGGGAGAAGGATAAAGGACCAAACGCAACGTGTGGCGGAGTTGTATGTCTGTATATACTGAGATATATATATACTGGGTTTAAACCTACCAGCACGAGTTGTTCTTTTTGGTTTTTTTCTGGGTTTTTTTGTTTTATTGCCTGTTTCTTTCCCCCGGGGCGGTTCCGCCGGGAAGGTCTCTGAGGAAAGGCGTTTTTCTGGTGTCTCCCACTGAAGGAATTGCTCAGTTTTCCGTGTTTTTCTTCTTTTTCCGATGATTTTCCCCACTAGCGAGCACAGACCGAGCCACGGGGTGCTCAGAAACCAGCGCTGGGAGGGATGGGGCGCTGGGAGCGCTGCTGGGGGGCAGCGGAGGCGAAGGGAGAGCAGCAGCTGAACCTGCGATAAACCAAAGGGGTTTTGCTTTGTTTACACGCTCCATGGCCGTTTGTCCTGGGAGCGCTGGGGACAGGAGGGCCAGGCCGGAGCCGGGGTTTGGGGACCCCCCGCGGTGTCACGATGGGTGCCAGGGCTGGGACACCGCGGTCCCCGGGCTGCCCTGGGGATGCTCCAGCCCGGCCACAACCTTTTCCTTTCCTTTTTCCTTCCCCTTTTTCCGTCCTCTCCGGCGCCGGGTGGGAAGGGGACGCTGGGGGGGACGAGGGCCGGGGGGCGGCGGGCGGGAGGGCGGGGGTGAACGAACCCTTCCTCCCGCCGCCCCCCTCGCGCTGTGTAAAGGAAATAGCGTCGCTGTGTATTTGTACTCTGAACTTCCGTGTGTCTGCTTTGGCAGACGGTAAACCCTTGTACAGTAGGTCTAGCTGCATGTAATCTGTATGGACAATGGCATTATAAAATGCAATAAAATAAGTTACCTATCACGCTGCTGTGCTGCTGCTTTGGTATGGTTATTGATGAAAGAAGAAGATGTGCTGGTAACCTCACACTTTGCTCCCTGCGTCCCTGGAACCCAGGAAAGGCCTCGATTTCCTGCATGTGCTGATGGAGCAACAGAGCACCCGGCTGGGCTGGGGGATTCCTGCGGCTGGGATGGGATGGGAATGGGGGTGATGGAGTGGGGTGGGGTGGGATAGGATGGGATGGGATAGGATGGGATGGGATGGGATGGGATGGGAGTGGAAATGATGGGATGGGATGGGATGGGATGGGATGGGATGGGAATGGGAATGATGGGATGGGGTGGGGTGGGATGGGGTGCGATGGGGTAGTGGTGGCCCCTGGAAAAGCGCACCAGCAGCTCAGCCAGGACGGTCCCTCCTCCTCCTCACAAACAGCCCCTGCAGGGCTGGGAAGGGTTTTCCTGGGGGCTGTGGCCGAGCTGAGTTGCTGCAAGTTCACTGCCGTTACCATCAGCCTGTTCAAATGAAAATTAACAACTATTAAGAAGTTAATGATTAGGAGGTAAGAGGGCTTTTGCCACAGCTCTTAGGGAATTCTCTTCTCTCTGTTTTAATCTGTTTGTTAAGCCCCGCTCTGCAGCGAGGCCCCTCTGCCGCCTGCGCAGCCCCGCGGCCCGGCCGCGCCTGGCTCCGGCCACCGCTCCCCCGCCAATATTAATAGACTGCTAGATCCCCTTTCCCTCCACCGCTCCGTCTCGGCCAAACTTGCTTAATCTTTTTTCCAGTGGCCCTTTTCCAGGGCTCTTTGAACCCCGGCCAGCTCGCCGGTGGCTTCCTGGGGCGCTGAACCTGCCCCCGGCGCCCCCCGGGGCTGAGCCAGCACCCATGGGTGCACTGCACGGGCTGTGCGGAGGGGGCCGTCCCCAGCGTCCCGCGGGGAGGGCGCAGGGGCTCGCGGATGGGCACGGCTGTCGATGGCTTGGGGGAGCATGTGGCTTTGATTGATTTAACACTTGGAGAAAGAGCTTTTAACTTTTAAACTAGAAACTTTTTGTTTTATTTTTTCGCAATGGCCATGAGAGCGTCCCTGGTGTGATTGCTGAACCGGTCTGGGGACGGGGGAAGAGGCTGGGACCGGCCCCCCTTCCCTCCGCTCCGAGGTGCAGAGCGACCCCGTGCACCCAGAAGCGGGTGGCAGAGGCACCCAGCGCTGTGCTGCCCCTCGGGAACCCCATCCCCGAGCTGCCCAGTGTCCCCATCCCCGAGCTGCTCATTGTCCCCATCCCTGAGCTGCTGTGTGTCCCCATCCCCGAGCTGCCCAGTGTCCCCATCCCTGAGCTGCCCATTGTCCCCATCCCCGAGCTGCTGGGTGTCCCCATCCCCAGTGCACCCGTATCCTCCTCGGCGATGCTCTTCTTCGTGCCTCAGTTCCCTTCCCTGCCAAAGGCCCTGATGATGCCCCCAGAGGTCCCGCTCCCCCCAGTGCTGTTGGGGGGCCGATGTCCCCGCTGTCCCCCGGGCACAGCGTGGCAGGTGGCAGTGGGGGGGCTGCCCCAACGAGCACAGCACGATGCTCCCCCACCATTCCTGTGCTGCTGCCCCCCAAAGCAGCACTTGCACGCAGCCCCCGGACGGAGCAGCGCGCAGGGGAGGGGGAAGCCTTTAATTTTTCCATCTTCGAAAGATGAGCGTTCGTGGGGCCCCTCTTTTTTTTTCTTTTAAATGTCCATTTCCCTTTTTTTTAATTATTATTTACAGAAATAGCTCGTGACTCATCAAATCTTTTAGCAGAAAATGCAGAACAGTGGGGTCATTCACTGCAAAGGCAGCACCCCGCCTGCCTCCCAGCCCGCCCCGCGCAGGAGGGTGTGAGGAGGTTGTTTTGTTCAGAGGTTTTGTGTGCGCCCAGCGACGGGTGATTACGGGTGATTACGCTCCACAGACCGGGGGTGATGGCCGGGACCCTAAACCAACACGGCCGGCTCTGCACAGCGCGGCTCTGCACAGCGCGGCTCTGCCCAGCGCGGCTCTGCACAGCGCGGCTCTGCACAGCGCGGCTCTGTGCTGCGGCGCGGCCGGGATCTGCAGCCCCATTCACGGCGGGGCCACCGCGCCGCGGCCTGCGGCTGCTGGGCCTTTTTTGTTTTCAGACTGCACGCATTTTCTCTTATTTATTTATTTTTCTTTCGAAACTGCGAAGGGTTTGCCGAGGGATAAATGCCGGGAATGTTGCAAAACCCCCTTTGAACTGCAAAGTTGAGGCTTAGCGCTAAATCCTCACCGGAGCCGGGAAGGTCAGCGAGGGTTTTCAGCCGGTTTAAGCTCCGGGGTGCGGGGGGAACTGTGGCCCCGGGGGCGATGGGGACCAGACCGGCTCCAGCCAAGGAGCACGAGCCACGGCCGGGAGCTGGGAGCACTGGGAGCACTGGGAGCACTGGGAGCACTGGGGTGGGTTTACTTTGGCTGCGGAGGAGCTCGGCGCGGTGGCTGGTGCCAGGGGTTGGGAATGCGGGTCAGGGCAGTCCCACACCTACAGACATGGCCTTGTTTTCCAAAATACAGCCGGCTCCCACAGCTCCCGGCCGTGCAGCGGTGCCGGTGCAGCGCAGGATTAGCCCGGGTGTGATCACTGCGGGATTCATTCGTCCACCGCGGGGTGTCCCCAGCCCCGCTCCTGCCCGCCCAGCGCCCTGCTAAAGCTGCTCCGGGGAACTTTCTTTAGAGGGGACAATGCTGTGGGGGAAAATAATGCTTGTTTTTGTGGAAAACGCTCTTAGTGTGCTGGGTGCTCAGCATCACTGAGCAAATTGTAACCCCCGTGACAGACCTCAGCAGACCCATTGGCACCCCCCTGCTCCCCTCGTCCCTGGGGTGTTCCAGTCCAGGGGTGGATGGAGCTGGGCGCTGGTTCATCACCGCTGGGCAGCAGCGATGTGAACCAGCAGCACATCTTGTTTTCCAGGGCCCTTCATGGGACAGTGGCAGCGGGGACAGCTGAGCCGCTCGTCCCACGGATGCTGCCCGTGACGGATGCTACCGGTGACATGCTGAACCGTCCCTGTGACACAGCGCACCAAGGAGAGGTCAGGGAAGGCTGGGCCTTGCCAAATTCTGCCTCCTGCTTCTGAATGAACGTGGGGTGAGACAGGAGAGAGATCCCGATGGGAGGAGGCAGTGAGGAGGTGGCAGAGGAGGGCTGGGCTGGGGCCGGGGCAGCTGGGTGACGGGGACGAGCTGTCAGCACAAAGCGCCACTGATCACCACCCGTCCGTGCAGCCGCGTGGCACCCGCGGTCCTGCTCCGTCCCCCCCAGGCAGAGCATCACCCCCCGAGACCACCGCCCCCCTCCTTCCCCGGGCTCCAGGCAACACGGGGTCGCTGGGTCCTTCTTACGTGGAGCACCTTGGTCCGGTGGGGCCCCGGGAGGAGCGAGGGTGCGTCTGCCCCAGCTCACGGGTGTTTTAACAGGTAAACAGGGAGGAATGTGCAGCGGCAGCGCGTGGGGCTGGCGTGTTCGCCGTGTGACTCACCGACACCGGCACACCCCGCGGCCCCGCTCGCCGTCACCAGCACCGCCGGCCCCGTGCTTGGACGCTGCTCTAATGAACCCTTGTGAAGGCCGGCAGGGTCCTGCCAGGGCTGCGACCAGCGGAGCCGCCTCAGGTGAAGGAAATGGTCCAGTCGCTGGCTCCTGGTGGGGTGACCTGTGCCAGGGTGGCTCCCCAGGGACGGGGTGTCGCTGTGTCAATGGATGCTTCACCCTCGCTGACAATGATGCACGGACAAACGCTCTCTGCGGCCGGGAAGGGGGGCGCAGGGCCCTGCATGATGCTGCACGCCATGCTGCACCCTGCGCTGCCCCCCGCGCACCCACTGCGCCCGGGCAGGGAGCACTCGGGCTCTGGGGGTGTCAGGCCCCTGTTCTCCCCAGCGGCCGCGCAGGGGCTGTGCCAGGCAGCGCCGGCAGAGCCGGGCGGGCAGGATGCGCCTGGCAGCTCCCGGAGGATGCAGCTCCAGCAGGAGGATTTTATGGTCGCTGAAGGGTGTGGACAGGAATGCTCTCCCTGGAAGGATTATTTAAAAGGCACAAACTGTAGTGACGAGTTGGTTTTTAAACAGATCAGTTCCTGAGGTCTTGCACGACCCTCTCTGGCTGTCTGGCCCCTCACCGGCCTCAGGCTGGAGCTTCTGAAGGATCCCAAGCACACCGGGCTCCCACCAGTCCCGCTTTGTGCCCCAGACTATGTCGTTTCCCCCCTCTCAACCCAGTTCCTTTACATGTGGCCACGGTGGTGATGTCTCAGTGCCTTCCCCTTAGCCCTCACCACAGCAAACGCTGCACATGCAGAGCAGGAGCCGGCCCGGGTGGCAGCAGCGGGCAGGGAACAGTGAGATGGGGGGAGGCACCGGGGCTGTCCCGTGGGTCCAGCCCTGTTCTGGGAACCCGGAGCCGTAGCTTTGCATTGCAAAACCGAGCTGTTGCCCAGACCCCCGGCGTGTCCGGGAAGCGCTGACCAAGGGAAGCGGCAGCTCACGGTGACCCCGGCCCCGCGCTGCCCCCGCTTCAGCTCCAGCCTCACGCTGGCAGCCGAGCTCCAGCCGAGCTCCAGGGTGATCACAGCCTCTTTTTGTACACTTCGCAATGCTGGGCTTTTTACATGCAGGAAAACATGGTGGTGTTATAAAAACAGCTTTGAAAATGTCCCACAGGGTCCCACATGAATCCCCATGGGGACCGTGCAGGGACACAGCGCTGGAGCAAACGCGTGAACACCAGGTTGGGACGTGCTGATACTGCTCGAAACCTCGATTTCGCACCGTCACTTTGGGGCTGATGACAGCAACGACGCTGTCACCTCCTACCCCAGCACCTCCAGGCATCGCCCTGAGGAGCCAAACCTCATTTACCAGTTGGGGAAACTGAGGCAGGGAGGCGTGGGTGAGACAGAGGCTTTCCTGAGGACGCACCAGCAAAGTCGGGAATAAAAACACCCTCTTTGCTTCCTTGTCCGGGTGCAGAGCGGACGGGCTGGAGCCCCCACCGAGGGTCCCAAGCAGGGCGGTGGGTGTTTCCCAGACCCCCATTACTCCCCCCAGGATTTTCGGGGGGCAAACCCACCACTGAGCCGGAATCACAGCACAGCTGAGAAACCCCAATTTCGAGGGTGGCCCTGGGAACAACCAACCTCTGCCTGCCCTGCACCGCTCCCCTCCCCGGCTCTGCTCCGTCCCCCAAAAGAAACCTCTCCCGCTCCTGCTCGGCGGGGCGGCCGCGGGCGGTTGTTTGTTTGTTCTCGCAGCCTTTTTTTTTTTTTAAGGAATTGGGAAAAAAAAAAAAAAGAAAAAGACCCAATCCCGAGCCCGCGCCCCCGACCGACTCATTAAAGGTCGCCGGAGCGGCGGGGCCGGGAGCGGCGGGGGGAGCGCGGCCGGCGCTCGGCGGGGCCGGGGGATGCGCGGCGGGGGCGGGCGCGGGGCTGAGCGGGGCCCCAGGTGAGCCCGTCCCCGGGGCGGGGGGCGGCCCGGCCGCACTCAGCCTCTCTCCCGCCGCAGCCGCCGTGCCCCTCTCCGATGTCCCAGGCCAGCAGCCACCGGCAGAGCCGCCCGGAGCCCCGCCGAGCCGAGCCGGCCCCGCCGCCAGGTACGCGGGGCTCCTGCCGGGGGGAACGGCTGGGGGACGTGGGGGGGGGGGGTGTGCGCGGCCGGGGGTGCCCGGCCGGGGGACGTCTGTACGTGTTTGTGTGTATGGCTGGGGGGTGCGCGGCTGGGGGGGCTTGGGGGCTGTGTGTACACAGTTCCTGGGGGGTGCACCGCCGGGCCCGGGGGTGCCGGGCTGGGGGTTGTGGGTGCGCGGCCGCGGGGTGCAGGGCTGGGGGGTGTCCCGCGGGGGGTGCAGTGCTGCAGACTGTGCATGGAAAGGGGGGGGTGTCGGAGTGTGCGTGGGTGGCTGGGGGGCTGTGGGTGGCGGGACGTGTGGTGGAATGTGCGCGGGGGCGGATGGCCGGGGGTGCTGTGTGCGTGGCTCTGTGTGCTCGGCTGGTGGGGGGGGGTGTGCCCGAGTGTGTGTCCGTGTGTCCGCGCTTGTGCACGGCTGAGAGCGTGTTCGCAGCCCGGGCCGCGCGTGTCCGTGTGCGTGTCCGTGTCCGTGTGCGTGTCCGTGTGCGTGTGCGTGTCCGTGTGCGTGTGCGTGTCCGTGTGCGTGTCCTGCGCCTGGCGGGGGGAGCGCAGCTGGTGCCGGCGGCCCCGGGGGGAGTTCAGAGCACAAACTCTGCAGCAGTTTGTGAATCCCGGCCAAGTGCGCGGGGCAGGCGGGGCGCGGGGCCAGCGCGAGCCGGGCTTAAAACCCCCGAGGGACGGGAGTGAGGGGCCGGGGGCTGTTCTGCAGCCCGGGGCTGGCGGTGGTGGCGCCCCCTCCCCACCCCACAGCGACTCCCCGTGGGGCCCGGATCAGCCCGTGCAGAAGTGGATGGAAAAGTTTGGGGGATCCTCTCTTTTTCCAAGGGGCAGATCTGAGCCCCTCGGTTGTCCAGATGTGCGGTGGCTCTGCCTGTGACGCGAGGACCTGTGCCGGTGTCCGGTGCTGGTCGGTCCCTGCCAAGGTTCACGTGCGGAAACTGCGTTAAAAGTCCAGATGTGAGAGAAAAAAATCCTAGAGCAGGAAGCTGATGGCGAGAGGTGAAACATCCCGCTGGTGCTGTGCTGGGAGACCGGCACAAAGGGGCCAAATCTGCCCGGGGAGCAGCTCCCAGAGTGGCTGCCGGGCAGGGGCAGAGCGGGCAGAGCTGCGGCGAACGCGGGCACGGCGGCGCAGACGCCAGCTGAGCACAGCTGCATCGCTCCCCGTGTTGGCTTTGGCCGGCAGCGCGGCTGGGCCCAACTTTTGGAGAATACATCCTCTTGTTCTCTTCCCCCTGCTTTTCCAGCTGGATGCTGCCGGCTCTGCTTCCCGGCGGACTCTGACGCTGCGTTTGCTGCGGCCGCGTCCCGGCGCAGGGGCTGTGCAGAGCTTATTTCTCTGAATTTCCTTCCATCCACTTTCCTTTCCAGGCGGGAAACCGTGAACTGCTAATGCAGGAACCTAGTGCAAAAAAGCTTTTGCATGGGAACCTGCCGCCAGGCCGGGTTAGGAGGAGCGCTGTGCACTATCTGCTGTAAGAGCAAGTGTGGGTTATTTTAAAAAGTAGTTTAGAGATCTGTTAAATGTGTCGAAAGAAAAGGCTTTGCGTCTTTTCCCACCCTCCTGTTCCCCAGCTCTTCCCGGGGGGAGCATGGACCCGTGGTGGGTGAACCCAAGCAGAACTGGACCCCTTTCACGTCCTTTCGACCCCCCTTTCACAGTGTGCAAAGCCGGGGGTCCCAGCACACCCTCCAGTTCTTCCTGCCCAAGCTCTGGGGGCTGAATTTCGTGCCAGGAGAATATCCCTGGCCTGTCTCAG
The DNA here is from genome assembly GCF_037038585.1 of Patagioenas fasciata. NCBI lineage: Eukaryota > Metazoa > Chordata > Aves > Columbiformes > Columbidae > Patagioenas > Patagioenas fasciata. The sequence goes on from NC_092540.1 coordinate 989,783, forward strand.
AGACCAGCTCTTTGATTCCACATCCTGAGCTTTGAATTCTTACTCACACCACTTCTTTCTTTTTCTTTTTCGGTGAGCAATGAATGGACAGGGTCCGGTTTGTCTCTCGTGCTCGTTTGGCCTCGTGACGTCTCGGTGCAGAGCCATTATCGCTTGGGCAGCGTCCAGTGGCTCTGTCACGCACCACGGAGCCTGGGAATTTTTACTCTTCTCCCTTTCCGATGCTTTGCACATTAGACCAGATAATTCCAAAACACCGAGCCCGTGAAATAAATGGGGAAGCTGAAGTGCCGGAGTGGTTTGGCCCAAGTTGCTGCGTCGTGGGCAGGGTAGGTTGGCATTGCCCTGCTTGGTGTGATCTCCCAGCCCCAGACAGAGCCCGTTGCCCGGAGTTGGTTTCTCGCCATCTCGCGGGCTCCTCCAGCCCAGCGGGACAGACGGTCCCAACCAAACCCTTGAAATAGCCCCAGGTGGTTTGCAGAGGAGCCTCCGGGAGAACAGGCGCTTGTCTGCGTGTGTGGAGTGTGGGGGGTATCATTATTTTTTTGGCAGAATTATCAGAAAACAGGAGAAAACAGAAAGCCCTTTGGCTGGTGACATTATTTTTGTCCTTCCTTCGGGGGAGCCAGACGAGGGGGAACAGGGACAGCGGGAGAGGAACTTTCCCTATGGGAAGGAAACTGGTGTGAAGGTGCTGGAGGCAAATCCACCTCCAGAAGAAAAGCCTTTCGCTCAGGTTTGACTCCGCTCGCTCCCACCTCCCGTCTTTCCCTTCCCAGCAGGACCCACATCTGCTGCGTGGGGTCCCCTCCATGTCCCCCTCCATGTCCCGTCTCCGTGTGCGTGTCCCGGCTTGGCCGCGGGCACCGGAGGCTCCGCAGCTCTTGGCCTGGGGGGGCAGGGACAGGACACTCTCACGCTATGGTTTTTTCTTTAATTATTTCTGCCTGTTTCCAAAGCGTTTGCCCCGAGGTGTAACCGGAGCAGGGAGCTGTTGTGTGCTCTGCCCCGCTCGCCCGAAACACCGGGGCCCAGAGCACCCATGGGTGCCCCGAGCAGGGGAGGCTGGGCAGTCAGTGCCACCAGCACTCGGGTACCCATTCCTGGGACAGTCCTGCCCTGGGAGGGGGGGCAGGAACAAAGACAACCCCCTGCAAGGTTGAAACAAAAGGGCCTTTGCTTGTCTTAGCACTGATTTTAGTGAAGCTGCTTGCAGATTTGCACACAAACATCCTGTGAGTGCGAAGGGGCCAAAAAACCCCAAACCTAAAATAAACATTTTTTTTAAAATGCCAGATAAAGACTTTTTGCCCAAAAGATTCATTTCTGTTTTTCTTTCAGGATTTCTCGTCTGCTTATGAAAATACTTTGGTTTTTTTCTTTTCTTTGAACATCAACAACAAAACTCAAGAAAAGCAGTTCGCTGGCTTTTTTCAGATGGTTCTGTTTTAGAGCAAAGTGAAGCAAAGCAAAGCAAAGCAGGCCCTGCGGGGCTGTGCCGCCCAGCACCCCGGTCCAGCTCCCTATTGAATTTCCTTGGAAAGCGCCTGCTGGTGAGCTGCAGAAACACAAGCTGCCCCTGGGCATTTTCTGTGCTGGTTCTGGTGTTCCAGAGCCCAGGCTGCGGGTTTTGGTGCAGGATGGAGCCGTCTCCGTCCTTCCCGGCGGCCCCTTCCCACGTCCCCCCATGTGCTGCCCAGGGTTGTACTGGTGGAAATGAGCTCGTGCTTAGCAGCAGGGATGGGATAATTGGATTGTTTTTCCCCAGATCCCACCCTTCAGGCTTTGCTCACTGCAGCCACGGGCACGCACGTTTTCACCCGTCTCCGCTTGATCTTCCGGCAGCCTTTGGCAGCCCTGGTGAACCTGATGTTTGGCCTGGGGGGAGATCCCCCCTTCCTCCAGTGCCGTCCTGCTGTCTTTCCACGGCTGCATCCCCAGCTCTGCAATGGGGCGGATCAGGGAACGGGCAGGAGCTTCGGGAAGCGCTTTCCCCCCAGTCCCATCCTCTTTTGGGTGCTCCCCATGGGTGCGCAGGCGGCTCCCGGCGCCGGCTCCTTGGGCTGTGCCCAGGGCAGGACGGTGCTCGCCCGGTTTGGCTGCTTTGGGTGCCAGGGCCGCCGGCGCAGCGTGTTCCCCCCAGCGGCTCCTTCACCGTGAGGAAGCGGGTCGGCTCGCTGGCTCCAGGAGCAATTACTCGCTCCAGCCGCTGCCTCCTCGCCGCCGTGCTGCCGTCCAGGCGCGCTGCCGCCGCGCACGCCGAGCCCGCCGTGGCACAGGAGCCGCTTCCCGCCTCACCCCATGCAGCTGCAGCTCCTCCCGAGCTGCTCTGGGGTCTGTGCTTGGGAGAAACCCCAGCCTGGCCAGCAGGACATTGAGCCCCAGCACTGCAAAGCTGTGGGCTCCATCGCCATGGGATGGTGCTTTGGGTAAATGCCTCAGTTTCCCCACTGGGCCGAGCCGTGATAAGGTTCCGCTTCACAGCATCTTAAGGCTGCGCTGTGCTGATGTAAAATACACGGAGATTGGGTGCTGTGTGCTGGGCACTGGCTCAGCGCTGTGCGCTGGGTACGTCTCAGGATGAAAGGTGCTGCATAAGTGCAAATTGTTATTCTCGTTAATAATGATGTCCACCAGCTCACATTTATCTGCTCTTCAATTAATTTTTTTTAAGGACTCTTAGCAGGTTAGAAAGACACAAATTTTCCCTGGCAGAGCCTGTGCTGGTTTGACCCCGTAAGGTTACACAATTACTGTACTGGCATGGTCCTTAATTAGGCTCTCCATAATTTTCCCGAGCATGGCGGTGTGGCTCCTTGCTCTGTAATTCCCAGAATCTCCTTGGATCTGATAGGCATCACGTTAGCTGCTTTCCAGGCTTCAGGGATAATTGCTGGTCCTGAAGGACACCTGGGATGCGGCAGCATCTCCTGCATCCTTCCTCCGTGCCAGGCTGCTCGGCGTGGGGATTTGCTGTCCTGGCCAGCGCAGGGCTCATCCTGCACCGCCTCGCTGTGACTTTATTTCTTACTTTTCCTGAAATCCATTCCTGAGGGTTGTCCCCGCATCCCCGTGTCCTTGCTCTCAGGGGGAGCAGTTCTGCCGTGAGGGTCGGTCTGTGCCTCCTGTGCCGGCTGCGTCAGCGAGGGCCTCTGGGTGATGGGGTCTGTAGGGACACCTTGGCACAGGAGCTGCGCCCCAGACCTGGAGCCCGGGCTTTTGTCACCGCCTGACCTTTCAGCTGAGGTCAAACACCGCGTGTGGATGGGCTGGATAGATGCTGGTCCTGACCTGTCTGGCCAGCCCGAAATTCTTCTCTTCCTACCCACCCAACGGCTATAAATAACAAATAATAACAACTCCCAGGCTGGCAAGCTGTTTGGGGTTTTGTGGGTTTTTTTGCTTTGTTTTGCCTTTTTGCGTTTAGGAAGTAACTTTTCATAGAAACCAATATTTTTATTTTTGACCGGATTCCGCGTTGTCCCAGAGCTGGGCTGTTTGTCCCCAGCAGTGCCCAGGTGAGCGGAGACGCGGGGCACACGCTCGCCGGGAGGGACGCGGAGCTGTGCTGGGTCTGTCCCGGGCACTGCTCCTTCCCCTCCGCCCTCCTTTTCCTTTCCCTGAATATCACAGCATCTGAAAACACTTCAGTGCATTAATTTCAGACTGAATGTAAATAAGCCATTTGGATTTTTCCCAGTTGAGCAAACTTTCAAACCAGAACTTTGCTTTCCTTTCCCCCAGCCTGGCTCATGGCACTGGAAGGATTTGCCTCAGTGTCATCTCTTCTGCACTTGAAACCACTTAATCGAGCTCTAAAATATCCCTTGAATAGGTCAGACAGGCACCTGATTGGGCCGGGCAGCACGTACGGGAAAACCGAGAGAGATTACACGCTTGTTTTATCTGCATAAAACAGATTAGAAAACTCCCAAACTAAATATTGCTGCGGGGTGGCGTGTTGTTAATGGCAAACGCCTCGCTAGACTGTGTCTGTGTCCCCATCCGACGTTATCTCGTCCCTGACCAGCGGTTCCTGGGGGATTAAAGGGAGAGAGATGGGGGGATGAGAGACCCTCCTGAGCATCCCACCCCGGCAGGCGCTGCGACCCGCGGCGTTGGATCCGCCTGCTCTTCGGGTGCAGGAGAGCTCAGATCCACACCCTTCTCCCTCCCTTCTGCAATGGGTTGACACCACCTAATCCTGACATGCTGCTTGCTGAAGAGCTGGGATTTGCTTCTGAGCTCATCAGCCCAAGCCTGGCTTTAGCCGCTGGCTGCCGGAGGTGTCCTTGTCCCGCGTGGGGCAGCGGTGACGGGCACGTGGCAGCGCGCGAGGCGTCCGGCCATCTCCTGCCACCAGACCTCTCCCTCTTTAGCCAGCGCACTTGGCCATAAGATAAGAGGGACAGATCCAGCAGAGATCCCAGGCGGATCTGCTGCATTAAGCTGCAGCTCAGGACAGCTTGGTGGACTTTGGAGCTCACTGATTTCTTGGGGCTTTTACCACGGGTGGATTTGGACTTTGTGAATAAGCAGAACAGTCAGAAAACCTGACCTGTGTGCATCTCCAGGGCTTGGCAACCGGGAGGCAAAGAAAGTAGATCCATGTATATCGCCTTTCCTAATCTCTCGTACCTTCCGGCAGCACTGTGATTTCTTGAAGCCTGTCTTATTATTTTTAAATGCCTTATTATCTCTGTTCTCATAAAGAAAACACGAGTCTCTCTCCCTGTGCTATGTTATCTTCATTTCTCCGGCCTATTTTACCAAGGGCTGATCTGCTCCTCCCTTCGCTCTGCCCTCTCTGCTCAGCTTCACGTGGTTTGGGGAGCAGGAACCCCTCCCGGGGCTTCGTACCCCAAAGCGAGGGTTGGCGGAGCGGTGAGGGCACGCGGGGCTGCACAAGGCAGGGAAGGAACCAGCTTACCCACATTTCTCTCCTGTGTATTTTTGTCTCTCTTCTGGCCAGCTTGTTCCAGTGGGAGTTAATTTAATTGCCATCTTCCTCCCCGCATCGCTGTGGTTGTGTGTGAGACCTCTTGTTGTGCAGGGTAATTATATGTGTGAAGTGGACACAGCCAAAACGAGCCGTGTCTCAGTAGCCAGTGGACCAGCACGCTCGCCATCCACACGGCTCCCGCACCCCCCGGAGTCTGTGCTGCAGGGCTGGGTCCAGAGCTCTCAGCCGTTGGGTTCACGTCTGGCTTTAACAGACTCTGGATCAGGTGCTGACTAAACGGCGCAGGTCTGACTCAGGGCGGTCCAGGTTGGGACATGACAGAGGCCGCGGCTGCAGCCATGTGGTTATTATTCACCGATACACCACACCTATGCGCAAACACCTCTGGGGAGATGACAGCCTGCTCTCTCCTCCTCTGCTTTGCCCTGGGCTTGCCAGGGGCATGGGAATGAGTTTTCTCCTTTCTGGGGCTCATGTGTTCTCACCCTGCTTGGCATTTGGAGCCAATGTTGCTGTGCAGGATTCAGCTGGAGCTGCTGAATTTCCCTTGGTTGAGCCCTAAAATTGCCTCCCCTGCAAAAGTGCTGTGCGTCAGGATGGGGTTCCCCCCCCAGCACACCCCTGTCGCAGGAGCTCTGGTACCCCGAGCTGGCTCAGTGTCCTGGGGAGAGCCAAGAGGATGGTCCTGTTGGGAAACTGAGGCAAAAGGACATACGGGGCGTAGCGGAGCTGGGAGCTGCGCGAGCATCGCCCCACACTGGCTGCAGCCCCTCGCAGCGTGTCCCGGCTCCTGCCAACCCCGGGGTGTGGATGGGTCCCCCCACCTCCCTTGTAGGGCCTCTTGTTTTGTCCCTATAATTACACGTGTGAGGGCCGCCTGCCTTCCTCCTGGCTCCTGCTTGTAGGACTCTTGTTATATTGAACATAACGAAGTATCTGAGGGCTCTCTTCCCCCTACCCGCCCTTGCCCACCCGCATGTAGGACCTCTTGTTATAGCCAGGGTAATTACGGGGCCTCGGGCTCCCTCCCTTTGCCCAGGCTATAATTTAGTTTTATATAAAGTGCGGTCCAGCCCCTGTTGTGCAAGTGGTTGCTATTCCGGGTGCTGAGGAGAGGGATGGAGCGGTGGGGAGGGGGCTGGCGGTGGGTGGGGGAGCACAGCATCGCACTGAGCACCCCGCAGCCCCCCGGACACCCCACAGCCCCCAGACGCCCCCCCATGGGCTCAGGAGGAGGTTGTGCTTTCTCCTCGCTGGGTGTCTGCAAGGGGGTGTGTGGCACTGGCTTGATCCCCGTGAGGAAGAACACGGCTCTTGTTTGGGGTTTTGCTTGCCCCATCGAGGGGGTCCCGCGGGGGCTGCTGCTGCCCCACAGTGAGCTGGAACACGAGGGGAGGTGGCACCGGCTCCTGCAGGGAGGACAGTGGCCCTTTCATGGGAAGGGGGGATGAAAAACCCAGCCTGAGCTGCTGTGTGTAACCAGATCCTCTGGTTTTTAAGAGAAGGAATGTGGGACCTCAGGAAGGTTTTTGGGAGGTTGCCGCCGAGCTGCTGGTGTCGCAGCGGGGTGAGCGGCTGCAGAGTGACGCAGCCCCCATGCCCATCCCCAGCCACCCGGGACCCCTTGCAGGGCTCAAGCTCTTCCCCCCCACTGTGAGCTCTGGGCTGCAAAAGCAGTGGGGATGCCTGGATGGATTATGCCCAAAATCAGAGTCCCAGAGCACCAACTGGCGCCGTTTACAGCAGCTGGGGCTGTGCTGTGGGTTGCTGTGGTTTGGGGGCTCTGCCCACAGCTCAGTGCACCCCGGCTCGCTCAGCTCCAGCCCCGTTTCTCTTGCAGAGGCGGGTGAGCCCTCGCGCCCTTCGCCGAGGCCGGCGCCATCGGCAGAGCCCCGGCCGGCCGCCCGTCCTGCGGCGCCGAAGAAGGAGAAACCCCGGGAAGATGATGAGCCCCAAAAAATCCTGACGAAGGCCCCCTGTCCGGAGCTCGCCGGTGCTCCCGAAGCTGTGACATGTGAGTGTTTCCCCCTGCCATGGCACATGCAGCTCCAGACACCGATGGGTGCCCATGCTTTGGGCTTCTGCCGCCTAATCAGTAGCAGGGCGCATTAAAAAGGCGGGCAGCCATGGTGGGAAGCCGTCTCCTCCGTGCTCTGCTCTTGCCCACATCAAAGCAAAAGGCTTTAGCTGAGCGTGAGTCACCAGGAGCCCGGGAAAGTGAAGGGTGGCATCCGGGAGCGCCGCAATGCCTCTCGCTTCCCTCGTCCTTGGGACGGGCTGGAGGAGGAGGAGGGTGGCTGGAGGAGCTCTTGGTCAGGTTGGGGTCCTGCTGGGACCCCCTGGGGGAAGGAGCTGGCTGCTGGGGTGGAGCATCCCCCAAAGCTGCAGCGGGAGAGAGGAGCCCCCTGGCAGAACGGGCTCTGTGGTCCCAGCCGTTCGCTGGAGCAAAGGGAGGAGATGCCTCCCGCTGGGACAGCCCTTGCCTCGGCGGATCCAGGACAAGGGTGAGGCTGGTGCAAAGCCCGAGTGAGCAGGGGATGGGATGGGCTGCGCTTGCGGCTCTGGTTTTGCTGGAGGCAGCGGTGAAGCCAAGCAGCACCTCCCCGCTCCTGCTGCTGCAAACCTCCCGGTGCCCCCGCCGGGAGAAACCCCGGGGTGGGCTGGGAGCAGAGCTGGGGGTCAGGGTGCTCTTGCTCCGTTTCCCATTGCATGGGTGGGAGAGCAGAGCTGGCAGATGTGGCAGACGGGAGGGCAGGCTCTCCGGGAGCCGTACTGTCCGTCCTTTCCCTGGCCTCCAGCCTGGATCCAAGGGGTTTGCTCCCAGGCTGCCCCTTAACACGTGAGCCATTCCCCTTTTGTTGGAGGCGAGCGTGCAGCTTTCCCTTCCAAGGGGCGTAAAGTGGATGGATGCTTCCCAGCGGGGAGAGGGAGGGTGGGAACAAGGCTGCAAACTCCGCAGAGCGGGCAGGCGGGTGGGAAGAGGACGGGACGGTGAAATCCGTGCGCTGCTGACAGCGTACGCGGAGCGAGGAGAGCGCACGTTTCCTAGAGCAGAGCTCGAGCCCTTGCAGAGCATCTGGGAGCTGGGCCGGCTGCCCACAGACATTCTGCAGGTCTGAGTCACGCTGCAGCCTGCTGCACCCGCGTGGGGCGGCCCCGCAGCCCCCTCCCCAGCACAGCCTGCGGCAGCGGGGCCGGGGGAGCGCAGACACCCCCGTCGGGCTTGCCTGGCTGCAGGGAACCCCCTCCTTTCCCTCTCCTCCCTGGGAAACGGGGTGCAGATCCCCACAGAGCATCACCTCTGGCACCCTGCTCCACCTAAGCCTCAGGTTGAAGTTGTCTCTTTTAGAAAAGCTTTGGGCTCCTGAGAGTTGAAGGCTCTCCTGGAAAATGGAAGCTATTTTTCCTGTCTTGGAGGGGGGATTGCTGGCTGCCTCTCCCTGCCACTTGCTGGAGCTGGAGCGTGATCTTGATTTACAAACAGTTTAATCTGAGGAATGCAGCGCAATGAAGAACGCTGAAGAGAGTGCACGGCTTGCTGCTGCAGACACCCCGAGAAACCCAGCGCTCGGTGCTGCAGAGTATTTGCTGCCATCGGACCCTGCTGGGCTGGCTGCTGCCAGGGCCCCTGCCCAGGGACACCGCGGTCACCTTGGTGCCACCCCATGCTGCTTGGTGCTGGCTCGGTGCATGCACGCGGGTACTGGCAGTCAAGGGTGCTGGAGAAGGATTCATGGGAATCCGGCTCCCCCCAGGACCTTTTTTTGGGGGAGAGCACATCCCATTTTATCCAAGTCCTGTTTTCCATGTCTCCTTTCTGCTCTTCTCCCACCTCTCTGGCTTCCAACCTGTTCTTCCTGCTCAGCTCCAGTTACTTTGAGTTCGCAGCACACATCAAAGACGCAGCGTTTCACCCAAGGACGCGGTTAAGCCTCACGCCCCACGCTGAGCCCAGCTCAGTCAGGCAGAGCTGGGTGCTGGGCCCATGCACTTTTGGTTGTTTTTAACCTCCATCTGTTTTATTTTTGCCAGCAAGGGAGGGGGCAGGACAGGGACCGTCTGTGCCCCCCCCCGCCACGGGTCCACCCCATACCCTGTGCCTGCCCTGCACAGAAAGCAGCTCCTGTTCCCAGCGGCTGGAGGTGCCTTTGCCCTCGAGCCTCTTGCCTGAATCATCCCTTGTTTACTGCTCTGGAGAAGAAAATCAAAATTTGGCCAAAAGACCATCAGGCAGGATTTTATTTGTGGCTTTGGTCGGTGTTGCTGTGGCAGGAGGATGGATGCTCCAACTCCCCTCTCACTTGTGCTGGTTCCCAGTCCTCTCATCCACTGCATGGATATGGGAAGAAGGAAGGACAGCAGTGTGGGGAGAGGGACAGCAGTGTGGGGAGAGAGGGACAGCAGTGTGGGGAGAGAGGGACAGCAGTGTGGGGAGAGAGGGACAGCAGTGTGGGGACGTCTCTCTTCCTCTCTCTGAAGCCTCCTTCCCTCCAGCCACCTCTTCTGCATCTTCTTTTCCATCTCCATGCTCTTGGACCACACATCTGTCAGCATCACTTCTCCCCAGCCATGCAGCCACCCCGTGTTCTGCTGGGACCAGGTTCCTGTCTGATGATGGGGTCCAGGCCCATGTTTCCCCCCCAGTCTGCAGGGAGGGTTCGGGGGGGTTAACGTGCTGTTCTCCCCCCAGGCCAGCCCCAGGTGCGAGCAGCCCCGCAGCCCCCCAGCCCCTGCACCCACCTGCTGCAGAACGGCGCCAGGCAGGGGCCCGATCCGGGCAGTGCCAGCGGGGGGGCGGGGAATGGGGTCTGCCGCCCCCTCCCCAGTGCCCAGAAGCCCCAGCGCAAGCTGCAGTCGCATCACTCCATCAACAGCCAGAGCAGCAAGAAGAGCAAGGGCAGCTCCAAGTCGGCCTCGTCCCACATCCCTATTGAGGCGCAGGAAGGTACTGGCTTTCCCTGGGTAGTGGGGGGGACACCCTTCCCAGCCATTCTCCAGCTCAGCATCCCTTGGGGTGTCTCGTGTAGCATCTGCCCCTCAGCACCCCCAGATCTGGGCACTGACAGAGCTCCCCTTGGGAGCCTTCTGCAGGACAGGTGCTGACTGGGGGCATCTCATGTCCTCCAAAATGGGGGTCTGGGCAATCCTAGGCAGCTGGGCATGTCCATGGGTGTTGATGAAGGTCCCTGGAGCAATGCCTGGCTCCCAGCCCCACTTTCCATCCCTTCTATTAATTCCTGAGGGAGGTTTTCCACCTGTATGGGGGTGCTGAGCATCCGTCCACTGGGCACCACATCACTCGGCCTGCCCGTGGGTGCCAGTGTCCCCCCCAGCCCACTCTCTGGCTGTTCCTCCGCAGACTGCTGCGTCCACTGCATCCTCTCCTGCCTCTTCTGCGAGTTCCTGACCCTCTGCAACATCGTGCTGGACTGTGCCACCTGCGGCTCCTGCACCTCCGAGGACTCCTGCATCTGCTGCTGCTGCTGCAACTCGGGCGAGTGCGCGGACTGCGACCTGCCCTGCGACATGGACTGCGGCATCATCGACGCCTGCTGCGAGTCGGCTGACTGCCTGGAGATCTGCATGGAGTGCTGCGGGCTCTGCTTCTCCTCCTGAGGGGCTGCGCTTGGCGGGGGGCCGCCCAGTGGGTCCCCCCCAGTCCAGCCGGTCCCAGAGCCAGCGGTGGGGACACCCAGGTGTGAAATGCCAAAAGACTGAGCCTGGCGGAGGAGGAGAGCAACATCCCCCCTGCAAACCCATCCTGGGAGCTGGTGAGCCGGGCTGGGGTCCTGCCTGGGGAGGGGTGGATCTGTGGGAGCTCGGGGATGGCTGGCACCCCGTCAGTGCTCTACCTCCTCCCCACACCTCGCTGTTCCACTGGGGGTCGTGGGAGCCTCCTGCCGCCTGAGCCGAGAGCAGGAGCACCCCCCGCACCCCGCAGAGCCCGCAGGTGCAACCCCAGGATCCCAGCGCTGGGGACAGCCTGTCCTGCTGCTGCCCCAGGACAGTGCTCTGGTTTGCGCGGGGGCGGCCTGGAGCATTCTCTTCACCCCAGGACAGCGCCAAGCCTGAGCCCCCCAGGTACCCAGAGATGCCAAAGCCTTCAGCCAGGCTGCGGGGTCCGTGCTGTGGGGTGCATCCTGCCAGCCCCCCCTCCTCGGTGCTGAGGTCGGCAGCCACGTGCAATACCCCCAGCCTGGCCCAGCCCCATTTCACGAGCCGGGCAGCTTTTTCTTCGCTGGTCCCTGCGGTGAGGCTGCAGCCAGGGCCAGGGGGAACCCGGAGCCGTGCCGAGCTGTCACCGACCCTGCTTGTGTCCCGGGGGTTGGTTGGTGCCAAATGACCCTCAGCAGTTGTTGGCCCCTGTCTTGTTGCCCTGGGGTGGGCTCATGGCTGGGTGGGGGTGGGAAGTGCCCCCATTGAAGGGCTGGGGAGATGGGGAGGGAAGTGTCATGGTGTTTTATTTTTTTTGTCCCTTTTTTTGTTACTGTAAATAAAGGTCTCTCTTCATTTCTGACCCATGGCTTCTGCATCGTGTGCTCCGCAGGGCACGCCCGGGGGGAGCTGCTCGCAGCCGCGCCGTGACCCCAACCCTGTGCCGGCACCCCCTGTCTGCAGGCACGGGTAGCAGGGGCTGTCACAGAGACTGCAGGGCTCCTTTGGCCTTGGGGACGTGGGACAGCTCAGTGGCAGCCCCAGGGTGTTCGTGCTTTGGTTCTTGTCCCAGGAGAGGAAATGCCTGAGGACTCCCTGTCCTTCAGTCCCGGGACGGGTCGAGGTTCTGGCGTTCTGTAGCCATGGGACAAACTCTGGTCCCATTGCAGCGCCGTCCCCTGCTCCTCCCGGGGCTCTGTCCTGCAGCGGGACCCACGAGCTGCTGCTTCTGCCCCAGGGACATGACTTTGCTAAAGGAGGAAATAAATGACGCCGATTCCCGGCTGTGGCGCTGGGGTAGGCAGAGGTTGGTATGAGGAGCTGGCAGTCCTTTGCATTCCGGTGGCTTGGGCACTCCTGCCACCTCCCAGCCCTGCCGTGGGGCCACCGGCTGTGCGTGCTGTGCCCGTAGGGGAGCGCAGCCCCAGCCAGCATCCCCTGCCCCTTGGGGGCTGGGCCGTCCTGGCGAGGCTGCTGCCTGGGCTGAAGTTGAACGAGGAGGGAAAAATACTTAAAAACTGAGGCCAAATGGGTCAGTTGGTCATGGCGACACAGGCTGGTTTGGGATCTGGGCTGCCTGCCCTCCAGCACTGCTCTTCAGCCATGAAGCCTATTTTTAGTGGTGAGCTGAAGGCGGTCGGAGCCCGGCGCAGTGCAAGTGCAAGGAGGGGAAGAGGATGGTGTGGGCAGCCTTCCTCCAGCCCACGCACGGCGAGGAGGATTTGGGGCGGTGGGTTCGGGCTTTTAAGCCCTTGCCCTGGCACAGCCACCCAGGCTGAGCCCCAGAGCAGGGTCAGGGGCGGGATGCACGTTGCTGCCCACCCCGGGATGGATGGACCGGGGCCTCATCCGGCGCTCGGGAGCTTTTCCTGAGGCTCTGCTCCAGCCCGTTTGCATCCTTGGCAAGGAGGGACGGAGGCGCTGGCCTTCCCCAGCCTGGCCTCACTGGCGGTGCTAATTAGGGAGGTTGGAGCTGGCAGTAACGAGCGCTGCTGGAGTCTCTTAATGGCGAACAGATTGCCCCAGCGCAGGAGGGCTCTGCGGTCTGGCTGTGTCCTGGTGTTGGAAGGGTGTCGCACAGACCTCGTGCACCCTCAGCACCCCACGCACCCAGCTCCCTCACCTCCATTTCATCTGCTCTTTTAATGCCCCTTAGTGCTGCTCCAGAGGAACCAGGTCCACGCGCAGCAGCTCTGTCCCCTCACCAGGACTTGAGCCTTGGGGCAAGGCAGAGCAGGGAGGTGAGGAGCAGAGCCGGGCTCTTCGCAGAGCGTGCTGTACTGCTGGATGTATGTGATATTCACGCCTACAAATGTACTTTAGCGACAGCTGCCTTTGGAAAACACAAATAAAATAGCAGTTGCCGGTGCAGGGCTACCGAGAGCGCCGCTCAGCCCCACAGCGTGATGCTCTGCAAACCCACCCTGCGAGAGGTCCCACCAGTGCTCAGGGCACTGACGGGTAAAGCCAGAGGTTTTTCCGACCCAGTCCCAAGCCTGGGGCACGTTCACTGCCCTGAGCAGTGCCGGCTGCTCCGCTCACGTCCTGGGTGCTCCTGGAAACCATAGGGATGATTCTGGGATGTGGGAATGATGGCCCAGAGCAACTCAAGTCCCTGGAAAGGGCCTGAAAAACAAAGTTCAAGTCTTCCTCTGGATGCAAGCTGATGCTGGCCATCTACCTTGCAAACCACCAGGGAAGGCAAGAGTTAAACCCTCCTGCCTGGGAATTAATTAACAACAGATGTGCTCCAATTTAACTAATTACTCTCCTGCCAGCACTTGGTTTTTACAGGTCTCTTGGAGCTGTAGCACTGCGCCCATGTGGCTGCTGGCCCCACAGCCTGGGCTGTGCTGGGCACCCTGGGTTCTCCTGCCCTCCTTCCTTGGCTCTTGCTTTGGTGTCTTACATGAAACAATCCAATGAAACCAGCTAAAATTAATTGAATGCCCCAGATGCCCAAAATAGCCTTGCTCTGTTGTTCCTGTTTTATAGCAGCTCAGTGGCAGGATCCCCCAGGACGGGTAGCGTGCAGACCTGGCTGCCATGGGTGCTGCCTTTCCCGCACTTTCTGCTGGCGATTGATTATGGATGGGTCATGGGATTTACTAATGATGGGAGCTTATTGTCTAATTGCTAATAGACTGCCAGGGCATCCCTGGGGCCACATCCAGGGTGCCGGGCTCCCCTGCTGAGCGTGCCTAGAGGTGCAGCCAGCGTACGGCGGGATGTACAGCACGGGGCTTGGGAGCCACACGGGAGCCACAGCAGGCGGTGGAGAACCCTCCTGCTTCGGGACCACCGCACCCCATTGCCAGGGGGTTTCTGGGCACCCTCTTTCTCCACGTGCTGTGGGTGCAGGAGGATGCTGTACAGGACAAGCCCTGCATCGCAACAGCCTGGCTGTGTCTCTGCTCCTTGGGCAGGGGATACTTTCCACAGTCCGAGCTATTTCTGTCCACAATCGCAATCGATAAAACAAGGGAGAGGATTTTTATTTTTCCACTCCAAATACTTTCTTCATCCTGTTTCCTCCCAAGTTCACACGGTGGACTGGGGAGCGCTCCAGCAAGGAGGCCCATGCTGCCGTCTTTGTCCCCCTCCTTCTCTTTCTTCTCCTCCTCCTCCTCCTCCTCCTCCTCCTCACCGGTCAGTCCCCTGCTCCTGCTCTGGCCCGTCACCAGCCCCACTGGATCCCGACTGGCCCTTCTCGTTCCCTGCAGTCCCGGGGGCAGTGGGGGTGACGGCATCGCACACGTGCACACACACACACACACACACACACACACACACACGCGCGCGTGCACACGCACACACACACGCACCAGAAAACACTTTCGAAGCCAATGGGAAAAAACTCAAAGTAGGTCTTTGGAAGACACAGCGGCTCATGTAATCCCAGGTTCTGCTGGGCTGGCTCCGCACCGCCCGCCGATGGGGGGACGGGCTGAGGGGAGACGACTGCAGTCTATTAAACTTCCTTTGAGAACCTGCCAGACCAACAACAGCTGGAAGGAATTAACATTTCGGGTCCACCAGCTCCTCTCCTCGCTTTCACCCTTCCCCAAAACCCAGCTTGAGGCCACAGGCCCAGCAGCATCACTTTTTCCCACTCCTTGGCATCTGACAGTATCTGTTCTGAGCTGATTTTTGCTTTGATCCTGAACCTGCCAGAAGCGTGAGCAGCTGCTGAAGGAAAAACCCGGTGCGTGTGTCGGCACAAGCACCCAGTTTGTGTCCTGGACGGTCAGGACCGAGGTGAAGTGTCACAACGGCACTGTCACATCTCAGCCTCCTGCACGAGAGACAGCGGGAGCTTGGTGGGGGACGGGGGACGGCTCCGCGCTGCTGTCGCCAGCGGAGATTACACAGAAAGCGGTTGTGTCTCGAGGGAAGGGGGTGCAGAAGCCGTCTGAGCTCGGCGATAGCTGAAGCGGTGCAGAATTGGCAAGTGCCGGAGGGTTTTGCTGCCAAACGGCAATCTGCCTGCGAGCGCCGGCTCCTCCAGCCAGCCCTGGAGGCCGGGACCCAAGGAGACCAGAGATCCCCACGTTCTGCCTTGCTACCAACTTGGAGACGGAAAAACGCTCGTGTTAACCCTCTCCTGGTGCCTGGGGAGGAGCAGAGGGAAACTGAGCAGCCCGGTGAGCCCATCACCCTTACGACAGAGACCCGGGCAAAGAGGACAGGCGAGGACTTTGTCCCCAGAGAAACACCGAGACCCTGAGGGACACAATGAGGGACAAAACCAGGATGCACAGCTGGACCCATGGGCCCCTGGGGCTCATATGCTTTTATTTTAATAACATTTCTTATGCCTTCAACACCTTAACTCATACCTTATTTCATCTACAGAGCTGTTACGAGCCCCCATCAGCTCAAGCATGTTGTTTTTTTCCTGCCAGAAAAAAGCGGCAGCCGTTGCATGAGTGGCTTTGGAATGTCACCTTGTCCCTCTTGGCCATGCAGTGCTGAGGGCTGGTGTGCAATGCCGAGGGTTGGCGTGCAATGCCGAGGGTTCGTGTGCAATGCCGAGGGCTGGTGTGCAATGCCAAGGGCTGGTGTACAATGCTGAGGGTTGGTGTGCAATGCCGAGGGTTGATGTACAATGCCGAGGGCTGGTGTACAATGCCAAGGGTTGGTGTGCAATGCTGAGGGCTGGTGTGCAATGCTGAGGGTTGGTGTACAATGCTGAGGGCTGGTGTGCAATGCCAAGGGCTGGTGTGCAACATCAAGGGCTGGTGTGCAATGCCGAGTGCTGGTGCATGATGCTGAGGGCTGGTGTGCAATGCCGAGGGCTGGTGCACAATGCCAAGGGCTGGTGCACAATGCCAAGGGCTTGTGTGCAATGCTGAGAGCTGGTGTGCAACGCCGAGGGCTGGTGTGCAATACCAGGGGCTGGCGTGCAAATGCCAGCACAGCGATACCTGCCTTGCAGAGCAAGCAGAGTCTTTTCCGCACAGCTCGTCAGGAAGAGGTGCCTCATAAACCCAAATAGTGATTTCCTGCTGCAGTCGGTGGGAGTTGTTTTCTTTAAAAACGCGGCTGAAACCGGAGAGGAGATGGAGTTTTAGCTTAAATATCTGGGAGCTGGGGAGTTTGCTGTGTGTGAGACAGCGCCGGCAGCCAACACACACACATGTGCATGCACCCGCCGGGGATGCCAACATTTGCAAGCCATTAACAGGAATATTTTGGGAGGAAAATTCAGCCCTACCTTTAACCCCACACAGAAACGTGCCGAACAGCCCCAGTGAGTTATAGGGTGAAAAAAGTGGCACCATTTTTCTTCTAAGACCAAAGCGCTCGTCCCTGCTAAGTAGGGAAAGTTGGCACCCGCTGCGCACACGTGCGTGACGGGGCGAACAGCCCTGCGCCTCCCACGCGCTCACTCACTCACTCACTCCCAGGTACGTGCGGGGCCTCGTGCGCACACCCCCCGCTCCCCCCGTGCGGTGCCACCGGGAGGTGACCCAGGTGCTCCAGCTTCCCGTGTGTGTGAGAGACAGACCCTGCTGTGTGCTGCACAGCCTTTCTGACTCTGTGTGTGTGCGTGCGTGTGTGTATATATATATATATATATACATATTTATATATTTTTATATATATATATATATATATATATACGGAGGGGGGTGTGTGTGTGTGTGTGTGTGTGTGTATATTATATATATATATATATGCATGCACACACACACATATGTACATGCATATATATATATGCACATGCATGTACATATATATGCATATATACATATATATGCATGTACATATGTGTATATATATATATGCATGTACATATGTGTGTATATATATATATATATGCATGCACACACACACATATGTACATGCATATATATATATATATGCACATGCATGTACATATATATGCATATATACATATATATGCATGTACATGTGTGTGTGTATATATATATGCATGCACACACACACACATATATATATGTACATACATATATATATATATGCACATGCATGTACATATGCGTGTGTGTGTGTGTGCGTGCATATATATACACACACACACACACCCCCCCCCCATATATATACATATGCACACATACATATTTTTATGCAATCATTCATTTGTGTATATTTTATATATTTACACACACATACATGTTTACGCATTCATTTGTTGTGTATGTATTTTTATATATTTACAGAGATCCATATTTTATGCATTCATTTGTTTGTGTATATATTTATATATTTACCCATATATATATTTCCTAAACCAGCCCAGTGGCACTATGTGCATTATTGTTTGTGCCGAGTTCCTGGAGCGATGAAGGATAATGGAGTTATTTTTGGTGTAAGGCTCTGAGTTTTGAAGCGTGTTGAGCGCCCAGCGTTGCCGGGTGCCTGCCCGCGCAGCCCCACCAGGAAGGGGAGATGCGCTTCTCACATGTCGGGTTATTTTGCTCAGGATTTTGGCAGCGGGGAGGGCGTTCTCACAACACACGCTGTGCTGAGCACACAGGCTTGGCGGGGCACGGCGGCTCAGCTAGGCTGGGATTACCCACATGTGCTGCTGTCCAGCCACCTTTTATCTCCTTGCAATAACGGGGAACCCTGTTCCGGCCCCCCCGGAGCTGCTCTCCCCTTGCCGCACATCAGCTGGGCAGCAAAACCGCTGGGAAGCAGCTTCCAGATGTTGCAAACAAATCCGGCGGAGCGGGGCTGCACCAGCCCTGGGCACATTTCCCGCTCCCTCCCAAGCCCGAAAGCAGAATCTGCCCCTTGCACCCAGCTCGGCTGCTTTTGGCAACAGAATTTTGGCTTTTTGGGCTGCCCCCTCCCGTCCGCCCCCGCGCTTTCCGCGCCAGGTTGCCCAAGGTGTGAGGTGCTCTGGCTGCTCCCACCTGGCTAATCCAAAAGCACGGAGATTTAAGGCAATTTTTATTGGCATGATGCTGCCCTCTAGCGAAGGGACGACCGGCCAGCCCAGCCTCCCCTCCACGCTGGCTCTGGGCCCCGTTTCCCAAGTGGTCACTCCTTGGGCCTCTGCTTCGTTCCTCGAGTGGAAAATGAAGACGTGAGCATCCCATTTTTGTTGCAGAAATGCTCAGCATCTGCTCCTCTCAGTGGCATCCGGAGGAGCTCATTGCATTAACAAAGATTTTACACGGCTATATCTGCAGCAGTTTCTAGCACCGAGCCAAAACAGAAATCATTTTAGGGGAGCTGGTGAGCCCAAGCCTAAAACGGGAAGTTATTCAGCTTCCTAAACCTCTCACTTTTCCATACCAGACCTAGAGATATCCCCATTTGCACAAAAAAATGCTGTGGCACATAAACCTTTGCGCACCTGCGGTTAAAAGGGACTTTCTTGCAAAGCAGCTGCTGTGTATCTGTCCAATACTGTTCATAGAACGAGAACACCAGGTTGGAAAGGACCACATGGATCATCTGGTCTTCAGCAACCCCAAAAAACACATAATAATTCTTAAGCCAGGATGGAAATGGACAATCATTGCATTGGCTCTGCTCTTAGGCCAATTCCTTCTGCTCCTAACCCAAATGAGAGGTGCTGGGGCTAATGGGGGGACAAGAGTGTGGGGTTGAGCTGGCGCCTTCTGCCTGTGCGCGTTTCCCAAATCCCGAGGCTCTAGGGAAGGGGCAGGATAGTAAACGTTGGCTGTTGGTTGGCAGCAGCCCCAAGGGTTTCTCCCTGTGGAGGAGTCAGAGGTGCGGAGCAATGAACAATAGTAGTAAGACCAAAAAAAATATCTATCAGGTTCTTCTTTTGCCCGTATCCACAAGTATAAAAGAAAAACCTCTGTCCCTTTGTCCCCTCACTTGCCCTCTACAGATGCACATGCAAAATCTAATTAAAATTTAGCAGAAGAGGAAAAAAAATGACACAGGGTTTTTAGCTTTAAAAAAAAGAGAGAGAGAGAGAGAAAGAAGATCCTTAACAAAGGCCATAATATTAACAGGGCTGATTCGTCAGCCGCTACCTGATAATATAGAGTTGAGCGAGCTTTATTAACGCTGGAAGCCTTGGCTCTTTGTTAATTACGGGCTTTGCTAATGATTTGGAATATTGGTCGGTTCTGGGGGATGTTGATGAATAGAGACCTCGGCAAGATTTATTCCTAATTATCTCATTTGTCTCCCTCCATTACTTTTTATGGCTGAAATTTATGGAGCTATTACCAGGGACCTCGCCAGGGTTCTGAGATGATTTGGGAGAAGAGAGATGTTTAATAATAATAACAATAATAATAATAATAAAAAGCTAGATTAATAAGAAAGCGATTACGCGGCAGCGGGCGGCGGGGGCTGCTCCTGGGTGACCCCCGGTCTCAGAGGCTCCCGGCCCCCAATGGTCCCCTTCAGTCCCCGTGTCCCCGGGAGGGAGCAATGTCCTTGCCCAGCAGTCAAGGGACATCTGGAGATGCCGTAAGAGCTGTTGGGAAACTCCTCCTGGCACCTGTACGAGTTGGGAAACTCCTTTTGGCGGAGCTGGCAGAAATCCAGCAGGTTTTAACCATCCCACAGCTGGGTCGCCTCTGTCCCCTCTGGATGATTCCCCTGAGCTGCTGCGGCTGCACCGAGATGCTCTGGCTGCACCGAGATGCTCTGGCTGCACTGCGATGCTCTGGCTGCATCAAGATGCTCCGGCTGCACCACGATGCTCCGGCTGCATCAAGATGCTCTGGCTGCACTGAGATGCTCCGGCTGCACCACGATGCTCCAGCTGCACCACGATGCTCCGCTGCATCAAGATGCTCTGGCTGCACCGCGATGCTCTGGCTGCACCACAATGCTTCAGCTGCACCGCGATGCTCCGGCTGCACCGCGATGCTCCGGCTCCTGCTGAAGTCAGTGACAATGCTCAAACCCCCAAAGCACCCCAAGGATGTTCATCTATCCCCTGGTGTTTCCATTTCCCCACTCATCCCCCCAAATAATTCAGTGCTTTAATATCTGGTACATCGGGCCATTCATTAGGGGTTTTGGGCACCGCAATAACAAGAAGTCCCCTCTGCCACCCCACCACGGGCTGTACTGGTAAAGCCACGGGGCTTCCCAGCAAACCAACATTTCCCTGCCACCCGCCCTGGGGTGACACCCACCCCGCCACCCTGCAATTATCATGCTAAACAATCATATTTCTCAGCCACGCTGGGGACCAATTCCCTCCCAAAGTCTCCCAGTAAACATTTTCCCAGTACTATCAACTTTGGCACACAAAGGTGAGCGGGGCTGCAGCTTATCTTATTATTCCCCTATCTTCCAGCGTGTAAACCCACTCTGGTCCCGATAAGAGGCCTCACACAAAAGATCAAAGGCAACAAGACTCTTATGAAGAGGGGGGTTCTCTTCTTTATTTTTTTTCCCTTTTTCTTTTTTTAGCATTATTAGAAATCTGCAGGTCCAGAAGCAGCTGTGTTCCCACCCAGAAACACAGATTAAAGCAGCCACCTGCGGCTGGTGTCGTTAGTCAGGGGGAAAATATGTTAGTGTTAGTGAGCTGGGGAAGCCCAGATTACAGCGTCCCCCGTGGGAGCTTTGCCGTGAGGATGCGTGAGCCGTGGGACACGGGCGCTTTGCTCAGCGACAGCACAGGGGGTCCCCACAGCCAGGGTCTGTGTCCCCACAGCCACTCTGTCTGCAGCTCTGGCCACTTGTCAACCTGGGTCACATCGGACAGCACCTGCGAAAAACGTACCAGGGAAAAGGAAAAAAGAAAATTGTAATTATTGAAATAAAATATATAGGTGCTTTTTTTAAAAAAAAGTGCTTTTCCTCCATGCATTGAAAGGGGAAGGGCCCTGCTCTTTACCAGCCAACATAACCAGCACAAAACGCTTTGTCTGGGTTGATCAAAGCATCCTGGTGAACCCACGGCACCCTCCCCAAAGTCCAGGTTTAGTTTTCTCCCTCTCCCCTAATTTTGGTGTGGACCCAAACCAGACGCGCCAGCACGCAGTGACCTCTGCCCCACGGCACGGCCCCGCCGGCCCCATCCCCAGCAACACGGATGCCCTGAGCCCTTTTCTGCTTTCTGGGTCCTACAAAAGGGACTTTACACCCCTATTTTTCCCCGATTTTGCACTTAGATCAAGGTCGGAGCAAATGAAACCTGGAAGCTAAGGGAGCTCTTTCCTCCTGCGTGTCGGAGGATGAAGAGCAATTGCCGTGGCTACTTCGGGTTAGAAACACGGAGGCGATGCTCAGAGAGGACAGAGCACGGATGGAGCACACAACATCCAACCCTCTTGTCCCAGCAAAGCCCAGGGATCTCCACTTCAACCCATGTCCCCAGCACCCTGGGGACCCCAGC
This sequence comes from Patagioenas fasciata, assembly GCF_037038585.1. NCBI lineage: Eukaryota > Metazoa > Chordata > Aves > Columbiformes > Columbidae > Patagioenas > Patagioenas fasciata. The sequence continues at coordinate 1,011,217 of NC_092540.1, forward strand.
ACATCTCTAGGGGACCGAGGTGGTGCTCAGGCCCCTCTGTCCCCGTTTCGCGCTCTGCCCGCAGCGATGCCGGTGGCACCAGCTGAGGATGGGGCTCCAGGAGGACAGCAGCCCCTTCCCGCCCGAGCTGCAGCCGTCAACACAGATGGCAAAATCTAAATGTTATGATAAGGTATTTCTCCCAAATTTCCATCTTAATAGAATTACGAGCCTGTAATTACCCTACAAGCCTGAAAACCTGCCGGAATCCCAATTAGGAATCTGAGGACATAATTGGCCCCTAATTAGAAAGATTTGTCAAATGTGAACAATTTTCTCACCTCTTCATTTTTTTTCTCTCTTTTCTTTTCCTCCTCTTCTCCCCCAGTGAAAACCAAATCTCTTCCTTTCCCCTCCACCTCTTCCCCACAAACAGGGGCTGCAACGTCCTGGCCGCACTGTGCTCTGCACCCTGCTCCTTCGGGCTCTTGGGAACGACCAGCTCCACAGCAGCTCTTAAGCCATTTGTTGGATTTCTTGGAAAAGTTCACTATTAAAAAATTAAAACCAAAAAAATGAGAGAGGGCAAGGCCTGTGAAACCGCAGCCTCGGGGTTTGATTTTCCTCCCGCTGCAAGGATAGGGCGGCCAGGCTGCTGCTGGAGCAGCTTTTGGGGCTGGGAGAAGCAGAGGAGGATGCTGGGCACAGCGTGTCATGGTACAGGACACCACCCCATGGCTGGGGACGCCACCCCGTGGCTGGGGACGCCACCCCGTGGCTGGGGACACACATCATCCCAGTACCATGCGCTGGGAGCACAACCAACCCCAGCCAGGGCTCACAGCTTCCTCCCCTCTTCTTCCTCTTCCTCCTCCCACCAGAGGCTCTTTAGTTAAAAGCGACAACAGGAGGGGAGGGATGGGGGGGGACAGGGAGAAGCCTGGTTTTCCTAATTAACAATTAGCACAGAGCGTGCTGCTAATTATGTGGTTCCATGTAATTAAGAAGCTAATTAGTGCAGTGTCAATTAAGATTTAATTAGTACCCTTGTCAAAAATACTTGAAAGCACAGTTTATATGCAAGTACTTCAATATTTCAATGGTCATGATCTTGCCGATGCGGGGAGCGCTGCTTGCCAGCCCTCGCCGGAGCCCGCGAACGGCTCTCCCGAGTTTATTGATATTGTCCTTAAAACGCTGCCACGTGTCTCTGTAACAGACACTTGTATTGATTCTGGTGACGCGGCACAGCTTTGCTTCCCACCAGGACAGGGCTTGTGTCGAACCGGCATCTGCGGGCTGCACCGGGTGGGCACGGAGCCTCCAGCACCCCGGCCATGGAGCCGGCAGCACCGGCACCCGCAGGACCACGGTGCCGGGACCACAGCACCATTGGGGTTTTCTTCAGCATCAGCCAGCCCTGAGCAGCTCTGGACAAGCCCGCGCTCCCCCAGCCCGGGCACAGGCAGCTTCCTCGCCTCCAAGGAGCTCCCAGGCTCTTCTAAAAGCGAGCGTGTAGCACCCACAATGGCAATACTTCGTGCACCCAAATGCTTTTATTCTGATAATCATCCCTGCTATCGCCAAAGATGACAACGACTTGCCCGTGGGCACATCTGTGCCCGAAGCTAAACACGTGTCCTCCCAGCCCAGAACGTGGCAGAGCAGCTGGACCACACCACGTGTCCCCAAGGGGACAACTGGGACCAGCGCTGCTCAATGGGGCTGTGCCCAAAGCTGCCACTTCACCGAGCTCCAGAGCCACAAAAATGAGATAGCAAAGGGTCCCCAGAATCCCCAGGGAGCCCAAGGTGGTGGCTGGTGATGGCAGAGCAGGAAGGAGACGCGAAGGAAGGAGCCAAATAGCCGAGGGGTCTCGGTGCCAGCCACAGGAGGGGACCCCCCGTCTGCTCCCCAGAGCCAGGACCCCACGTTTTGGGGCTGGCGAGTACAGAGCCCATATCGCCCGTGATGTTGAGCAGGGCTGCCCCACACACATGGGTCCAACAGGTCTTGGGGACACGTGGGTTTGTCACCCTGTTTTAAAGGGGACAAAACAAGACAGGACAAGGAGCATCCCATCCTCAAATCAGCCGTGGCCAACCCTCCTCCCGGCCGGAGCTGAGCCCAGCGAAGTCACCGCGCGGCACCGCACGGGCCGAGGGACGAGGACTCCGGGAGCACGGGGGAGGCACAGGAGGTGCTGGGATTTTTCCCCCCTCCTTCCCCGCTCCCTCCCCCCCGCCTTGTACGCGGCTGAGCCGCCTGCTCTCCCACAACGGCTGCCAAAATACAGCGAGACAGGGTATAATTACAGACACTTACTGCGGCCATTACACCACCAGCACGGTCTGCGCAAAGTGACACACGACCCGTCAACTCCTTATTCACGCCATTAAGGGGACTCATTAGCATCTTCGCTCAGAAGCAAAATTACCCTCACTGCTCATTTCAAGATGTCATAAATTTTAATTTAGGACCCAAAGATAGCACAATGGGAGCGAGCTGGCTCTCTCCAGCAGTCGCTGGCTGAGGGAGGTGGAGGTGGCAGAGGGGGGAGGAAAGAGGAATGAAAGGGCTGGTTTGATAAAAGATGGTGGGGTTTTAAGGAGCAGAGATGGGGAAGGAGGGAAGAGAAGATGTGCCCAAAGGCCCGGCGAGTGCTGTGCCCCATTGGAGGCAATGGAGGAAGAGGAGGAGGGAGGCTGCTGCGGGATGAAGGCTTCCCTGGGAGCAGCAGCACTGGGACAGTGCAGGACCTGCTGGGCTGGGGTGTTCGCAGCCTGTGGCTCTGCAGAAGAGTGGAAACACAGCATGGGCCCCCAGGAAAAGTTGCCTTTATTTGAAGGGAAAAGTGGCTGTTGGAATCGCATCGGCATGGGGCCCACGGGAGATTGCAGAGCAACTTCTGCAAAGGACCTTGCAGCCCATGTCTGCTGCAGCCGAGCCCCAATAACCTCCCTGCCAGGTTTTTGGTGCCTCACCCGTGCCAGGAGATGCAAGGAAAACATGGGCACCCCTTTCCTCACACCCCTTCGCCCTCCGTGGCTGAGACGCCTCCTCTGCCCCTTCCCTGCAAAGTGCCAGGACCAAACAGCTACAAACCACTTAAACTTCACCAGCTACCAGCCTCTGTGATTAATGACTTCAAACGTTCACATCTTTAAAAAACAGGGAGAAGGGAAGAATTAGAAGAAAAGCAGCTCCAATTACAGGCAGCTGTGGGACTCCAGCCCACTCCTGTACTATAAGAACATATATCCAGAAAGGTTATGTTAATTTTTTATGTACAAGACTGTAATTAATTTCTGGGGCTGGCTGGATTAGCAGAGAGTGTAAATTCCAGCCTGAGCTCAGGCTGCAGATAAAGCAACAGCGCTGGGGCCCGGAGCAGCACCGTGCCAGGGCCGCGGCTCTCGATGGCTCCTGGGGACCCCGCGTCCCCTCACACAGACCCAGCACAAAGCCCTTTTCCAGCCCTGGGCCATCGTGCTGGTGGCACCAGGGATGTGGTTACCACAGAGGGTCCGGCCACCCCCGCGCCGTGTCCGGTATCTGAGCTGCTAAAGCATCCAAAGCCACTTTGGAAAGGTAAAAATACAAAATAATCCCTGCAACAGCCTTTGGAGAGACTGCAGGGAAAGGGTCTGGGCAGGCAGGGGCCGTGTGGCCTGGAAATACTGTAAGTTTTTAAAGGAAAGAAAAGGCTCCATTATTCTCCCATTAAACTCTCCCCCTCTCTCCCTTCCCTCTGTCAGTCTTCCCTGCGCCCGCTGCCTTCCCCCAGCCTCTCCGAAGACAGATCGTTCCCTTAATCACTCTGGAAAAGAACCCCAAGCCGATATAATATTATAATTAATTAATTCACTAAAAAGGTATTAAATTTCTTTTCCCCCCTGTGGATATTATCTGAATTCATTGACCTTTAGAAAAATCACCCTCTAATTGTAACCAGGTTCAAGTGCATTTCCAGCCTGTCCCTTTTACATTAATAATATCTTCCAGGACTCCACTATGCTGCTTAAATATTGTATAAATTTCACTGCCCCCTCAAAAAAGGAGAGAGAGAAAGGCATGAAACGAAAACTATGAGCTGATTAAACCAGCTCTGGAGTGTGGGGGAAGAGGTGAAAGGACTCCATGGTGGCCTGGGAGACAGACAAACCCCCAGCAGGACCCTGAAGGGGCTTGGGGCAAGGAATCTTGTGTCCCCAAGGTCCCTGCAGTCCCCTGATCCCAGCTGGGAAGCAAATCCCAAGCCCAGGATGTGGGGTGGCCCAGGATGAGCATCCTCGGGAAAGCTGATTGCCAAGAATTTGGGGTGCAGGTTGGTGGGAGAAGGGGTCCCAGCATGTCCACAGTGACTCCTCTGGGGTGCCCGTGTGGCACAAGCACGAGAGGAGTGCATTTCCAATGGGGTTTCTAGACACCAAGATGAACGGGGTGCTGCTCATCCCAGCCTGGCCCTCCCAGGGGTCCCAGCACCGCTGCTCCCGGGTTTCTGCTGCTGCAGCTGCTGCTCTTGTCATTCCCAGTGCCTGTTGTCCCTTCTTCTGGTTGCAGGGACGGGGCTCTGCTGCTCTGTTCTCAGCAAGACCATGCTCCAACAAGCCAGCCAGCAAATGCTCCAGCATCCGGCGCTGTAAATTCAACATCGGGCATGGAAAATCCAGCTGGGCTGCTGCCGTCAAGTCTATCGGGTATCGCAGGCCAAGGCTCCGGTTGGCAGCAGTCCCAGCCCCGCCAGCAGCGCAGGGATGTTTGGCTCTGGTGGAGATTTTGGGGTGCAAATTCCTGCTGCTCCAACAGACCCCAACAGCCGATAAACTGTCTGCAAGGGCTCCCCAACCCCACAACTTTAAAAAGCTGCTGACAGAAAAACAACAGGCCAAATGCATCCAGGGAGTAACCCTTCCGAGCCAGGGACTCAACCAGGGACCAGCCTAGCCCCTTCTCTTTGGAAGCAATTCCTGGACAGGCATCAGAGGTTTTCCAGTCTCTCCCTCTTTATTACACACAAAGATTTACTTGCAAAGAGCTGCTTTGGTTTGTCCAAGCCAAGGCTGTCACGCTGCGTATTCCCCCACCTGAAAAAGCCATCCCTTCCTCCTGACCTCATCCCAACCGTTGCCACAACAACCCCTGGCGACGTCACCGGCGGAGGATTAGGGCTTCAGGTGGGGAAGGAGCAGCAGGAGTAGCCGAAGTGCTCAACCCATCGAAGGAGCTGCGGCAAGAGCCAGAAAGGAAATGAAGGGAGACAGGGGAAGAAGGAAAATTCAGCAACAGCCCAACACCGAGACAGGGGATGGCTTCCAGATTGCAGGTCTGGTTGGTCCCATGCCAGGGATGCCGTGGAGCTGTGCATGGATGCCTTGGGCCAGAGCAGGGGAAGCCACTTGTGCCATCTCCCACTCCTTGTGCTGCCTCTGCGCTGCTCTTTGCTCCGGTCTCTGGGGAAGGGTCCCCTTGCTAGGGTGAGCATCTTGCTCCAGAGGAGCTGAGGACTGGGCTGGGCTGTGCTCATTCCTTCTTGCTTCGGGATCAAGCCCATCTTCTGTTTTACTAAAGGTTCTTGCCTTCCCCAAGAAAACTTCTTGTAGAAAATTCTCTGGGACTCCAGAAATGATTTGCCAACAGTGTTTGTGAGTGGGATTGTAGACACATCTATAGGGATGGTGCTGGGCAAGTCCCAGCTCTCTTCAGGCCGTTCTCCATTTTCAACAAAACAACAAAACCAAACCCAGGCCTAAGACCTTTCACATGGAGCAGCCCAAGGGGACGCAGCTGCATCCTCCCGGAGAGCGCGGTGCCCGCGGCTCAGCTCCTGTCCCCACACATCAGGGGCTCTCAACCCTGTCCCAGCTGGGTGCTGGCCCTGTGCTCATCACCCCAATCGCACAGCCCCTGCGCTCTTCTCCAGCCCAGGTCACCCCCGGCCTCTTCCAGGGGTTCATTTTCCCTTCCCCCAGCTTTTCCTGGCACTTTACGCACAGGGAAGTTAAAAACTCAGCAGGTTGGTTTGTGGGAGATGCTGAGCACATGCCCTGCAGAGAGCAGCAGCCGCCCAGCACCTCTGCCAGCCAGCCTGGTACGTTTAACCCTCCCGAGTTTCCCAAAGCCAGCTCAAAGAGGGAGATGGGGCAGCAGCCCTGGTGCGGGGATGCTGAGAGGGCAAGTGGGAGATGCTCCTGCTCACAGAGGCACCAGCCGCAGTATAACACGCTGAGTTAAGCTTGGACTCCATGATCCTAAAGGTCTTTTCCAACCTAAACGATTTTCTGGGCTCTCGGGGACATACAAACCCCAGCACCAGCTCCCGGGAGAGCTGCGTTTTGTACGGGGCGGCTCCTGCCCCCGAGGCTGCAGCGGCTCCGTGAGCGCCGGGTCCCGGGAGCCGCCCCCCCGGAGCCCCCGCTTCTCCGGCAACGGTCTGGCTCTCTCTGGCGGCTGCTCAGCCCCGGTGCAGCCTCGCTGCTCCCGCCGGGACCCCGCCCGGACCGGGGCGCGCACGACGCCTCCGCCGCCGCCTCCTCCGAAGCCACAATATTGCGTGGGGCAGCGCGGTAAAGGTGCCACAGGCTCCGTGGGAGTGAGAGAGCACGGCACGGGCGGGGGACAGAGGCGAGGACTCCCCACGGTGCGATGGCCAAGGGGCTGCATCAGCAGCAGGGACCCGCTGCCCGGTCCATCCATCCATCCCGCTGCCCAGTCCCCATCCTGCTGCCCGGTCCCCATCCCGCTGCCCGGTCCCCATCCCGCTGCCTGGTCCGTCCATCCCCACCGGCAAAGCCCAGCCACAGCTCATCACCCCCACCACAGCCCCAGCCGACACTCCCTCCCTTTTATATCCCACTTGAAGCCTTGACACTGATTTCTTTTCCGTGGGTGGCTCACAGACTGTAATTAAGAGCCCTTCTCTCCCGCCCGCCGCAGCGCCCATCTCCAGCAGCTGCTGTTTAAGCAAAGGAAACCCCCTTTCGTCCTCTCTCTCCTTTATAATTTTTTTCCCCCTCTCCTTTCTGAACATAAAGGGATGACAGTGCTCCAAGCCAGGGTCTTTTGCATTTCTGAGTTGGTTCTGTTAATTGGAAGGAGGGTTAAGAATCTGCAAGGTCGTTTCAATCTACATCTGACCTTCAGAGTAATCCTCTATGCCAACACCAGAGCATGTCATTAAAATGAGGCCCTCTACCATATCCCGGCATCCCTTTATTCTCTCCTTGTGCACATTAATTGCTCATAAGTTGATTTGATCTCCCTATTCTGCAAGAAGTAAATTGCCCTCTTATTTCGCCATTTTCATCCTGTTTTCTTAATTAGGCCCTTAAAAATCTCTAGGGCCTCAGCTGGGCCGCAGGCCTCATCCTGGGAATAAATTTTGATCTCAGTCTGATAAAGAGTGAGCAAACCCGGAGACTGAACAATGTCATTCTCCCCCCTCCCTCCCCTCCGCGCTATTCTCTTGACATGAAAAGGCTATCAGTTTTTCTCTGTGTTAATATAGGAAATAATTCACACTTCAGGCGTTGTTCTCTATTTAGTGTTCACACTCCCCAGATAAATCAAATCAGGGACTTTTTTTTTTTTTAAGTGTCTGAAACTACTTACTCTTTCTCTCCCCACAGCTTCCTCACACTCTTTTTTCCTCCCTCTTTCTCCTTTTAATAAAGTTTCCAAGATTAGCCCCTGTGATTTTCCAGCCTGGGAAGTCTATTTTAAGGTGTGTTTCTTTTCCTTTTGTGCATGTGTGTGTTTAACACCATCGCAGAGGGGAGCAAAGGGGCAGCGGGAACAGAGGGGCGCAGGCAGGGTCTGGAGATGTGCCGAGTGAGGAGCTTTGCCAGGTAGGAGACTTTGCAAGGACACTTTTCCCCTCGCTCGCACTGGGCAGGAGGGGCCCAGCTGCAGCAGGAGCTGGGGGACACTTCGCCCCTCCCCTGCTTGTCCCAGGGGCTCTGCAGCACCCAGGGGTGATGCTGAGCCAGCCCCAGCAGCGAGGAGGGGGCAGCAAAGCCCCCACTCAGCCCCACGGGCCACCCCACAGGTAGGAACACACCTGAGCTCCTGGGATGCTCCACTGCCACCCAGCACAGACCAAGACAGCAACTCTGACCCCGGCAGCATGCTCAGGGACACAACTCCTTCCAGCTCTGCTCTCTGGGGCCTTGTGACTACTGTTAATTAAGGGGCCACGCCCCTTAAGTAATTAAGCAATCAACAGATCGATCAGCACCTGACAAGTCCCACCTGTGCCCAGCATGAACCCGCCCAAAGCATCCGGCTCCAGAGGGACCCTGAATACCCCAAAGTGCCTTGGGACAGGCGGAATGAGCGGAACAGTAGCGCTTCCCCCTGCAACTGAGCCAGGTCTTCCTGCACAAATAAAGTGAGCCCCCAAGCACCCCCCAAATCCAGGGCAGCTCCCCTCTAAGATGGGGATGCTGCTGCAGCCCAACCTCCAGGCTTGGAATGCCATGCACCTCCCTCCTCCGGGACGAGAAGAAACGGCTCACGCTGCAACGCTCCAGGATGTTGTAAATAAATATATTTTAATGATTCTTCTTCCATTCCAGTTCATTCTTTTATACATTTATTTATAAAACAGTAGTAAAATTTTTAAATCAGAGCACAGTGCATTAAAAAAAAAAATAAAACAAACAAAAACCCCAAAAGATTAAAAAAAAATAACAATAATCCACAACTGTTTACTCAGGGCTGGGGAGGCGCCTCGGTCTCGTGATGAGCAGCGGACGGTGCCAGGAGCGGGGCGAGTGCCCCACACGGGCCGTGTGCCACCAGCGCCGGCCCAGCACGGCCACCTCCAGCCATGATAACCCCAGGGGAACGGGGGCTCCGTACACCTGCCCCGAAGCCCCCGCGCGCTCCACAGATCGCCCGCAGCTACAGGTGCCCAGCGCGGCGTACGGGCTGCTGCTGCTGCCCTGCCAGGGATTATTCTCTCTACAGGCACTAACGGCAGCGCAGGAAGGATGCCAAGGCCTCCGGTGAACCCCCGTGTTCCCCCAGTCCCCTCCCTGCCCATGTGGGGCAGCGGCCAGAGCCTGCCCTGCCCCAGGGACACCCCAACATCTCCTCCTTCCCCCTCTTTCCCCACCTTCTGCACCTCCCCGCACCCTCACATCCAACAGGCACCTTTGTGTGGGGGGCACTGGGGCTGCCCCCACCTCGTCATCCCAAATCCAGCTACAACAGAGTGAGCTTGTCCCTCCTTGGCTGGGCTCTCCCCTCGCAGTCCCAACCCCACAACATCCCCCATCCTTGGTCCGGGACGGGGTGCACCCGGTGACCCCCATCCCCACGATGGGCTCCCGACCATCCAACCCCAGCTCCCACAGCCGGGGGGGCGACACCGCACTATCGTGTGGGATCACAAAGGGGTCTCCTCCCCCCAGCCTTCCTGCGCTTTACAACAAATTAATGCGGGACAGCGTCCTTCACCCCTGCCCCGCTGCCTCCCCGCTGCCAGCCAGGCTGATGAGGCAGAAGATGACGCAGAGCCCAGAGCACGTCCCTGTCACCGAGTCATCCTGGCTGGGGTTGGTGACACCGGGCAGACACCCCATGAGCCAAAGGCAGCGAGCGGCAGCTCAGGTTTGGCAACTGGTACAAACCATCTCCTGGGGCCTGGCCAGAGCCTGGACCTTCCTGCCCAGATACGGGACAAGACATCAACGAGTATCCCCCCAAAAGAGTGTAAAACTCCATCCTTGGCCAGAGCCGATTGGTTTTGGGGTAGTGGGTGCTGCTGAACCCCCAGGGGAGGTGCCCCCACAAGGTGGGGGCCACAACAAGAGGTTGACTGAGCATCCAACACGCCATCCCAGCTCTTCTCGAAGTCCTCAATGCGAATTCATAGCCTCAGACCATTTGGAAAACACCCCCGGTGCCCTGTGAATTAACTTGCTCCAATTAACACCTCTTCTCCCTCCTGCCCTGTGACCCTCGGAGGCAGCGGCTGTGCCAAGGAGGGAGGAACCGTGAAGGACTTGGCACCGTGAAGCATCCGCGGGGCTCGGAGGCCACTGCTGGGGACAACTCGCTGGGGACGTGGGCTCCTGGAGCAGGGTGGCAAGGAGGCAGCAAGCAGGCAAAAAGCATCGTCCCTCTCCTCCCAGGGACATGGAGGCTCCCGCCTGCTCCGGCCCTGAGCCGGCACCCTGGGAAGGGGTTCGGTCCGGGAGGGTTTCGCTGAAAGGCAAAGCAGCCGAGATCACGTTCCCGGGCTGGGGAATCTGCAGTCAGGCCAACACCACGGCAAACCAAGAAGGTCCGCTCCAGCTCTTGGCAAAACAAAGCTTGCGTAAGACACAGCGGTACCCAGTGCGCCTCGATCCGAGCCCCCCGTTGCATAGAGAAAAGGTCTTCCTAAGTCCACTCAAGTGCGTGGCAGAACGGGCTCCTCCCGCGAGAAGGGCGCCCTGTAGCTCCACTGACCAGGCCTGACGGTCCAGCCCTCGTCCCCAGCACGGAGCAGCTCCTCGTCACAGCATGTCGGCATCCTCCATGCTGAAGCTGCTCCGGCGGCTGCTGGCCTTGGAGGCCTCCGGGGACATGGCTGAGAACAAGGGGTCGGAGGCCAAGGGCAGCATCGTGTCCTGCATCAGCATCAAGTCCAGCTCCTTCTTGGACAGGGCCGGGAAGGACGCGCTGTGGCCGGGCTCCAGGCTGTCTGGGAAGCCGCGGGAGCCGTCGTCGAAGCTCAGGCTGTGGGTAAAGTCCAGCTGGTGGTAGGGAGACTGGGGTGCAGGAGGCAACACCAGCTGCGATTCGGGGTCCGGGGGTGGCAGCAGTGGCTCCAGTGTCCCCTCGTCCCCGCTGGCTTCTTGCTTGACGACCTGCTGAGCCAGCTCGGCCACGTTGACACCTGAGGGCGAGGAGGTGGGCAGCCCGTGGACACGCGCCTGCATCTCCAGCTCCTGCCAACAGAGCGCGGGAGGTTTTTGCTGGGGACGTCATGCACAGGGACACGGCACATGGGCATTGACGGAAGTGGCAGGGACAGAGGGACCGAGAAGCTCACAGGGAAGGAGCCCATGGATGAGATGAAGGATGGAAAATGGTGTCCCATGCAGAGCTCAACAACACTTGCCGTGGTGACCTGAACCTCAGACGTTTGTCTGAAGACTTTGCTCCCGGGGACTTGAGAGCCATAAGAGGGAGCAGAGCCCCTGGCATCCCCTCTGCAGCACGGGAGGGACCTGCTCGCGGGGCCGGAGCGGAGCAGAGGGAGGGACGAGCACGGGGACGCTCACCTGGATGCGGAGCAGCAGCTGCTTATTTGTCATCTCCAGACGCCGCGAGTGGTTCTCCAGGTCTCGTGACCTCTGCAAGTCCTTCTGCATCCTCTTGATGTAGTCCACGGACGCCTTCAGGATTGTTCCTTTGTTCCAGCGCACGTCTCTGCCGTGCGGGACGGAAAAAGAGATTGTCACCTGCACGCCAGCAACGCGCGTCCCTCACCACTGCTCCGCCAAAGAGCAGAAACTGCTGATACGTACAGGTCATTGGCCTTGGGGATCAGCATCCCCAACTCTTTGATGCGGTCGTTGATGTTGAACCTTCGCCGTCTCTCGACTGCAAGATGAGAAGAGAGGGCAGGAGCTGAGGAGGCAGCAGGAGCAGGAGCAGCTCAATATTTCCCAGTCCCACTGGCCACGCTGCTGCTCCTGGGACGTGGGGCTGGTCGTGCCCTGGCCAGACCCTCCCGGAGCTCAGGGTGAGAAACCTCTGGGGCCAACCAAGCCTTCGGGACTTTGCTCGAGTCCATCGCCCTGGTCGGTCTGACCTTCCCCCAGTGCTAATGAGGACAACAGGGTCCCTCCTGCACCGTGGGCATTCTGCAGAGCCATGGCAGGGGCTGTGGGGTGTTTCCAGGGAGTGAGGTGGGATAGGAAGGGAGACTCAGCTCAGGAGGAAGGGGAACGAGGATGAAGAGTGATGGTGAAAGGGCTGGGGGGGTTGGAGAGGGAAAGGCAGCACCGAACTCACTCAGGTTGTGATTGTCTTTCTTCTGGCGCTCTTTCGCCAGGGCCCGGCTCTCAGCATCTGCAACAGAGTCCCACAACATCACCAAGAGGGGACAAATCTGCATCTCGCCCCACGAGCACCCCAGACCGGTGTCAGAGCACCCCAGCACCCCCTAGAGCCACCCCCAGCCCATGTGCACAGAGCAGCCCCAGCCGGCTTCGGTGCTCGCCGCACCACCTGCCAGCTCCAGGGCTGGGGACAGACCTGCCAGCTCCCTGGGGACATACCTGTCAGTTCTCTCTTCTGGGTGAGGTCGGCAGGGCAGGAGCTGCTGGTGACACCTACGAGAGAGGCCGTCACCTGGGGGTCCCCGCTATAGACATTCATGTGACTGCTGGACATCGGGAGCTGAAAGGCAGAGGGACAGGCGGGTCAGCGCCATCCAGGGCTGCAGGACTGGGGCTCGAGCCCAGCTGCTCGGCCTCTGGGGCGCGAGTGCGTAGCCCAGGCAGGTGTAATTGCCTTCCTGGGCCCTTAAACCAGCTATAATCAGAGTAGCAAAGAAAACAGGACTTCAAAGGACGCAGCTCATCCCCTCCCACAGCCAGCATCTAAAATAGGGCAGATGAATCACATCCGAGAAGTGCTCGGCAGGATGAATCCCACTGGGAGGCACAAGCTGCCGTATGGATCTGACCCAGGAGACAGTGCCGCTCTGAGTGAACTTCTGGCTGGGAAACCTCGCCCGGTACCAACGTCCCCCCATCCCGCAGTGGGCACTCGGTCCGTCCCCGCACCCTTTCCTGTCTCTGGGTTTTTCTCAGGGCTCCCAACTGCCATTAAAGAGGCAAAGAAGCTGAAGAACTGGCTCTTGTAGTTGCAAAAGGGAGATCTTGCTGCCTCTCTTCCCCCAGGTCCCTAAGGCCACCTGCACATCGCTGCTGGGATGTGGCAGGACAGGTCCCCTCCGTGTCACTTCCATCCCAGCAAGCAGGGGGGTGCAGGACCCCCAGGCCACCCTCCCTCCCGCAGCCTGGGCTCCAACCTCTTCCCAACACGCATCGGAGACCCACCGTGTTGGGCATGTGGACTTCGGGGTTCATATAGCCCAAAACGTCATCCAGGCGCATGATGTCATCGATGACCTCATCGAACTGCAAGAGAAAGGTGTAAGGTGTTCATGGGCGTCTTTACGCTTCCGAGCCCCATGCATCCCCCAGTGGCCCGGCGGTTCCTCCTCACCTCGCGCTCGGGGTTGGAGCCAATATTGAGCATGGCCATGGGGCTGTTGGGCGCGCTGTTGCCCGCCGAGGAGGACATGACGTGCGCGGGTCGGACGCCGGGGGATGCGGCGGGGGGCGGCTTGGGAGAGTGGTTGGCGGGGCTGACATGGGCAGCAAACTTGTTCCCGTAGGTTTCGGAGAGATAAGCCTGAACCTTCTTGTCCCGTGACTTCTGCAGGTGGTAGGTGGTGGGGTTCTCCAGGTAGGACTGGACCTGCGAGGACACGAACCATCAAGGACCTTGCGCACCCCTCGGCCCCAGGGAGCGGGGACACCCCCAGCACTGTACCTTGAGGACCTCCCCAGGCACGGGCGGTGGGGACTGGTAGTGAACGGGGGTGTTGATGGCTGGGGTGGAGGCCACCGGCATCCGCTGCTGCTGCACGTAGTTCATCATCATCTGCTGCTGCGCGCGCTCGCGCTCGGCCTCCTGCTGCGCCTGCTGCTTCATCAGCTCCATCCGCAGCCCGATGCGGGACGCCATGGTGCACCGGGGCGGGGACACGCAGGCGCCCACCAGGCACGGAGGTGACCCTGAGAGGAGGACACGGAGGTGACCCTGAGAGGAGGACATGGCGCATCAGGAACAGCATATTGCAGCAGGGAAACTGCGGCGCGGGACATCCTGGAGCACCCGTAGCAGCCAGTGACCAAGCCAGGATGATCACCCCAACGCCAGCTGGATGGCTCTGCCGCAGCTCCCCACCGTGTCACCGCTCTCCCTGGGGACAGCCGGGGCACCCCGGGGGGACAGGGAGGGCAGGGAGAGGCCGGGACCCCGCGCCCAGCAACACGGACTCACGTACCGCTGGGTCCAGCTGCCGCTTTGAGACACCAACTTCCCAACCACCGGAGCAAAGCAAGGAGGGCCGGGACAAACCAGAGCCCAGGAGCAGAGCGAAAGGGAAAGAGGCCGGCGGGTGTCAGGGAGGCAGAGTTTAACCCTCAGCCCGGCCGCCCCGAAACCGCGGCTTGGGCACGGGGCGAACAACGCGGCTTCTGTGCGGGGCCGGCACGCGAGCGCGGAGGCGGGGGGAGGCGTGCGAGGCCCCCGCGCCGCACAGAACGGCCCTTGTTCCCCCGTACAAAGGGGACGGTGGCCCGTGGAGGGGGGAGATGATGCCGGGATGCCAGATTCTCCTGGGCACGACGATGGGTCTTCATGTGGCGGGGATGGGGATGCGGGAGATGCCGTGCGGGACGGGGGTCCCACAGCATCCACAGGGCGGGAGGTGACGTGAAGCACAGGACCCAAAGCAAACGCTGCCAGGGGAACAGGAAGGAGCCAAACAGCTCTGCAGTGGCACAACCAGACAAATCTGGAGGGTTTTGCTATTTAAACACAATGTGTAGTTGTGGACAAAGGGGCCACGGCTGATACAGCACACCGGGGTTTCGGCGAGGCATCTGATGCACAGTGCCACGCGATTTCCTAAGGGGGAAATTAAATCAAGCCAGCATGGACAGAAATATGATTACATGGATCAAGAGCCAGCTATTGAACAGCAAGAGGAGGGTAATTAATTAGACATGGTGGCCCACCTAAGGGGGATGGGAGAAGAGGAGCCTGGGACAGTTATCAATCGGAGCTTCGTTAAGACAGCTGCCACAAACGGCCTCAGAGGAGGACATGGGGACATTTGAGATGAGCAACAGCAGAGCCCTGGAAAAGGACCCAGAGACACCGGGGACAGCCACAGTGGATAAAACAAGGCTGAGGGGCGATAAATCACAGCTGACGCACGGGGGAGAAGTAATAACCCCAAATACAGAAGACAAGGGCAGGGGGAGCCCAGAGCGCTGCCCTCTCCCCGGGAATCTCCCAAGACGGGAGCTGCCCAGGGCAGGATGGGGAAGGGCGGCCAGAGCCCGGCCCAATAAATAGAGGGGGGAAATTAGGTCAGGTTTAAAATAACCCGCCTGGTTCTGCTTGGCTTCCTCCCGGCCCCCCAAAACACCAAGCAGCTTCTGCTTTCACTCTGAGTCAGCCCCAGTGGGAGGGCGGCGAGTGGGAGGGAAAGGACGGGGACCCAGCCTGAGCGAGTGCAGGGGGGTAGAAACAAAGCACGGTGTGGGGACCCAGCGCCACCCCAAAGGGACCCAGCGCGTCCCTGCGCCCACGCAGCGCCCAGCGCCTCCTCCCCGCGCACATCGCTGCGCCCAGGTGCGGGTTAGAAATCAAAGCCGCCTTGAGGCAGTTTCCAGATTTAGCCCCTGGATCGCGTTACCCGCCCCGGGCAGCCCACGGGCACCCGCTGCCTGTCCTGCCTGCGACCAACGGGCACGTACACGTACACACAGAGCAAGGGCAACATCCTGCCCACCCCTGCAAAAGCTGCAGGGAGAAGAGGGGAGCGATGGGCTGCTCAGCCCCAGAGCCGAGAACCCCAAACTCATTGCACTGAGGAGCCGCCTGCCCGGTCCCGCTCCCCCGCCGGTGTTTATTTCCCAGTCGCAGCCATTTATGAGTGGAAAAATCAATCAGCAGCTTCAGCCGGGAGTGGGGACCCCAGGGAAGGGCGGGGGCCAGGGTGGGGACCAGGGTGGGGGCCACACCGCCCACCCACTGCTCTGGGCCACCTCATTGATACCCGAGAGGGCAGCGAAAAGCAAAGGGAGAAGAAAGAAGTGAAAACAGCTCTGCTTCTTGCTACCGGCAGCAAGCGCCCGCCCAGCCTTCCTTCCTCGTTTCTCATTCTCAAATGCCGTGGTGGGGGGAGAGATGTGGGGGCAGCGAGGGAGCCCAGCGCACCCCAGCCCGGGCAGGACCAAGCGCCCGCCGCCATTTCGGGGCTGCTGGGGGGCAGGAGCCGCGATCCGGGCCAGGATGCACGGTGGTGTTTGCTCCACAACGAGATCTGCTCCGGCGGCACCGAGATCTGCTCCGGAGGCACCGAGATCTGCTCCGGAGGCACCGAGATCTGCTCCGGAGGCACCGAGCTGCCACACCACCAGGCACCCGCAAAGCCGCCCCATGGGTGCCCACAGCCCGGGGACGGGCTCCGCTGCCACCCCGCTGCATGGGGACAGGGGACAGCAGGGCAGGGGTTACCTGAGTGCGGGATGGCAGAGCCAGGGGGGTCTCCGAGCGCCGGGGCCAGCAGGTCGCAGCTCCTCTGTGCTTCTCTCCGGGGCCAGCCCGGCTCCTGCGCCAGTGCCGCGTTTCCTCATTTTCAGGACCCTGCTTCTAACGCAGCAGCAGCCGCGCAGGGTGCAAGGGGGGGAAGTTGCAAAAAACCTCCAAACCTGCTTGTTTTTCTCGCTGCAGCACACGAGTTAGCAGCCGAGCTGAGAAAACGCGTGGCAAAACTTGCTGCAGCCAGCACCAGGGTGCCGGAGCCCCGGCTGGGTGTGCCCCATCGCGTCCCCTCAGGAGCTGCGGTGCTGCCTGCGGTGACATCCCTGCCTGCGAATGCACGGAGGGACAAGGACTGTCCCGTGTCCCTGCAGGGGTTGTGGCACACAGGACCCCTCACCCTCCCTGTGCTCAGCATCACGCAGCCAGACCCAGCCCCACACGCTGCCGGGCAGCACTCGGGTTCCTCCGGCACCCACAGTGGGTCCCCACCAGGATGGCAATGCCAGTGCTGGCTGCCACCAACCAGGATGGAGATGGCAAAGCCAGGGGATGACAAGGACACCTGTGTGATGCCCCAACACATCTGGCACGGTGCCGGGGACCCCCGTTGTGCAAAGCCACCCCTGGGAGGGAAGCCCCCCCAGGCCGGGCCGGCGAGCCGCGGCCGTGTCACCCTGCCAGCAACGCAGCTGGCACCCATCCGCCCCGCGCAGCTGGGACCCGCTCCCTCGGGGCGCTCGCCCTGACCTGGCAAGGCCACCGTGGCCGTGATTTATGCCGTGCCAGTGTCAGGGGCCAGGTAACGCCGGCACCCAGCGGGAGGAAGGCCAGGGTCCTTCATCCTCATCGGCACGCAGGGCAGTGCGGTGCCACGGCTGGCAGCCCCGAAAGGGTCAGCGGGACACGGTCCGACCCGGGGAATGGGGATGGGATTCCTCACCACGAGCGTGGCCAAACCCCGGCAGCACAACAACCCCCATCCTTGGAGACCCCGATCTAACCCGACTGTTGGTCACACTTGGGGACGGACCAGAGGCTCCCGAGGTCCCATCCCACCTGTGCTCCTCTGGGATGAGGGTGGGATGGGGGGAAAGGAGTGGATGGCCCCGTTCCCAACCCCGGAGAGCAACAGTGGCCTCCCCACCACCCACCGGGCAGGCAGGAGGTGGGGAGGGCAGGTGCTTTACCCCCCAGAGGTGCTTTCCCCGCAGCGAGCACGCAGCCCTGAAAGGGAGAAGGAGAAGGCGGAGGGACTTGGCAAAAAAACGCCGGGGTCAGTTGACAACATCAACGAGAGACTGAGTCACCGGGACTGTTTTTAGCCCCGGCATCTCAGAAACGTGGACCGCGGTGTTGTTAACAGGCGCTTGGGTCAGAGGCCAAATGTTTTCCCTTCCATGAGTTAAATACAACTCCTGGAAGCGGCCCAGGTATCCAGCACAGTAAAAACATTAACGCAAGTCTGGTATGGCAGCAGGACCCCGGTTAAGCGGTCCCCTAATTGCTCAGGTAAGCCGGCCTCGCCGGGGAGGCGTCAGGGACCCTTCCTGGGTACCAAGAGCCAGGGCTGAGAGTCCCTTGTCACAGTGTCACCCCAGAGCAGAACAAATGGGGCCCATAAACAAGCCCCCTGGTTCTGGTGGCACCAAGGTGCAGCCACAAGAGCCCGTCTGTGCATGGGTTTAACAACACACAGCCCTGCTGCATCGCCTCTCCTCAGCCCAAAAAGCCTCTCCTTCCACCCAAAAAGCTCCTGTGCCCCGCGTGGCACAGCTGGGGGACAGCAGGAGCGCCACCCTCCTGGCCAAGCACAGCGGGTACAGGCTGTCACCCTGGGATGGTGCTGGGAGCAGGGCTGGGGGACCCCTGGGACCCCACCTGGAGCAAAGGCCCTTCCCGCAGGGCGGTTATCCCGATTAAAACATCACTGTCCAACTGACCGCCCGGGGAATTCACAGCCCAACAGCACCAACAGAGCCGACAAGTGCCTGCCTGCCCTCCCTCCCGCCCCCCGCCGCAGCCGCAATTATAAATAAAAGTGTTAACGGGCAGAAGGACGCTCCTGGGCGCGGAGGAGCCAACGGCAGCGCCGGCGCTGGGGACACGGCGCAGCCCAGCAACGCCCCGCGCCGAGCGGTTCAACAGCAACAGCCCCGTATCGCGCCGCCTTCCAGCAGGGGCACGAGCAGGGGAGCGGGGTGACCTTGGAGGGGCCGCGGTGGGGACGGACACACGGACACGCCACGTCCCGCTCACCTCGGCAAAGGTCACGGGCTCTGCAGGAGAGAGCGGGGCCCCGCGCACCCGCGGCCAAAGAGCAAACCCCGTCCTGCCCCAACTCCACGCAACTTGGGTGCTGGTGTGGGTGTCATTTTTTTTAATAACTGCACAAATAAGCGACAAGGGGAACGGGCAGGACAGCACCATCCCCGGCGCCCAGCTCGGCTCCAGCAGGGCAGACGCAGCGCACCATGGTGATGGGATTTAGAGGCACCGCATGCCACCAAATCCTAGAAACCGCACCCGGAAAGTGGGGATGCTCAGCAAAACCAGCCCTTGAGGTCCACGCACCCCAAGTTCATGGTGCCACTTGCTGCGAGCAGAAGGCGCGAGGTGACAGCAGACGCCCCGTGCCCCCCAGTGCCGCCCCCCTCCCGCCTCCCTCCTCCCTCCACGGGCCCGTGCTGCTGCAAGGAGGTAATATTTATAAATACGCCGCGTCCAGCCCCCAGCGCCCGGCCAGGAGGCTCCTGAGGGCGGATTTCATGTCACCGCAGCGTGGCCGCAGCCCAGCGCCGCGGCCGGCCCGGCCATGGGAGCCGCAGCTGTTCCCCGGCCCCAGGAATAAACAAGTTGGGGACAGCCTGTGACTTGTGCTCCCCAGCAGCCCTGGGGCTCTCCCGTCGCCATCCCGGCCGCGGCAGCAGCTCTCGCGCCCACGGGAGCCCTGGCCATGGCCGCTTACCCGCACAGGAGAGGTTTCTGCTCTCCCCTCCTCTCCCCCAGGCTCAGTCCGGCACTTTCCTGCTCCGTGAAGGTCAAACTGGGCTCTCGGGAGCCCCCGCTGCCAACCCAGCCCCTGCCCTGGCACGGTGCCGCCGCAGCCGGGTCAGGTCCTCGCCACGGCTGCTGCCGCCTCCCCGGCACGAGTTACGCCGGTTTGACCATGAAGGAGCCCAGAGGTTTATCCCATCGGGCTGGGCTGTTCCTCCGGGTGAGATTTTTGCCTGTCCCCAGCCTGGAGCGGTCCCTGAGGAGCGGTGGCGGCGCCCAGTGGCACCCACCCTGCTGCAGATGAGCGGGGGGCTGCGGCCAGCACCACACGACTCCCCCCAAACCCCGGGGAAACAGCCCTGTGAACATCAGAGCTGTTGCTCTCCCTGTCCCTGAGGCCCCACAGATTCCCCTGGCTGTCCCCAAGCTCACTGCCAGCCACTGCCACCAAGATGTCCCAGCCTGGATCCTGCCCCGGGGAGCACCCCCAGTACCTCTGCCTGCTCCCAGTGCCACGCAGGGGGGTCCAAAGGTGCCCAGGTCGGGTGCCCCCTCGGCCCTGCTGATTTTGGCACCTGGGTGCTACTGCAGCAGCTGCACAAACTGCGCTGGAGATGCGGCCATGTGCTGAAAGGAGAATTCACAACCCAAGAGGAGTCCCCGAATAACGCTGAGCCGGGGCAGGGAGATGGGAAACCTTCGGCTTCACAACTGTTTATGCGAGACGTAAATCACTTTCATCAATAGTGTGCGTGTATGGGAAGGAAAAAGAGGAACGTAACCAGCAGGGAAGGATGCTGCCCGGGCGTTTCAGGTTTATCTGGAAAGAAAGTTGCACCAATTAACCTAAAGGAGGGATTTAAGCAGGCTGCAGAGTGCCGGGCGTTTGTTCAGAGTTAAATGCACTTGTAGGAAAGGTGACGAAACCCCTGGAGCAGTTCTGAGAAGAGTTTAAAAATAAGATGGCACAGACTCCCTGCAAAGGCTGCTCCTGGACACCAAGCTGCTCCTGGCGAGGTCCGGCCGGCCCCCGCGCCCTTGTCAGCGGGGCTCAGCCCTCACCTGCTCCTCCTCCGCCTCCAGGGAAATTATCTGGTTTCTTTTCTCTTTTTCTTT
The DNA here is from genome assembly GCF_037038585.1 of Patagioenas fasciata. Lineage (NCBI taxonomy): Eukaryota > Metazoa > Chordata > Aves > Columbiformes > Columbidae > Patagioenas > Patagioenas fasciata. The sequence continues at coordinate 1,031,659 of NC_092540.1, forward strand.
TGTTTTAAATGTAGTATGTATAGTTTTGCTCCGCTGCCTGTTTGTTCATCAGGCTCCGCCGAGGTGATGCCACCGCAGAAAGGCCGCCCCGGGATGCCCCACACGTCACACTCCCAATCAGCCTCCTCTTCCAAAGGGCTGCGAAACACCCAGCGCTGGCTCCCGCAGCCGCCAAGTGCCCTGTAACATCACCCACAGCAAAGAGACGTTCGGGGAGCTGCCACGGAACAGGTGCCACGGGTCACCACGGGCGCACGCTGGGGCCACGGGACGGGGACACGCTGCGCTCAGCCGGCCCCGGCCAGTCACTCCCCCCCGGGGCCGGTTCCGCTTTTCCGGGGTGCAGGACAACCCCACGTGGGGCAGTTACGAAACAGGTCCCTTTTGGTGGGCACAGCTCGAGGTCCCCCCCCAATAAAAACAAGCACAAACTCCTGCTGCCCCCAGGGACCGAGCCCAGAGGCGACGGGGATGTCCCATGGCGCGGCGGGGATGTCCCATGCCCAGCGCTGGGAGAGCTCCGTCCCTCCCCACCATCCATCTGCACCCCCAGGAGGGAGAAACAGGGATCCAGGGCTGAGATTCATCGCAACACCAGCACCCCAATAACCCCCCCAGCACGGGGAGAGCCGCAGGGAGCCAGGAGGACATTTCTGCCCTCGGTGCATGTGCTTTTGGGGGGGACACCACCAGCGCGGCCTCGCCAGCCCCATTTCCCTGCAGCGGCTGTTTCTGTCCCCGCAGGGCTGTGCTGCTCAGGCTCCACGGCCACCCCACCCTCAGCCCTGGAAATGTCCCCCCTGCTCCGATGATTCATCACTTTGTCGCTCACACACACACAGGGCTCTTCCCTTTCCCCACAGCGCTGCGAAAACCGGCAAACGGGAAACCTCGTCACGGCAAAGGCGGTGGCAGCAGGGGGGACCAGGAACACATGTGCCATAAACTCGGTGCCGTGGAGCGTGGAAAAAGAAATAAAAGCCCTGGCTGGAATCACAACCTCCATCCCAAACACCCGGATGCTGGAGTCGCCCCGTTGCCGCCAGCTCCACCCCGGAGTGGTTTCCTACTGATAAGGGCAGGAGGCAAAGGTGGCATCCCCGGGGAGGCAAACCCGCATCCATGGAAAACACGCCGGCCGCCCTCCACGCAGCGGGACCCGCGCGTCACCGCGGCCATCGGCACCGACCCTGCCGCCGGAACCGGGCGGTTTAGCAGCTCCAGCAGCACAGCTCCCGCAGGCCCACCGGCCCCGGGATGGTTTTCCCGGCCGGATCCCCCGGGTGCAGGGGAGCGCAGGCTCAGCCGCCACCGGCACCCGCGGCCGGAGGAACCAGCCCCGCTCCCTCCCCGGCCGGGCGAGCAGCCGTGCATGAAGCCGAGCAAACATGGCAGGAGAAACGGCAGGGGAAATCAAATCCGCCGAAGCCCACACCTCTGCTGCCCGCTCGACTCTGCTGTTACATAAAAACCAAATCACAAACTCCCCCATGCCCCAAGGGCCAGGAACGCACAGAAGCGCTGCGATCCTGGAAACAGGCCCTGCTTGTCCTCGGACTTGCACGGGCTTATTTATTTGTCTTAGAAAAGCACAACAATAACCACCATATTTTGGCTCTTTTACTTTTTTTTTTTTTAAGGAAATTTCCCCATCATCTGACTCACTGAAGCTTTAGAGGACACGGGTATGAGCGCCGGCGTAACCCTTCCTGCTTTGCAATTAATTCATGAATATAATTAATCGGCGGCTGGCAGTTAGGTGCAGCCCCCTCCTGTGCCCCCGCCAAACTCCTGCTGTCCCGGAGGAGCGAGCTGCAGGCTGGGACGGGGGGGTCCTCTTGGCGACCCCCTAAAAGCTGCGTGACGGGGATACCCCAACCCTCCCCCTGCCTTTTGCAGACCCCAAAAGCAGAAGGGTTGGGGAGCAGCCAGCTCCTGTACCCCCAGGCTGGCAAGGATTTGCAGCCGGGGCGGGGGGGTTCACGGAAACCCTCGAGCAAACCCAGCGCTCCCAGTGTCAGCACCGAGGGCCGGAGCATCCGTGCCTCAGTTTCCCCACGCACCGCGTAAACGGTGCGGGGGGGGGGGAGGGGGGATACGCTTGTAAAGGCGACCTGAGCAAGTCACCCCCGGCTGCCGGGGGCCCGCAGCCCCTGGGACCCCCGGCCTTTCGGAGGGGACACCCGGCCAAGCTGCCGGAGCCCCCCGACCCCTCAACCAGCCGCTCAAGCTCGGCAGCCGGGTTGGAACCTCCTGCAAGCAGGGGCCGCTCCCGGGGGCGGGCGGGGGATCCTTATTATTTACAGCAAAGAAGGAAAAAAAGAAGAAAAACATAAAAAAGCAACGACCCCACGGCTGCGAGTCCAAGCGCCCCGGGACGGGGCAGGAGCGGGAGCCCCCACCACCCCCCAGCCCGGCCGCGCTCCGAGCCGCGGGCCCCGCTCCCCCCCGCTGCACTCACCGGCGGCCACCGGCGGGGGGATCGCCGAAGGGACCGAGCGCCCGGGCCGGCCCCGCTGCTCCCGCGCCGGGGGTGGCAGCAGCGCCCGCCCCGCCCGGGCCTCGCTGCACGCCGGGAGCTGCCGGGCCGGCGGGGCCGCGCTGCCCGCGCCTGCCGGGACTTGTAGTTCCCCCCTCGGCCACAGCTGCACTTCGTGGTAGGGGATTTCCTCCCCAAAAATGGGGGGGTTTCCGCCCCCGCAGCGAGACGAGAGAGCGGGTGTCGGGTGGGGCGTGCAGCCCCTTGCACCAGGATCGTGTAGCTCCTTGCACCAAAGTCATGAAGCCCTTTGCGCCAAGGCCATGAAGCCCCTTGCACCAGGATCGTGTAGCTCCTTGCGCCAAAGTCATGAAGCCCCTTGCATTGGGATCATGCAGCTCCTTGCATTGGGATCATGCAGCTCCTTGCAGCAGGGTTGTGCAGCCCCTTGCAGCAGGATCATGCAGCTCCTTGCACTGGTGCCAGAGGCCCGTTGCAGCCGTGCAGGGTCAGCAGTGACCTGGAGCTGCGCAGGGTGGTGGGAGCAGGAGCAGCGTGTGCCTGCTCGAGGTACAGATGGGACTGTTGGGGTCTGGCAGCTGCTGGGGGAGCTGTGCGGTCACAGCTTTGGTCACAGCTGTGACCCAGGCACACCACCCCCTTCCTTCTCATCCCCCATCCTTCAAGGCTGCAGCGATGGCGAGGTTTACCCCTGGAGAAGAAAACCAGGGTGTTTTCCTCAGCCTGAGTGTCTTTGCATGGCACTTTCTAATCCCTAATTTATTTGCAAATACGTTTGGGCAATTCCCCCAACCCTGATGAGCTGAGAGCTGTTCACACGCAGCTTGTCTCTGCACATCCTGCTCCAAACTGGTTTCTGAAGCCTCCAGCGACCACACCGGCTCAGCCCTGGGGTCCCTGGGCCACTGCTGAGCACTTGCTACAGCCTGAATTTCTCCTGGTCACCCTGGTTTCCCAGCCAGCCCCAGCACGCCCAGGGTGACAGGGCAAAGCCAACTCCGCTGTTGGCCACGCGGAAGATTGAGCGATGCTGCAGGAGGAGGAGGAGGGTGCCGAGGATCCAGAGTTGCTCAGGAAAACCCCCTGTGCCCCTTCCCGCCCCCCCACATCCCGGTGGATCTGCCTTTGCTTGGACAGACCCTGCAGGGAGCAACGTGAAGAGCAAAGCCCAGCAAGAACATGGTCGGTTGTCACCTGTCCCTTCCTCCCGGAGCAGCTTCGGCTCTCCGAAACCTCCCCATTGTGCAGGGAGGAGCGATGGCCGTCCCTGCTACCCCGTCTGTCTGATCCCCGCCTCGCTGCGCTCAGCCTGTGTCAATGTTTTGACACAAAGCACAGAGGAGTTTGTGTCCTTTCTCTGGTGAAATGACAGAGCTATTAATATATCTGATAATGAGCTCCAATGATAAAGAGCTTCTAAGAAATGAGTTTGGAGCCCAGGAAAAGGCAGTGTTGCCCAGGCCTCCCCCGGCCAAGGTGTTCCCCGTCCCCTTCAGCTACAGATGGTGATTCCCGATACTCTGGCTGTTGTTTTACCCAACTGAATAGCCCCATTTCAGGATTTAGGGGTCATTTGAATGTCATGGCTCACCTAAGCTGGCTTCATATTCCCGCTCTCACTTAATCACAGGACTTTATTAAACCTTATCCAGCCACAGTGGAGATTAATCGCTTCCCACACGCACCTCTGACGAGGTTTCCCGATTCCCAGCAAGAGGTGGGGACCGACCAGTCCCATTGCTTTACCCTCGGCCGAGCGGCTCAGCCTGGGACAAAGCCCTGGCAGGAACAAGGTGAGGACCCACGTTCAGGGCCTGTCCCTCATTGGCGACAAGGACAGGAGCGGGCGCAGGCACAGAGGCTGCGCTTTGGGGGACGGCAGCCGCCTGCTTCCCACTGCACCAAGTCTGCAGCCCCCGGTGGAGCTGACACGTCATACCCCTTCGCAAGAAACACCAATGCTGAGCTCTGCACCAGTGCAGGGACAGCGTCCCCACCGCCTTCCCCGTGCTGACTTGGCAGAAATCAGCCCGGGAGGTTATCGCGGCACTTACCTTGCTGCAGAAAGAGCAGCTGAGACACGCAACGTGTCGCTCTGTGCTCAGGCATCACTCAACAAACTCAGAAGGTCAGAGACAATTTGGGATGTTGGGGTTTATTTGTAACAGGAGACTGTAAGAACACCCTTACGCAGAAATCCCGGAGGGACGGGGAGCCACACAGGCACGTAAAGGGACATAAAGGTCCATAGGAACCCTGTTGTGCTCCAGCAACGCTGGCTGTGGTGCGTGTGGCCAGGAGAGGGGCTGGATTTGCTGCTGCGCTCCTCTACACCGCCGGGGCGAAGCCAACGCGGTTGTCAGCCATGTCGAACACGGTGTAATACTCCCTGAGGAACACGTCCCCCAGGATCCAGAGCGGCTGCCCATTCTGGGGGGGCAGGTAGGTGGCCTCGACCCCCAGCATGCAGTAGCCTTTGTTCTGTAGGGGGGAACAACGGGCAGTCAGAGCCCCAACCGAGCCCCAGGGCAGCAGCAGGGATGGAGAGCAGCGCTGCTGGTCAGGGGGAGCCAGGTCCTCTCCCGGCCCTCAAGGACTCAGCAGGAGGAAGCTGCTCGGCTGATACGATACATACGTTCAGGACATAGGCGGAGGGGTAGAGCGGGAGCTGAACGCCGCTGATGATGAAGGTGATGGTGGGCATGTTCTGGATCTCATCACATTCAACCTCATACTGCGGAGAGAGGGCGAAGAGGAGGTTATGGCTGGAAGAGCAAGAGGAGAGATACCCCCATATGTGGGGTAACACACGCTTTGTCCCCTGCCAGTGCCACGTCACCTCCCTGACACACCTGCAGCAACATGCTCTGCAGGTGCCACCTGAGTTTTGCAGGATCTGCTCAAGCCCACAGTTTCTGGCTCCCTTGCAAGTGTCCCCACTGCTCTGCGGGCACCTCCAAAGCATCCCCTGCACTTACCCCATAGCGGGTCTGCTGGGCACCCACGGCCTCAACGAAGCTGCCCATGTACTCCCGGGGCACCGTCAGCAGGAACGTCCCCGTGTCCACGATGGCCTGGCAGCCCTGCCTGCACCAGCCCGTCACCACGTCTCCGACAGCAAACCTGGCACAGGGAGAAGGGCGTCACTTCGGGCACCCACTGGCAACTGAACCTGTCCCCATCAGGTACAAACACAACTCACTCGTCAAGTGCCACCTGCCAGTAACGCTGCTGGGTCACCGCTGCCCACAGAATGTCCCCGCGGAAGAGCTGAGTGTTAACTTCCCCGAGAATGAGCTCTCCCCCATAGTTGTAGGCGGGTTCGCTGCAGGAACAGTTACAGCAGCAGAGATTGGTAAATCAGTGCAATGGGCTAGTGAGGAACGAATTCCCCACGAATCTGCATGGGGACAGGCAGGGGGACACTGGAGCACAAGAGGACGTGCAAAGGTCCCTGGCAGGGTTTTACCGAGACAAGTAGACGCTGAAGATGGGCTGGGCGAGCTGGTTCTGCTGCAGCAAGCCCTGCAGCACGGTGGCCATCCCTCCCGACTCCAGCGAGCGGTGGCCCATCCCCAGGATCCCGTCAAAATCCGCATAGTAGAACGGCTGGGTTGGCTCGTTCTTGCTGAGCCCAAACTCCTGGTTTGTGACCGTGACGTTCTGGATCTGGAGGGGAACAAGACACCAGGTCAGCCCGTATGCTTGGGCTGATGCTCTGAAAGCCCAAAGAGCACAGTTCAAGGTCACAGCTGTTGAAAATATCACCAGGCAGCTGGGAAAATACGCAGGAAATGGGTTAAAACAAAGCTGGGTGGCAATAACCACTTTATAGGGGTTCTGCCCATCTCAGGCCCTGGTTTGCCCAAGTGACTCCACTCTGGGCAGCCTGTTCCAATGGCCCACAGCCCTTTGGGGAAGAAATTGTTCCCCGGATCCAACCTCAGCGTCCCCTGGTGCAAGTCAAGGCCGGCTGCTCACCCTCAGCGTGTCGCGGCCCAGCAGCACCGTGAGCGCGCCGCTGCCGTACGAGACGTTGTAGGTCCGGTTGCTGCTGGTGAAGGTGGAGGACGCGCTGGGATTGAACTTGGCGTGATTGTCTGCGTGAGAGAAGAGGACAAAGCTGCTGGGCACACGCTGGCGTGGCCCCCACAGGATTTCGGTGCCAGTTGCTCTGTCGGGATAGCGCCCGGGACAGCGGCTTCCCTGGCAGAGAGTGGGCTGTGAAGAGCAGAACGGGCCGTTCTCACCGTTCTCTCCAAGGCAGGGTTTGCATCCCAGTTCTGCCCGCATCCCTCAAGGGAACAGCTGTTGTGATCACAGCCCAGCGGGAGCAAAGCCATCAGCAGCTGCATCCCCATCGCCAGCAGCGAGTTACATCGACGGGCTCTGCCGGGGAGCGGGACATCAGCTCCACCATTTGCAGCTCCCCCTCAGCCCGGCCACAAAAGCTCAGGCACAACCCCTGCGATTTCTGCGCTCTGGGGACACCCACGATGGCCACAGTGGTTTGGCCGTCTTCGTTAGCCAGGCACGCCAGGCTCTGCACTTCCCAAGCAAGGCAGCAGCTGGGGCTGGGCAGCCGCTGTCCCCGAGCAGCGTGCCGGGGTCATTTTTGGTCTGGCATCACCATTTCCCCGGCGAGGGGGCTCGGGGGGCTGCGGTACTCACAGCACGGCGGGCTCTGGCAGTAGGTGGAGGGAACCCAGAGGCTGGAGGAACCGGTGTCAAAAAGCACCAAGAAGTTCTGCGGCGGGGTCCCGATGCTGATCTCCCCAAAGTAGGAGGACTGCAGGCAAGAGATGCGGCAGCCGCGTTGGCCACAGGGGCACCCACATTGGCCACGGGGGCAGCCACGTTGGCCACAGAGGCAGCCACATTGGCCACGGGGCAGCACAGACCAGGCTCTCGCCTCCCAGCCCCGCACCAGCGTCCCCAGTGCTGGGAAACGCCAGGATCGCTCTTGCACGTAACAAAGTAGACAGGAACGAAATGAACTCTCACCTTGCTTTTTCTCCCAAAAGATGTAATATTAAATATTTCTCTTTTTTATGCCTTTTCTTACCTATAGAAAAGCATCGCTTTTGAGTGCTGGGTGGGGGGAACTTTTCTAAAGTCTAAACTTTAAAAAAGAATGGAAAAAAGCAGATCTTTCACTCCCGGAGGCTCGGGGTGAACAGATCCCTCTGCAGACGGGAGGCAGCGGGAGGGGGAGCCGGGACTCACATCCAGGTGGTTGGTTATCGGCTCATACGCAACTTGGGCCTCACTGGCTGGCTCGTATTTAACGTTCTTCAGGTAGTCCTCCAGCACACCGGCCTCCCTCATTTTGTCCCTTATAGACTTGGCTTTCTTCAGCTTGATTCTGTACGGAGGAAAAACAAAACGAAACAAAACGACGAAGAACGTGGCACAGCAAGATTGAGCATTTTCCAGCGAGTTCTCTGGGCTCCTTTGGACCCTCAGCTCGGCTGCTGTTTGCGTCCCCTCGGCCCCACGGGATGCAGGATGCTGGAGTCACCCCGGTGACACGTGGGCAGCACCCCTGGGGACGCGGGGCAGCCCGTGCGCGTTCCAGCTGCAGCCGGGCCGTTAGCCACCCTCTCCCTGTGCTTTCTGCTGCAACACCCACCTCACCAGCCCCTGCGAGAGCTGCACACACAGCAGGGCCAGGACCAGGCGCTTCATGCTGCAGTTGTCACCCGCGGCTCCCCGAGCGCCTTCTCCGCGACGGCAGCAGCCGGCTGAGCTGCGCGGGCTCCCCGTTTTTATACCCGCTTATCTGCTGACCTCCGTTTTCCATTACCAACCCGCGCAGCCCCGGCTTCAAGGCTTTCTTTGTATTTTGGGCCAGGAGGATGTCGAGGAGTTTGTGGCCTTAGCGAGGCGCTCAGGTGAGAGTAGAGCAGCACACGTCTTGGGTAGCGAGATCAAAGCGTTACCATCCGATAAGTGCCCGGTTCTTATCGCCGTGGGGAGAGGAGTGACCCACAACGTCAGCGCGCTGGGGCGTTATCGGTGTTCGTCAAAACCGCCTCAAACCTTTGCCCAAAACAAAGGCGCTCGCGGCTTTTTTGGCGCGGGATGGCAAACGCGTCAGACTCTTGTCTGCGGTTCTTCCGCCCGGCCGGGACCTTCTGGCGGGAGCAGGGATGGAGACGCGGGCGCTGGGGCTTTCCCAGGGCTGGGGCTGCGGCTCCGCTCCCCAACCCCAGGGGCTCCTTGTGCTTCCCCAGCGGTGGTTTCTGTGCTGCTCTGTGCTCCCCCAGCTCTCCATCAGCCTCCCCGTCCTTCAGCATCCTCTCCTCCGGGTACTGCTCATTTCCATACGTCACACACCGCGATCCTGCTCCTGCTTCCATCCTATTCTAGACAGAAATCCCATCTTTTATTTTATTTTAAAAATAATTTCCTGAAGCAACCAATTCCCTCTCCATCCTGCGTTGAAAGGCAGGTGCTGTTCCTCCTGCATGGGGCTGTTGAACCCACCGCCGGGTCCTGCACCAGCCCAGAAAATCAGGAAATTCCTCATTCGCTTTCTTTTTCCTGTGGAAAAAAGTGAACGGCAAACACAGACCTCCCGAACTGCCCACAAACACCCCGGCGTTTTCAGTTATAACCTAAATATTTTCTACCAAACAGATCAAAATATTTTTGGTTATAACCCAAATATTTTTCTAGCAAATGGACCAAAATATTTTCGGTCACAACTTGAATATTTTCTAGGAAACCGAGCAAGCTGTTTGCAGTCAGGAGCTGAAGGGCCGGGGCAGCCTTGGGGTGCTGGTCAGGGCCCGCGGGCAGCGAGGAGGGTGCACAGCAAAGCCCTGCCCGGCGCTCAGGGAGCAAATGTGGCCTCTCGAGGGATCCGCTTGGCAGAACATCAGGGGACAAAGCCCTGGAGGGAAGAGGGGCCCCAAAACTCTGGTTAATATTCAAGGATCAGCTCGTCCAAGCTCAGGAGCGACGCGTCCCAGCGAGGAGGGAGCCAGGCAAAAATAATCAGGGGGGTTCAAACTGCGTCATCTTTAAGGTCTCTTCCAGCCCAAACCGTTCTGCGATCCTATGAAATGCTTTCTAGAGCTCCCCTGGCCCCGCTGGTGTCCCCGCTGTCCTCACCTGCCCCGCTGTCACTGTCACTGTCCTCATCCCATGTCGACGGATTTTATTCCCTCGGGAGCAGCGGGGAGTGCGCGTGTCCTTTGGTGGATATGGAGACTATAATAAAGCAATTATCTTGTTTGCTAGCAGGATTGATAGGAAGATCAACTTATTAAGATTGGATAAAAAAAGCAAATTCTGTCTGAAAGCAAAGAGCAGTTATCAAAACGTCGATACAGCGAGTGTTATCTGCAGGTCCCCACGGGGGCTCGGCCTTGTCGGAAGACAAAGGAATCAGGTGCCCTCTACAGCACACACACGGATTCCACTTTTGGCGCTTCCTGACCCCAGGTTTGCTGGGAGCTGTTGGTGTGATGGGTTCCAGCAGAGCAAACAGCCAGGGCAGGGGCGACACCGTCTCCCGAAGGCCGGGAGCTCTGACAGAGCGTTTTGCAGGGTTAGAAACGGGCTCTGCAACGTGATCCGGGGCCCAGAGCCCCGTCCTGCCTGCAGACACCACCGGGACAGACACCTGCCCGGGACATCGGCGTCACCCTGAACGTCCTGCTCTGCTCCAGGTTCCCCTCTACCCACGGCAAAAACACAGAGACCGGTCCCGACGCCAGGACAATTTACCAGCCCGGTTCCTGTGTCTCTGCCCCAGACACCTGCTCTTGCTGTTCACCTCAACAAACAGCAGCATGGAGCTTAATAACCACGGACATGGGGCTGGCAGGAGCTTCCCTGTTGCTCTTGTAAGCACCGCGCCAGCCCAAACCCCTCCTGAAGGTGCCAAACCCCATTGGACGCTCTCATCACTTAAACACCTTGCTCGGTGTGGTTCAGTTGAAGCAGCTCTGCAGGCTCTGCCTGGAGCAGAACGGCTCTCTGCGCGGGTTCTCCAGCTGAGACCGGGCGGTGGGAGCCGCGATGGCGCAGTGGCCAGCGCAGCTGTGTGTGAACCGCACACACGTCCCCTGTGCCCCGTGCTGCCCAAGCTGCTTCCAGCGGTTTATTTCCAAAACACAGGCTGTATTACGCAGATGAACCGCTCCCAGCCACCTTAATCTAAATACTCCTCCTTTCCCAGGCAACCCTGAGAACGGCTCCTGAAATGAACTGCTGGGCACTCGGTCTAACGTTGAACTTCCCAAACCAGGGCGGGGATCAGCCGCTCCATGATGATCTTCTCTGTTTTGTTCAGGCTCTCTGCAGTGGGACCAGCCAGGTGGAACACAGCAACTGTTGCTCCAGGCAGAACACAGAAGGACAGAGACGTTGTTCCTTCAGGGGAGGGAGACCTGGAAAACAGAGGTTGCAAGAAATCCAGCCTGAATTGCGTGAGGACAACTGGTGCCTGCTGGCCTTTCCATTTCAAATAAAAGTACGGTTCGGTTTGAAACGACCATTGTTTTCCTGCAGCATACACAAACGACAGGACCACGGGCCGATCATCATACTCGGTTTATTCTGTATACATTCGTGGTGCACGGTAAGGTCGGACACGAGCGCTGCTGCCGCTCCTCGCCTGTGAGGTTACCTCGGTGGGACGGAACGAGGGGCGGAATGGATTTCCACAGAAACAACCCGAAGAAGCAATTACACAGCGAGATCAACGCCCTGCTCGGAGCAGCGAACCCCGGTGGCCACAGCCCCGAAGCACCTTTGTTCTTCTACCGCATCAGAAATGTTCAGTATCAAAGACACCGGCACAAGGAACAACACGGAGAACCGCGCGGGAGAAGGGCTGGAGATAACACGGGTGCATCTGCGCCTTCCAACTGCAAAATCACATCCACTTGTGGAAGGAAAACAAATTAACTCCCTTCTTTACAATTAGCCTTTTCCATAGCCTGGCCTGTAATTGCCAGCTTCAAAGCTCTCAGGATTTCCACTAATGTATTCGCCCCGTTCAGTACAGGAATGTAAACCTGTTCTGCTACCTGTGCGCGGCATTTCAAGACCGGCCAAGGTGGAGGGAAAGACAAACTTCCCAGAAAGAAGGATGGCAGCCCTCCCAGGAGCTAAATTTAGGCAATGCGTTCATTAACGATCATTGGTTAATGACACTTCACAGTCAAGACACCACCCGAGAGGGCTGAGAAGCATCGCACAGGGACAGAGGAAAGACCTGGGGAGAAATGGCTGAGAACAGATGGCTCTAATACCGAGCTCTGTGTTTTAGCCCCAGTGAACAGCATGGCTTAAGTAATAGAAATAACAATATTTCAGTAAGGACTGACACATTCGAGTCTCTTTGCAGAAATACTGATCCCCTAGCCCTCACCATCCAGGCTCTCCTTTGCCACCCTGGCCCTGTAAGGCAGGTACAGCTGACATTGCAGCCTCCTTCCCCGGGGAAACGCAGACACGTAAAATGGGTTAAAAAGCAAATGAAAAACCCTCCCACGATAACAGACAACTGAGGGCTGGGGGAAGCTGTTTTCCTACCAACAGGTCCCTGGGAAAGGGAAGGGTAAAAGATCTATTTATGCATTCACCAGGGAATAATTCTGATTGATGAACTCAAAGCTCAAACAAGAATCACTCAAACAGGTTAAGACACTGAAACTGCCTGGATGTGGCTGCCTAGCGAGTCGGCCCTTGAACTTCGGTCTGGCACGTGGTGGGAGGAGCGCAGCGAGCGCGCAGTGCACAGACCGGCCAGCGGCCTCCTGCTGCCCACAGCTTCGTTCAGAACTTGTCTGAGCAAACGCGACAGTTCACGAGGTGCCACAGACACAGCATATTGCACAAACAGGGCTTCCAACCAAAGCAAACGCTAACAAGGAAAGATCCCTCCTGCCCGTCACCTGAACCAAGGAGCTGAAGGCACGAGAAAATGCGAATTGCGATGTCCTGTCTTTCAACCCAGTCCTGGTTTCTCCTCCAAAACCATTTCCAACGTGGCCACTAGAGGAAGCGGCGACCCAGCCGGGGCTGTGACACAGGGAGAAAGCCCACAGTGACATTTCTGTTCCCTGTGCCCCCAGAACCACCGCCTGTGTCCGAACACGGCTCCGCTCCTTCCCAGCACTTCCACAGCACCTGGGACATGAAGAACAGCCGAGCAGCAGCCGCAGCATCACCTCGTCCTCCCCGGACACAACCTGCGCCCCCAGCATCTTCCCTTTAAACCACCCTGCCAAGCCCTGCGCGGGTGGGAAGGGCCCTCTCCTCTTCCTCCATGGTCCGGTTCATTCTTTTTGCCCTTTTTTGGGGCAAGAGGGGAACAAGCATTTTGCATTTCCCAGCTCAGGCAGGTTCACCCCAGGCTCCCGGAGCCCTGCCCTGGGGGAGCCCCAGGGTGACACTTAGAGCTCAGAAACTCTTTATTCCAACAGTTTATTTAAAGCTTAATGCACTTTTTAATATAAATGATTTATTCTCTCCCTTTCCTAAATGAAAGCTAGATTTACGGGGACCTATTACTTGTTGGATTTTTTTGTCCTTTGAATAAAGTCATTTGGTATACATATAAAAATATATTAGTTTTGCTTCCTTTCACTTACAGATTACACAAGGATTGAGTGGAAAAAAGAACGGAAGACATGCACAAGGACTTAGAAAAAAAGGCAAAAGCAGGGATTTTGAGCATGTGGTGCACTTTGAATTTAGAGTGCAACGGCAAGCCAAGGAATCCATGTTTACCCCCACAGGCTTGGCATTACTCATACTCCCGTCACTTCTTCTGAACGGCACGGCACGTGTCCCTGCTCCTCAAAGGACCACGTTTCAATACATTACAGCATCAAAATAAGAAAGAAGGCCAAACTTCAACAATTCGGAAATGAGGAGCTCAGCAGCGGTTTGCAGCTGGACGGACAGGAGATGAAGAACACAGACAGCAGAGGTGGACGCCAGAGTGACCCCGAGCGCTCCTGTCCCCTCGAAACCCCTGCTAATGGCGAAGAGGAGCCGGGGAGGGGGAAGCTGCAGCGGGGGGTGGGACGTCCCGCAGCGGGAGGGGGCACAGAGCCCAGGCAGCACCTCCCACCCGCCTGACAGCCCCGACCCACAGAGAAAAATCCACATCAAAGGCCACAAATACACCCAAGAGCTGAAACTCAGCCCTTCCAAGGCCGCAGCTGTAGGAAACAAACTGCGCATTCACCCCAAACACCCATCAAATGTTTCTGGTGGACCCAGGCGGCCACGTGGGTGCAGCAATGGCTTTGATAGGGCTCCAGGCAGCTCCGCTCGCGCACCCACGGCTCCCGGGCCATTCCCACCCACCCTGTGACGCTCAGTCCCAGATAAAAACCAACCTCTCGATTCACAGCTGCTCTTTTCCCCAACGGCGGCTCAGCAAAGCCGCCAACCTCTGCCGAATCTGTCTTCCGGACGGAAGGAGCGAGCCACAGCGAGTATGGGTTTCGTATTGGCACCGGATTTGGCAATTGCCACTGGGGTGCAAAAGAACATTTAATAAATATATAAGTAAACAAATAAATAGATAGACAACACTTCTGAACAGCCACCGAAAAGAACCATTAAAAATCAAAACCAGATACGGTATGATCAAAGTTTTCTACCTCAAACTCTCTCACAGTTGCGGTCTTGCCCTCCTCTTTCAAAGCGAGGTCTCCTCAGGAAATGGGGTTTATGTGATCACAGTGTCTGTGCCCATGGCTCTGTCCTCCTCTGGTGATTTCTAGAACTGCCCAACTTAAACTGAATCTGAGAAAGGGACGGGAGTACAAAAAGCTTTTACGTGCTTCAAGAAAATCGGTAACAGTGCAGAGGGGAGAAAGGAGCGAGTCAAGGGGGGAAAGACCGCAGCACGAGCTCCATCAGCAGAGACCGGCGAAACCACAAGGCAAAACCCGGAGCTGCATCCATGCCGCACCTGCGCTCCTGCCGACACCTCCTGCCCCTCTCACCAGAGATTCAACCTTCAAACAGCACCCTCAAATATCCCACAAGGCTTTAAAAACAAACTACATGGGAGAGATGGAGAGGGGCAGATGGACAGACAGACCAGCCTCAACATCAGCTGTAGGAGCCATCCCGAAACACCAGGAATGGGGCGAACGGGGAAGGAGAGGCAAGGGGGGATGGAATTACGCTGAAGGGCAGGGACCGAAGCCACGACACGGCGCTTGCACTTGGCGTTCCCCTCACAGAGGCAGGTCAGTGCTGTTATGGCGAGTTTTCCGCGAAGTCCCATCGTCTCTCGGCAGGGCCCTTTGCAAACTGGACATGGCCGCTGTCTTTTTTAGGTCAATGACCGCGTAGGAGTCCGTCCGGCGGGCGTCGTGGGTGGCAGGAGGGGGGACGCGGGGGACCAGCGGGTTCTGATGTCCCTTGCGCGGCTCGGCCTCCAGCTCCACCTGGATGTAGTTGAGCTGGCGCGGCTGCTCTGGACAGGGCCGGGGGAAGTCGAAGCTGAAGACGCTGGGCACGCAGCCGCGGCGAGGCTTTGGCAAGAAGCTGCTGCGCCGCGGGCCGCTGCCCCCGTGCAGCGCCACGTTCTCCGAGTTCATGTAGTTCTGCAGGGGCTCTTCTTCACCAGCCTCCGAGTAGCCGCTGGGAGAAGGTGTCAGCACATCCACGCCCGCGTCCTCCTCGCCGTGCCGGAGCGGCTGGCACTCCCACACCGGCGGCAGCGACGGCAAGTTCTCATAGTGCAGCAAGGCCGTTCTGCGGTGGGAGCAGCCGGATAAGCCCGTGTCCTCCCGGCTGAGTTTCAAGCGTCCACCTCGGCAGAGAGAAGAGGTGCTGGGGGGCAGCAAGCCGTTGACGTTCTCATAGACGCACTGGGGCGACGGGCACTCCCCCTCGCACTCGTTGTTGTTGTTGTTGGGGGGGCAGAAGTGCGTCCTGCGCTCATGGTGCTGCTGACAGATGCGTCTGTAGTTGGACGTGGGACCTAACACGAATTTAACCTCCCCCGGCTGCAGGAAGACCTGGGGATTGCGGTCCTCGAGGGAGCAGCTGCGGTTCCTAGGGGGGAAAGGAGGGTGGACTTCAGGCAAGGAGTGCGTACAGTGTCGGCCCCTCGGCTCCTGCTCACCGTTGGCCGTGTTGACGTAGGTGTGCGACTGCAAGGAGAGAAGCAGAGGGCCAGTGAAAGGAGAAGAGACAAGAGCAAAGCAGGTGCCACCAGCTGAGAAAACAACAGGAATGGAAAATTCTTCATTTAATAATTGTTAAATAATTGCCACGGAAATACTAGTGGATCAAAGCAGCCATCTCCGTCGGCCTCGACAGAGTGTCTGTTGTAGTGAGTGCCAGGGAGCAGAAGTCTCCAAGAGCAAAATGAAGGAAAACAGGGAAAAAAAGATATGACAGTGTAAGAGGATCACTCAATTAAGAGAAATGTAGAATTGTGCAGGACTCCCAGTACAACAAACTGCTTGTTCACTGCCTGCAAAGAGCAGAATTGAGGAGACGCAGGTTTACCTGCTCATCGGGCCCAATAAGGGCGTGAGTAGAGTCTTCGCCCACGGAGGAATGTCTGAGGCTGCTCACCGAGGGCTGCCGGGCTGCCGAGAACGACAGCGCTTCTCCGGGGAAGCTGGGAAATCCATTGGGAAATCCCGAGACAGCGTAACCCAGACCTGGGAGAGAACCGGGACAGAAAACAATCAGAGCGCCGGTTTGGTACGAGGGTTCATTCATTTTCACAGCAAGGTGGGCTCTGAACTGCACCCTGCATGTCACAATCAGCCTGTCTGGGGAAGATCCCACCACAAAATATCTCCTATCAATAGAAGCGCTTGGCTCTCCTGTTTAAATTGATTTGTATCACTTCTAATGGAGACAGGAATTGAGCAAACCCGCATTCTTCCAGATGTGGTTTCCTCTCGGAACCACCTGATCCTTGTAGGTGCTACTTAAAAAGGCCGCTTGGCCACGGTCCAGGTGAAAACCAACCGAAGGGCGACACCTC
Source organism: Patagioenas fasciata (assembly GCF_037038585.1). Classification (NCBI taxonomy): domain Eukaryota; kingdom Metazoa; phylum Chordata; class Aves; order Columbiformes; family Columbidae; genus Patagioenas; species Patagioenas fasciata. The sequence continues at coordinate 1,048,155 of NC_092540.1, forward strand.
GGTGGATTATTTGAAGGGCTTTTTGTTGTCATTTCCTTGGAAACAAAATAGAACATCGCAGACAAGTGGGACCTTAAAATAAACACGCTGTACAGGGCACACACGAACAGAAAGAACCGGGTGAGCAGCAAGGCCGCGCACGGGAGAGATGCAGGGGCTGCAAGGGGCAGTTTCAGTCGCGTGACCGCAGCCACCCCCCCCCGCTCTGTGTCACCCCCAGTTCTCCCGCAGGAGGAGGCTCACTGTTGGGTGCCTGGGGGGCCCGGGGTAGCTCCCGCTCCGAGGGGTGACTGCTCCTGGTGATGACAACAGGCTCTTCCACCACGTTGATGCTGTTACACTGCATCAGGTCCTGAAGCAGATTAAAGATCTCCTCTGCTCTGGAACACTTGAAGGCAAAAATCCCTGCACGGAAGCAAGAAAGCGATTCTGCTTCAACCAGAGTTTATGTAATTTTCGGCTCTAAATGAACAGGCAATTTGGATTTCTTTTGCTGTGTTTAACACAATCAATCCCCACAAGCCACAGGTGAATAACCAAGAAGTCAGTGGCTTATTGCATCAACAGAAAAACAGTGGGACAACAGCCGTCTGAGCAAACGGGGCGTTAGGACGAGGAAAACAGCGAGCACTCCAGTTATCTTATGACCGCCAATCCTGCACGAGCAGAGGTGTGAAAAGGCCAGGCTATCCAGTCTTGTCTCATCTCTCATATTCTATTTTAACTCACTGGGTATGCACTCCAGTTCTCATTACTGGGGAAAGTCTCTCCAGTGACTGCTCGAAGCTGAACTGGGCCCTGCGGAGCACGCACACGAGGGAGGGACAGCACCCTATTTCCAAAATGTGTGGAATTAGGCAGCGAGCAGCCCAAAGCAGAGCTAACCAATCCCAAACTGGCACGCACACACACGCACAAAGCCATAGCAACGAGAACGGCATGGCAACAACCGCTGCTACCCCAAAGAATAAGGTTTTAAACGTTCTGGCCAAAAAAAATAGCTACGTCTGCCTTATATAAAGTCGGGAGCAGCATACAGAAGGAGTCCGCCCAATAAAATTAACTAGGTTGAAAAAATCCTACAAGAAAGGGAGAAAACTGATCAGAACACAATGCCTTCCCCCTCACTTCTGTCTGCGTTAAGACTGATGAGTAAGTACGTGTCTGCTAAAAATCCTGCAACACATTAAGAGCAGAAGGTGCTGCTTTAGGCCCTCTACCTGGATCAAACAAAAAACCAAAACACACACAGGGCAGAATTCTGATCACTGCAAAAGGCAAACCAGAAACCAGAGGCAAGCAGCGCCCATCGCTGGCAACGGAGATGCGCACGACTCCAGGAGAGGAAAACTCCACTTCATAAATATTAAAAAGGAGCATACGGCACTACAGATTTGCAGGGCGCTTTACACAGACACTGAACAGTCATGTGGAGCCCTTTTGGGTAAGGAGGAGTTTACAAACACGTTAACAGAATGAGGAAACAAACTTCTTTTTCCCAGGGATGGGGATGCCAAGGAAATGTTCAGCTCTTTAAAAGCAAGAGAGACAGACTGGTAAAGGAACGAACAGGCGCCATTGTAAAACTGGAGGCTGTTCCCAGCGCTGCTGATGACTTGGCATGTGCTCCTGGTGAGTCACTTCCCTCGGTGAGCACAGCATCCCCCTGCACAAAATCAGGAAAACTCCTTCCCCTCTGCGTTACAACGTGCTGCCAGACACAACACGCAGAGCGTGGAGCAGAACTTGCACTAACCCAGGCAGAACAAACGCGGTGAGGAACACCAAGTGTGCTCAAACAAGCGCTGCTGCTGACGTGCGCTGGGCAGCTCTGTGGAACAGGCAAACCCGAAGAGGGACCTGCAAAAAGGTGCCGGTGTTGCCCTTTTGCTTTATCCCCGGATTTAAAAGGTGCTTAACAAAGCTCCAAGCTTGCAAAAAGCACTTTCTAGTCCGGCAGCCCCTCCTGCCACAGCTGCACATCGCTCCGCAGCGAGGTCGGGAGCGACAGTGTCACCAGCACCCTCCCTGACACTAAATACGCCCCATCCAGCGCTCGAGCCTGCTTCACCCATTGCCTCATGAGCAGCGACGCACTAGCAAAATTAGACCATTAAATTTAAGCCCAGGTCCTGAGCCATGATGTTGTTCTCATTAGCGTTTTAATCAGGACTATTAACTATATGTGCATGCATGCTCTGGTGTTCTGGGGGAACAGAAGACGCTAAAGAACCTGTTGATTCGTTAAAAGCAGGAATATGGGAAGATACAAGCACCAGCTCGCTCTGGCTGCCGGGGAACAGAAAGCTCAGCAGCTCCTTCCCGCAGGAGCCCCCACACTCACCCTGCCCCGTCTGGCAGCGCCGGCCGCTCTCGAAGGAGAAGAGGTTGGAGTCGTAGCCGTAGCGGCGCAGGCAGAGGTAGGGCCACCTGACGGCATCGCGCTTGTGCGTGTGCAGGATGAGCTCCGTCTGCGTCAGCTCCATAATCCCAGATCCCAGCTCGTTACCTTCATCGTCCACGTTCGTTACCTGCAGAGCCCACGGAGCTCACGTCAGGAGACTTGGTGCATTGGTATCAAAAAAACCCCACCCACAAAGACACTGTAACTCCCACGGATTCCCCCTTCGCTGACTGAGATGCCTTTTTCTCAGCGGGGAGCATGAATTTGTTGCTGGCAGAAGGCGCCAAGCCGGCAGCCCTGGAGACTGTGCGCTTGGCAGTTCCGCTGCCGCGTCTCAGCAGACACTGGAACACAGCCCTGAGCAATAAAAGGTTTCTCTCCAGTTCCCCATTTCCTCACTCAAGCTGAATCTCAGTGCAAATTTTTGCTGCAAATAACATATTTGCAGCAGAGGTTGCTCAAGGAAAGGAAAGTAAAAAACCACCATCACCAAAACAGTAACTTATTTGCAAATCTTACCAAGCGAAAGACTCCTCTGCAAGAGCAGAGGTTTTCTTGCCTTTCACACCTGGAATCCAACCCATGCTGGGCTTTGTCGGTGCTGTCACAGCCTCTCTGATGCAGAGGAGGGTGCAATACTCACCTTAAATTTGGTGGGATGGTTGTCGGGGATGCTGTCTCTGCACAGACAGCTGCAGCAGCTCCCCATGACGTCAGCGTAAGAGGCAATCCCTGCAGAGGGGACACAAAACCGAGGGCAATCAGGTCTGGGAACCAGCTCCTCCCACCCTCTCCAAACACACAGCATTTACAGCCTGTGTCCTGCATGTGGCCCAGGGGGGTTGGATCTCAAGCTCTTCAATACCTTCCTTTATTAATGGATGCCATGCAATATAAGGTTAATTTAAAACAACAGCTTTCTTACCATTAGGCATTTGTTGGATTTTTTTGGAGGAGTGAGAAGAAATTCCCACCGCTGTCCCTCTATCTCCTTCGGGACTTCATGGTGACCAGGTGTCAGAGTCACCTAAAACAGCTGGGAAACTGCCCCATCTTCCACCTGACAAGGAAAATACAATTAAACAAATTTAAAAAAGAGTTTTCTAGACTCAGTATGGATTTACTCCCCGCTGACCTTACAGGCTTTGATCTATAATTTAGCAACAGATCCCTCTCCGCTTCATCTAATCTGGTCACTAGGGGCCCTGTCCTCTTCTGTCCCTGCCCTCCCACTCACATCTCTTCAATTCCATCAGTAAAAGTTAAAAATCTAGTAGAGAACCTGCCACCTTTGCCCCCTCTTTCTTTATTCCTCTGTCCCCCTGGTGTGCCCTTCGCCCACACCTGTCTAACCGCTGAGGGGGTTCGGCTGGGGTGCTGTCGCCCATCCCCAACAGTTATTATGGTCAGAACTGAACAAACAAGGAGAAAAAAGTCATAGTGGGATCCCTGAGCACTCCCTCAGGGCTTCCTGCTGCTCCTCGCTGTTGAATATTTTAGTGCCATCCCTTTCTCGCAGACACAGAGCCCCGGGAGGCTCCGTCGCCTGCTCAGCGCTCTCAACGCACCTTTCCCACGGCTCTTTGCCCGTTCAGAGCCTCGACCAGTCCAACCAAACCCTCCAGAGGGTTTTGCAGCCTCCTGGGCCCAGCTCAGTGCTCCTGACCCCACAGCCGGGATCTCCGCTCTCCCCAGCCCCCCAGCCTGCAGAGCACCCCTCAGTGTGATTCTCCTAAACCCGGACTGACCGTGAGGGTCCAGCTGATCCCAAAGGCCCCGGCGGGACCCCCGGGACAGCCCTGACCGGGGACACGGGGACACCCGGCGGGAAGTGCCCGCGGCCCCACACCGACCCACCGGGACCCCCGCCTGCACCGGGGAGCAGCGGGGCCGCCGGGGGCACCGAGGGGCTGCTGGCGACGGGAAGGGCCGGAGGGAGGACGGGGCCGGAGGGACGAAGAGGCCCGCACCGCCCGTGCGTCCGGGGGCCCTGGGGAAGGGGCGAGTCCCGGGGAGTAGCGGGGGGCGGCGGGAGCTGCGAGGGGACAGCGGGGACAGGGAGGCGGGAGGGAGGCCGGGGCCATGCGAGCGGTGCCGGGGAAAGGCCCGGGCCGCGGGTCGGTACCTGAGGCGCTGCCCAGCTCCGCCGTCCGGGAGCTGAGGCCTGGGCCCCCGCTGCCGGCCGGCCCCCGGCCCGGCCCGTCCCCTGCCCGGCCCGCCGGGTCCGGGCTCGGGCTCGGGGACCGGGAGCGGGTCCGGCCCCGCCAGCGCAGCGTCCCCAGCCCGGGCCGGGCCCGCCGGGAGCAGCGAGTCCACCGGTCGCCGCCTAGAGCGTCTCGGGCTGGGAGGACCCAAACACGGAGCAGCGCAGCCGCCAGGGGGCGCGCTGGGTCCGCAGCGACTCCAGTGCGGGGCGGGGCCAGAGGGGGCGTGGTCGTATAGGGGGCGTGGCCTCGTTAACAGTCTGGGGGCGGGAAAACAATGTGCGGGAGGTTTGGGGGGAGCGAGGGGCAGGAGGTTTTACTGGGGAGTTTATTGCAGGGCGATTTGAGGGTCTGGGGTGGAGGGATGCTCTAGGGGGTCAGTGAAAGGGGACTGGGGGGTCTGGGGCAGGAAGGGGTGTTGGGGGCTGCCTCCTGCATCCAGCCCCCCCATCCACAGCATCCCTGCACACCACCTGCCCCAGTTTCACCAGTATCAGAGCACTAAACCAGCACAGTCATGGCAGCTCAGTGCTGGGGTCCCGCAGGCGGCTGCACCCCTGGACCCCCTCGATTGCTCCCAGTCGGGCTGCACGGGGTCCCAACTCGGCCCCTGCGCTCCTGAGCGCTGACACGTGCTCAGCAATAACACCCGTGGCCCGTGTTCAGACTCAGTCCCTGGGAGACTCTGGGTGCGTGTGGAGGGGCTGCTGCACAGCAGGACCACAGGGAGGCCACGAGGAGAGTCAGGCTGGGCTGCAGATTTTACACTTGTCATCTTTACACTTGCAATTTTTACAGTTGTGAACGCTCTGCAACTACAATCCCGTCCGCGCTGTTACGCCACAGAGCTGCTGGACACCAGCTGTGGGTTTGGAGGGGCTGCTGGCTCCTCGAGACCCGCGAACGCTCCCAGTCTGCTCCAGCGCCGAGTCACCGAGCCGCAGTCTGCAGCCCTGCCCTTTCTGTGGGGACGCTGCCGGCCACGTGCTGATTGCTTGGCGGTGTTTTGGCGGCAGAGAAGCCCAGTGTCCTGCCCGTCACACGTGCACAGTCACCCGGTGCCCGTGGGGGATGTTGTGGCATTTCCAGGGCGGTGGCTCCACTGGAGTGGCAGCTGGTCCCTCCTCGGAAAGCTCTGAGTGACCCATCTGTCCAGTCCAAGTCCCTGTGCCTGGCTGGTCTCCTAACGAGGACTTTGCCCATTAATCTTTCCGCCGTGCAGAGGGACATGGAGCACAGGCAGCAGCAGGTACAAAGTCCATAGCAGCAAACAGGTCAAGATAAAGCTGTGGAGACCAACCTCCCACCAAAGCCAAACAGCGGATTAACCTCCCCAGCGCACATCTGAGAGCTTAAAGGGTCCCTGGGGAACTGCGACGCTGGTTTAGCAGCCCCAGCGGGACCCTGCAGAGATGCTCATCTGCCTCATTTCCTTTTCCTCCTGCTTCCTTCCCTGCCCGGGGGGTGATTTTGAAGAGATATAAACCACCAGTGCAACAAGCTGTGCACTAGCACAGCCCTGCATGGCCTCTCCTGGCAGTGCCACCAGTTTGCTGGGGAGCCTGGCCACCTCCTCTGACAAATTACCACCCCCACAGATTCACACTGCAGTCCCGACCCTGGTCCCAGGGACCTACATAACGCACGAGCCACCCGCACCCCTCAGGGAGCCCCAAAACAAGGTGCGGTTCCTGGGCAGCGAATTGCTCGGCCCACGCGGGGGGCAGCAATGTGGGCCAGTCCCCGCAGATATGGGTTTTTGGGAGATGCTGTGGCTGTGCCTAACTCCAAAGCCACATCATCAGGCAGGAAAATTTTATGGCATGTGAGATACAACAAAAACGCTCTGCCTTGTGTTGGAGACTCTGATCGGTTTTGCCCTGACTCGTGCTCAAGGGTAATTGCTTCAGCCAAGGCCTCTAAATGGCTTTTAGGAGCCTCGTCAGGTGTCCAGGACTTGTGAAAACTGGGACATCCTGACTTGCCCCTGGCTAACTCCTTTGTGAGAGCCCAGCCAAAGTCTCTCCACCTCTAAATTGGGGTGTAATGACACTTCCCCTCTTTCATGAAGCTTCAACTCTTTCTGATCTACGTAGGAAAATAAATCACCGCGTGGATCATAAAAGTCATCAAAACGGCCACCTGGGGTGAACTGAGCCGCAGATGGAGGGAAGGGCGCGGACGCTCGGAAAATGAGAGGTGGCGAGAAAAACAGATGTCACGCAGAGCTCTGTCCCCTGTAGGGTTAACGTGCCCCCCCCTCCGCCATCCTTTGCTCTTCCCCTCCCTGCCCGCCGCTGGGATTCCCTGCCATTGGCTGTCTCTGTAGGTTTAGGCTAAAAAGCCTGTAATTAGGACCCTGGCTGACACGGCTCCGGTTTCCTGGGCAGGCGGGCTGAAAAAAGAAAAAAAAAAAAGAGAGAGAGGGAAAAATAATATAATTGTTTCCCTGCCCGAGCTTGGATGTTTTCCTTTCGCTTTGCAAAGTTTCCCCTGCTCAGGCTCCATTCGCTCGCCGCCTCCGGAGCGGGGCGGGCCGGCGGCGCTGGAGCGGCCGGCGCAGCGCGGAGCGGCGGAGCCCGCGGAGCCGAGCGCGGGGAAAGCGCAGGTACGTGCGGCTGGGAACGGGAACGGGGCCGCAGCTCCGAGCTCCGCGCTGAGCTGGAGCTGCAGGACAAAGCGCCTGGGAGTCGGGGGGGACACTGGAGAATCCCCACCTGGGAATTGCTGCAAGGAGAAGAGGAGGTGAAGCGGGGGAGAGGGGGTGATTTGGAGGTGTCCTGGGAGAAATAAATGGGGGAAGCAGAGTGGTACTGCTGCCCCTACGGTCTTTGTTTATGGGAAAACGTCTCTTGAGAGCAGGAGACGGCGTCTGCGCCATCCTACCGGACTCTGCCATCCTGGGTGTGCGGCCGCTGCGGTGCGGGCAGGTCCGCGGGCAGGGGGCTGGCGGGGCAGGCAGGGCTGCCCGTGTCCCTCGGGACCCCAGGAAGGAGTGTTGGCTCAGCCATCCCTCCGCCAGCCAGGATTTGGCAGGAATGGGGTATTTTGGGGTTGGCGATGGAGGTTTCCACTGGAGTTGGCTGGGCCCCGTCGTACACTGACGTGCCGGATGGGATCCAGTGGCTGCGGGAGCAGGTGGGGTGGGTGGGGGGCTCTCGGTTTGTACCCGACCGTGTACGGATGGCTGAGTTAGGGCGGGTTAATGGGTTACTGCTCCCAGCCCGGGCAGCCGGCCGTGCCTGTGCACTCTGGATGGGGGAAAACACACTAGGAAAAGCCCTTTGCAGCACTGGCACATTCCACAGTGAGCAAAGAAGCCACGGCATTGGCCACAGTCCCCTCTGGTGACATGGACAACACGATGCCATACGGTAGAGCAGGATGCTGGGACCCCCCATCACTGGGGCGCTGTGCTGACCCTGTCCCTCCACATCGTGAGCCCACGGACGGCTGCACCCAGCCAGCAGCACCCAAGCGTTGCTGCACCTCGTGCCACCGCAGCCCCAAAAGCCACCGTGGGGTCCCTCCCGAGAGGCTCCAGCTGGGGCAGCCTGGCTTGGGCTGCGCTGCAGAACGAGCTGCTCGGGCCCGCCTTGCCAGACCTCAGCTTATCTCACCCCAGAAAAGATGCATCTTTCTGGCTCTTCGTCTCTATTTCCACGTACCTTCGTTGCAGCTGTGTTGACAGGAGCTCAAGCAAAAACAGGTTATCCTGTGGGTGAGGTGGTGAACACAGAGCTGCACCTCTGAAAGCTGCCGGTGCTTTTGGGTGCTTGAAAGGGGATCTGGTGGTTTTGGTGATGGTGAACTGTTGTGTTTCCTCAGGGTTGCAGAGCTGGGGGGCGTTTGGTGCTCCTGAAATATAGGCTAGAGGGGTCTGAAACAGGTTCTTGTAAGATGGAGAAGTGACTTAAGAAAACCAAAAGGCTGTGGGGGAGGTGCCAACCAGCCCCTGGCCATGCTGGAAATGGAGCAGCTGCCATGAATGCGAATGGGCCAGGGTAGCTGCGCTGCAAGTTAATGTGTGACCTTGGCAGGAGAGGGCTGGGAGCCCACACACGCCAGCTGGAGACGGGGGCTGCTCCCAGGGAGCCAAATGAGATTAATGTTCTCGTGAATTTTAGCCTCTTGTACCCCAGGAGATGCAACCACTTTGCAAAGGGCTGTAGCTACTGTGGGAAACATGCTCAGAGTAGGAAGGGGAATCTTGAGGGGCCACTGAGCCAGGCGGTGCCGGGACCGGAGCCGGGGTGGCTGTTTGCAGCCTGGCAGGCGGGGAGCATCCCTGTACCCCTTTTGCAGGGCAATAGCAGGAGTGCCTGGAGGGATGGCAGGAAGGAAGAGGGGACAGGGAGCAGAGGAGACAGACCTGTTGGGGCTGCCTGGCTCCTTAGCATGGGAGGCACATACCACTGTCACCGTCTGGGGCTAATTACAGGGACTTGCCTCCAGCCCAGACAGCTGCCAGCCGGCATAATCACATCAAGCTGGGCTGGGCTCTGAGCACAGCCCATGGGTTCCCAGCAGCCCTGCCCTCCACTCTCCCCCAGCATCACCCACTGGGCTCCCTGTCCCTAGGATGAGGTGCCCTGTGCACCCTGCCATGGGGCTGGGGCCACACGGGCACCCCCAGCTCTGCTGAGTCCGTCTGAGGGCTCTAATTACAGCAAAGCCCCAGCAGATTAAACAAATGCAGGTTGGAGGCTTAATGAGGCAAGCACGGCCTGGGACTGCCTCCCATGGGGGGGGAAAGAGGAGACCTGTGTCGGCCAAACAGGGCAGCAGCAGAGCTGGGACCGGTCACAGAGCCCACGGAGGTCCCCAGGCAGCATCCCCAGGTACACTGGTCTGTCAGCAAGGCCAGGACTGTGGCTACATAGAGCTGGGTCAGATGATTCCATCCGGTGCAGGTCCTAGAGCTGAGCACAGCTTTGAAAGCCCCCTGCAGCCTCTCCAGATCAACCCCAGGGCTGGCAGACCCCAAACCCCAGGAAGGAGCAAGCAGTGCTTTTGTTTTCTCCCGCTGATCAGCCAATCTGCAGCGTTAATCATTGACCCAGGTGCGTGGCAGGGAAACCTGAGCTGCCCCAGCTGCTCCCACCCGCTGCAGCACCCCAAAAATGGGCAGCTGTGGAGGCGGGAGCACAGTGGGAGCAGGGGCTGAGCTGGGGGTGTTGGAGCTGTTTAGTGGGAGCAGTGGGGATGCAGGTGCTGGTGCTGGCCAGGGGATAAACCAGACATGCAGAAATACCATCCCAGTGCAGGATGAACTGGTCCTTGTGGTGGCAGAGATGCAGGAGGACCTGGGGGTTACCACCACCTCAGCCTGAACTCCTGCCAAGCCACTTGCTGTATAAAACGCTTTCCAGAGCAGTTATCAGTCCGTAGTGGGCACTGTATGGGGTGAATCCGGGGGTGTCCTGGGGCTGTTGGGTTGCAGCACTGGGACTTGTCCCCTGGAGCAGCGGCTCCGCCCCATCCCACCCACATCCCACCCTCACTCCCCATGCCAGGGCAGGAAACCTGGGCAGAGGCCGTTGGGCTCTGGGCCGGTGTCCAGGGAGCCCCAGGAGCCACCCCATCACCATCTCGCCTGTGTTGTGGAAAGCCAAGGCAGGAAGGAAGCGAGCGGTGGAAAGCATGGTGTGGGGAGGCGTGGGGAGGAGGGGACGGGACCGGCCGGGTTTCCACCGGTAACCATTAGCCAGGCGAGATGGGGACGGCTGGGCGAGCTGGCTGCCCGAGCAGGAACAGCCGCTCCGGGCAGAACAATAGCAGCCCGAGGGGAATAAATTATTTTCCACTGAACTGGGATAGACCTCGGTCTCCTCCCACGGCCCTGCTCACTGGCCACCAGACCAGGGGTTCTCCGTGCCGGCAAAGGGCTGGCGGGAGCCGGGAAAATCTCCTGCTGCAGGCGAGAGAATGGCCAGAGCTATTTCCCAAAAACCTGTTCCAACTTCAGCACAGACACCCAGGGTCTTTCTCTCCATCACCATCCCTTCAACTGCTCCTGCTCTGCAGACAAACCGCTGCCCTGCCGAGCACCCATGTCCTTGGGGTGGGTTTGCTTATCACCCCTGCAGAGAAAGGAACAGCATCCAAAAGCCCGTGGCCTTCAGCAGGGGTTCAACTGAGAGCCTTGAGGTTGTGGTGGCACCGAGCATCACCCTGGCTGGGGTGGGCAAGGGGCTGCTTGTCCCGCTGCCATGGGAATGACGCGTGTCCTGGGGCGGACCCTGCTCCCCCGGCTCTCAGCAGCTCTGCCGCTCTCTCCCCAGCTCATGTCCCGGCCGAGCCCCGCATGGCCCCAGCGAGACGAGGCACCACCCTGCGGCACCGCCACCGGCCTCCCGCCGGCCTCGTCCGACAGCGACTCCGGCTGTGCCCTGGAAGAGTACCCGGAGCCCCCCGCAGACCCCGCGCCCCCCGCAGACCCCGCACCCCCCGAGGTGGGCAGCACCCCAGCTCTGCCAGGGCTCCCTTCGCTCCCTGCTCTCCCCCAGCCCTGTGGGTGCCATGCATGGGTGGCACCTGCAGCCCAGCACCCCAGAATGAAATGCATTTTAGCAACCTCGAGCGATGCAGCTTAATCCCCCTAAAAATCTGCTGGTGTTTCTCTTTTCCATGCAACACCCCAAGGTCCTGCTGAGCCCCGGCAGCCGCTCGCCGCAGCCCGTCTCGGCCGCCGACAGGATCCGGCTCCGCGCCAGAGCCCTCCTGCAGCAGCTGCCGCCGCAGGACTGCGATGTGAGACACGGGTGGGTGGGCGCTGCGCCCGCGCTCCCCCACCGAGCATCCCCTGACCCCCCTCCCCACGCAGGAGCGGTTCTGCCCCGACCTCGCCGAGGAGGAGAGGAGGCAGCTCCGAGCGTTCAGCGCCCGACGGAGACGGGAGGCGCTGGGACAGGGGCTGGCGTGTCCCGTGCCAGGTCCCTGCCATGGCTGTCCCTGCAAGAAGGTGAGACATCCCCCCCAGGCACCCACTCCTGAGTGGGGACCTGTCCCCAAAAGCCAACCGGACTCCGAACCCCGCGTCCCTCTGCCTTGCAGTGCGGCAGAAGGCTGAACAAAGGCGACCCAGGGATTTCAGCATCCCGGCTGGGAGACCAGTTCTGGCACCCGTCCTGCTTCTCCTGCCACTTCTGTCACCAGCCCCTGGTCGACCTCATCTACTTCCAGCAGGACGGGAGGATCTACTGCGGCCGGCACCACGCCGAGCTCTTCCGGCCGCGCTGTGCCTCCTGCGACCAGGTGGGTGCTGAGTGGGGAGAGGCTTTCACCCCCCTTTTGCTGTTGATTAAAGCTCCTGTGCCTGGCCGGGGGCTGCAAAGGCATCAAGAGCTGTGGTGGGCAGGAGGAAAGTTCCTTCTGAGCCTTGCAGAGCCCTGTGCCCGTGCCAAGGCACGGGGGCTCCCCCTCACTCCTCCTCACAGCAAAGCGTCCTCCAGGCTACGGGTTTTCTCGCTGGGTGCTTAAAGGATGAGAGGACGGGTTGTTTTTCCCCCTGCAGCTGATCTTCATGGAGGAGTGCATCGAGGCGGAGGGCCGGCGCTGGCACCTGGAGCACTTCTGCTGCCTAGAGTGTGACGTGCCCCTGCGCGGGCAGCGCTACGTGATGACGAGCGGCCGGCCCTGCTGCTGCAGCTGCTTCGAGAGCCTCTTTGCCGAGCCCTGCCAGGCCTGCGGGGACCCCATCGGTACTGCCCCCTTGTCCCCGTGTCCCCAGGGCAGGGCAGAGCGGGACATCCCCACCCGGGCAGGTGGGACGTGGGCTGGCAGCGCTGCGGAGCCAGAGCCCCGCGGCTCGCTGCGGGGGCCAGGTTTTTGGCACGGGGCGGTGGGAAGAGCCTCCCCCTCACCCCAGGTTGCCCCTCAGGTGTCGACAGCGAGGAGGCCACCCACCAAGGGCTGCGCTGGCATGCCCGCGCCGCCTGCTTCTGCTGCAGCCGCTGCCGCCAGCCGCTGCGCGGGCAGCCCCTCGTCTGCCGCCGCGGCCGCCTCTTCTGCTCCGAGACCTGCAGCCTGGGACGGGACGCGTCCTCCACCACCTCCGACTCCTCGGACTCGGCCTTCACCTCAGCCCCGTCCCCCAATTCGACACCCCGAGCTGGCCCCACGGGCAGGACCACGCCAGGGACGGGCGGCACCGTGGCGGCCGGGGGCTGCAGGCGGCGCGGGGAAGGGACCGGTAGGGATCCTGCTGCTCTGCCTAGGGGGGTGTGGGAGCACAACCCAGCTCTGCTTGTCCCCTGGGTACTTTATGGGGTGTGTTTTATGGGTACAGCCCACCCCAGGGTTGGGGCAGCGGTGACGAGCCCCCAGCCGCCTCCCGCGGGAGGGTGAGCACTGGCAGCTGGGGTTTGGTGGGTACACCCCTCTGTCCCTGCACCAGGGGCTGTGGCAGAGCTGGCTCAGCCTTCCCCTTCCTCACCCAGCCTTGTTTTCCCTCTTCTAGATGCATTTCTGGACCAGGCATCCATGCATCCAGCGTTCCGGAGCCCAGAGGACCGCGGGGCAGCCAAGGAGCGGAGCAGGGATGCTGCTGCACACACAGGGATGCTGGGACCTCCGGCTGGAGACCCCTCTGCCCCCCAGCCCAGCACAGAGGGTCCCAGTGGGCCTGGAGCCCTCAACCACACATCTCTGGGGGGCCCTGACCCCCGAACACCCACAGGCCATGGGAATCCACACTTCCCATCCACGTGCCCTGCCCCACACGGCCCATGGCCAGAGGACATCGACCTGCAGGACATCACGGAGGAGGATGACTCCTGGTGTCCCACCTGCTCTTCATCTTCGGACTCAGACTCGGAGGAGGAGGGTTTCTTCTTCGGGAAGCCCATCCCCAAGCCTGGGATGAGCTCCCTGGGCAGGGAGCCCCCGGGGAGGGCTGTGGGCAGGACGGCGAAGCCGTGGGGCAGCAGCAAACACTGCAGTGTGTCCTAGCGGAGGGGACAGGGGGTCCTCGCCCGGCACTGCCATCCTGCCGGGTCCTGCCGCAGTCTCACCGTGTTCCAAGTGCGTTTTGGACGCAGCCCAAGACTGGTGGGAGCCGCTGGGATCCTTCCCCCTGGCGGCTGCTGGCAAAGCTCAGCCTGCAATTCCTGCCGGCCTCCCCTGCAATTAGGAACAGGTAAAGCAGGTAGGGAGCCCAGAGCCGCAGCCCGCGCCGGGGCTCCCACCTCGGGCAAGGCGGCAGCTCCAAGAGCAGCCACGTACGGGGGGGCAGCCGCGGGTGCTCCAGACAAGGGCAGCTGCCTGCATGGCCCTGCTGCAGGGACCCATGGGACAGGAGGGGTGCTGGCAGCCAGGGCCGGAGCCTTCCCTGGGACACCTCTTGGAAGGACAAGCACCATTGCCAGATGCTCTCCAGCCCTGGGGGAGCCTGTGCCCCTGGCACAGCGGGGGAGGGGTGGGAGGGGATGCAGACGATGCTCCAATAAAGCTCAGCTGAGACCTGGATGCAGGAGCCACCTCGGTTGCCCCTTTCCTCCCCTCTGGGGTCACTGCGGTGTTGGCCATGTCACCAGAGGGGTGTGATCCCTGGGGACAGCTGCTGGAGCTGGGGTCCCCCATAGTGTGTCTGGGATGGGGGGACACCATGGGACCCCTCCTGTGCACAGCCCAGAGCAATGGCGGGGCAGGGGCTGCAAAGACCATAGTTTATTTTAGATTTAAAACCAAGAACAATCCTGTGACCCAGACACATCCCTGTGAACTGGGAATGGAGTGAGGAGCTGGGGGGCACAGCTGCTCTCCCTCACTAAAACCAGCTCCCCCTTGCCTTGCACATACAGAGGGGCTAAAACCAAGCACCAGCTCCCGCCTCCATCTCCAAGAGATGGTGGGACGGTGCCAACACATCCACACCGCCTCAACACGAGGACTCAGCATCATCACCTCAATGTACCAGCACGGCCTCTCATCACCCCCCAGCCCTGGGTGGCAGTGGGGCGTCTGTCTGCTCCCCCGCACCCTCAGCGGCTGAGGGCGGCCGAGTCGTAGCTGTCGATGAAGTTCTCGAGCTCGCGGAGGTGATGGAGCCGGCGCTGTCGCAGGTTGGCCCTGAGCGCTGGCCCCAGCGCCGCCTCCATGGACGGCTCCTTCTGCAGCAGCATCGTGGCCACCACGGCAACGGTCAGGCTGAACTGCTGGTACGACTGCCGGGGAGCACACGGGCTCAGCACGGGGCGCCCCTAAACCTCCCCCCGTAGTATGCACCCCCCCTGGGATATTTGTTACCCCGGGGGATGGTCCATGAGCTCCCCGACAGCGTCCAAGCCCCTACAGAGCCCTCCTTGCCTATGAGCACCTTCCCTTGCAACAACCGTCACCTGGAGGGGTTTCTCCCCAGTGACCCCAAAATGCCAAATTCACCCAGCATTGTTTCTCATCCTGTGGTTCAAAGGTTCCTCAGAGACCCCCCACACACCTCTGCCGGGGCTCCCCGGGACTCACCAGCTCAATCTCCTCCTTCCTGGCGAGGACGGTGGCGGAGCGGAGGTCGGTGCCGGCCGGGAAGGACACCGGGGGCGCGGAGCAGAGCTGGTGCTGGCCACCTGCAGGCTGGGTGGTGGAAAAGGCAGGGAAGAATCAGGTGCTTCGAAGGGGAGAGGGACTGGGCAAGACTGGGGCCAAACTGGGGCTGCTGGCACCCAGGAACTGGCCACACTCGGCTCTGGGGTGCTGGTTTGCCACCCTTCCATGGGTGCAGGAGCTGCCCCTCGCCCCCTGCTCCACCCCAGCCCTGGCAGCATTGCCCCGAGAGCCCTGCCAGCAGATTGTTCTTCCCCATTAGGCAGTAATTAAGCCACTCTGCAATGGTCTCGTTTGCTTCGTTAAAGCTCGAGTCCCGGGATCGTTCACGCTCCAGCACACTCTCAAGCCTCCAGTTATTTTTTTGGCTGTTTTCCCAGCTGTCTCCCGTTTATCAGCACGTCCGGCAGAGCCGGCAGCGCGGCTGACACGGGCTCTGCCTCCAGACAAAGCCGCACTTTAACCCCATAACCCTGCAAACGGGGGACACGGGGATACCTCAGGGGGAGCAGAGGCGCCCGGACCCTGTACCGGCTCCGTCTCAGTAGACCCGGGAGGGTGCTGGGTCCCTGGTGAGGTCACTGGCGCGGTGCAGCTGTCGGAACCAGCCTGGCCGGGCTGTGCGCCGGGCTCCGCAGCAGCTCCTGGGGGGACCGGCGAGTTTTCAGGTGTCTGGAGGTCACTGAGGGGCTGCAGGAGAGAAGGTGGTTGGGGAAGGATGGCAGCGGCTGCAGCCTTGGGGGACTCTTCTGCTGGGGGGACACGCCAGGGAGCTGCCCCCGCACACCGAGACGCACCCCATGGCGGGCAGATCCTGCCCCGGCTGCTCCAGCTGCTCCGGGCAGACGCTGCCGTCCCGGGGACTGTGGGCAGAGCTCAGCGTCCCCCTCTCCAGCGGCCGCGCAGACCCTCTGGGCCGGCTCCGTGGGGGCTGTGGGTGTCTGGGGACGTGACCCATCACCTGCGCCAGCCCCGGGGACACTCGGGCTGCTGGGCTCTGCCTGCGCAAAGCGTTACAGATGGGACACAGAGCCCGCGGTGAGGGCTGGCAACGCCGGGCAAAACCAGAGGTTTGCAAGGTGCCACCTCCCCTGGGTGCTGCTTTCAGGTGGGGAGAAGAGACGCATCAGCTCGTACCTCAGGGTGCTGCCCCGTCCTGGCAGGGCTCTCCTCCTCTGTCTGCAAAGCAGAGGGGTCCTGGCTGCCCACAGGGTCCTGCCCGGCTCCCGGCTCCACCTGGAGACACGCAATGGCGTGAGGCAGGGACACACGTGTGGCCCAGGAGGAAAAGCTGGGGGACGGGATGGACGGGGAGCGAAAACCCAAAGGAAACCACGGGGCTTTGCAGCCCCAGAGAAGAGTCAGGAACACGTCCGTGCCTGGTAAAGAGACAGCGAAGTGAAGAGCGAAAGGGCTGGATGAGAGAGGGAAGATGTCACACTGGCTGCAGAGCCCCCAACACCAGGCACCTCTGGGGCGGGAGCCCCCCCTGCCAGCCCCCGAGAGGGCTGCTCTCCTACCGGCGTCACTCCTGCCTGCTCGGGCTCTGCACCCGCTGCCGCAGCCTGGGGACCCGCGGCCGGGCTGTTCTGAGGGCCGTCAGCCACTTTGGGGGGCTCCGGGACCTTCTTGCTCACTGCCGGAGGGCCCTGGGGAAACCACAGCAGTTAGGGGCACGGCAGCAAACGGTGCAAACTGGGGTCATTGCTGGGTGCTGGGGTGGGGGGGTAAAAACCCACAACCGGAGGCGTCTGCTCCTTGTGCTGCACAGCATCTTTGGAGGAGGGAAGTGGCCGGGGAGGGTAAGACCTGGAGGGCGGCTGCTTCCCTGCGGTGTGCGAAACGCAACGGGAGTGACTCCTCAATCTGCACCGGTTGACGCTGGGGAGCAGCGCGGGGCCCCGGCAGCCGGTACGGGGTCACACAAACCTCTGGCGGGGCGGTGGCACGGGGCCGGGCGGACCATGGTTAACTGCCGGCAGCTCTGGCGAAGGCGTCGGCAGCGTTTCTTCCCCAGGCCACGGTAGCCCCCAGATGACAGGTCGTCCTGGAAGCCCCCTTGCTCCCTGCAGCGGCAAAAGCAGCCCCGGGGCTTGGCGATTTGGGGCTGGAAAGGGTCTCAGGTGCAAACCTCCCCACCTTGAGCAGGGCCAGCAGCTGGGCTGTAAAGCAGAGCTGAGGGCAGCCCCCCTGCGCCCCCTCCCTTGGCACAGACACCCACCCGTGCTGGCCGCCGGGGGGCCAGGGCGGCCACTGCTCCTCTGTGGGGAATTCGGGCTGGGAGAAGGAGCCGGGGCCAGGCAGTGGCGAATCCTGCAGGGAACAGGGGGGTTCAGACATAGGGAACAGGGGGGTTCAGACACGGGGAACGGGGGGCGGGGTTCAGACATGGGGAATGGGGGGGATGCTGTGGCTGCAGAGCGGAGCAGCCGGGCTGCTGCTGCTCCCAGCACCACACAGGGAAACTGGTCTGTCCCTGCATGCTGTCCTTGTCACCAGGGCAGGCAATGGCCCTTGCCCCGTGTCACCTCAGTCCCGCGGCCACCGCCTCACCAGGTAGCAGTCCTCTGCAAAGCTGCCCTCTGGTCCTCCATTGTATTGTGTGTCATCCCATGGGGAACAGTCACGGGGTGCCCATCTCCCGTCCTCCTCCTTCCAAGGGAAGTCAGGAGGGCCAGGGGGGTCTCTGGGGTCCCAGGGACCAGGCTGCAATGGCGAATTGCTGCTGGTGAGGATGGTGACATTCTGGGGATAGCCACACAGCTGCCCCCCAGCCCCTCTCCCCCTCACCGGGTGCCAGCTCTC
This sequence comes from Patagioenas fasciata, assembly GCF_037038585.1. Lineage (NCBI taxonomy): Eukaryota > Metazoa > Chordata > Aves > Columbiformes > Columbidae > Patagioenas > Patagioenas fasciata. The sequence continues at coordinate 1,066,110 of NC_092540.1, forward strand.
TCCAAAATGGTTCTCAGGTCCTTGGTTGTCTTCCCTGTTGTCCCAGGGGGGTGGCGGGGGACAGTCCTGGGGTGCCCAGCTCCCGTCCTCGTGGAAGTCGGCAGGACCATGGAAGGGTCTGGGCTCCCAGGGACGGGGCTGCGGCACAAAGCGCCTCCAGTGAGGCCGGCAGCTCGCTTGGGCGTTTCGGTTTTGCTGCAGTTTCCATTTCCTGATGCAGCCCTCGGCTCTTTCTGCTTCTCCTGCTCACTGGGGAGCCCCTCGGTTGGGCCACCCAGATTTGTGGGTGAACCCCGGGAGCTCCGTCCCCCGCCTGCTCATCCCAGCCCGTGTCCCCTTACCGGGTGCCGCCTGCGGTGGCCTCTCCTGTGCGGGGGCTCCCAGGGTGGCTCATCCCAGACGTCCTGGGGGCTGGGACCGTGGAGCCATGGGGGCCCAGCTCTCCACGGACCAGGCTGCGGAGAGGACACAGGGAGCACAGGATCAGACCCTCACTGTCACCCTTGCCCCAGCTGGATGCTGAGCCGGGAGCCCGTCCATCCACCCTCCCCTCCCACCAAGCTCCCGGACCATTCCCAGTTCTTCCCCACGCCACAGCGATGCTCCTCCTGGCTCTTTGGCATCCCAACCCATAGAGCAGCAGACACCCATCCCGCCCCACAAAGCCCCTCCGCTCGCACCTCTCTGGCAGCAGGGGGGCTGCAAAGCCGCCTACCTCCCTGGGGAAGCCCCTCCTGGCGCCTGGTGGGGGGAACATGTTGCCAAAAGCCGGTTGTTGCCTTGGTCCCGGTGAGGAGGCCCCCGGGATGTCAGCACCCAACTGCAAAGGAAGAGGCGAGGGTGAGCACGTTCCCCAGACGTCACTGCCGGCTCGGGGACAGCTGCCAGCTCAGTGCCACCCGCAGCGTCCCCAGCTCGGCTGAGCCCTGAGCGTTGTGTCACACCCAGAGCCACACGGCATCGTCGCCAGCTGGGACGCAGAGCTGGCTGAGCTGGGGACACAGACCCGCTTCCTGTCCCAGCTCCTGGCAGCGCTGGGACTGCTCCCCTGGCACTGGGCAACCCGTTCCTGCCCCCGCCCGCAGCCACATTTCAATGGCCCCATGCAAACCCCATGGGTCACAGCACCCAGCGGCACCTCCCGCTATTGTCCCAGGGGCCAGCTGGGCACCGTTTGGGCTCTTTGTGAGGGCACAGGGTCCAAACCTTGCACTTCTCAGGCTCTGTGGTTTCCCCAGCACGGGACCACGGGGGCTGCGTGTAAGACCAGGAATCGTCGTGGTCCCAACGACCACCACACGCCTTCACAAAAATGTGCAGCTTGTGATAAGAAGAGGAAAGTGAAGCCTGACCAACCGGCTAACAGGAGGTATCAACAGGGACATCCCCTGTTTTTGTAAACCACAGTTTGAACTTCTGTGCCCTTCGGTTTTAGTGAGCATGCTTAACTGCCTTCCGCATATTAACTCCTCCACATGGAGATGCACAGAGTTAGATATAAAGATCACGTATGTAAACCCGTGCTGCTTGTTCCATGCAGTAAGTGCGTCCGGATGCCGTCCCAGTGAGCAGGGGATGCCCGGACCCGAAACCAGCCCGGCCGGGGCACTGGGCTCCCAGAGCCACCAGTAACACCAGCAGGGCCCCAGGCTGGCAGGAGTTACCCGCACCACGCTTTGTCTCGCAGGTCGGCAGGGACCGGGTGGTACCGAGAGGAAAAGGAAGACCAGAACGCTCGGGTCCCCACACGGAGGCTTTACCTGGCAGATGGGTCCCAGGTGGACCTGGAAAGCTGCTCGTCCGCCCGGAGAGACGCAGCCCCGCGGAGCATCAAAGGGAGAGCCCTCCATCCCGGAGCCTTCCAGCGGAGACCCCTCCGGCCCCGGTCCCTCCGTCCGCCCGCATCCCCCCCCCCGCGGCTGCCCAGCGCGGGCCAATAGCAGCGGCCAGGTGCTGCCTCCCGCCCCGGGAGCTCCCGCCGAGCCCTCCCCAGCACTCGAATTCCCTTCCTTGAAAGCTGAGATCCCCTGCAGGAGCTTTCACTCCTGTTTGCAGATCGTCTCCTCACGCCCATTTCAGCTGCCGAGAACAAACACTCGCTAACGAGCAGCACGGATGGACCAACAGACTCCCCTGCATCCACTGGGGGCTGCACAGACCTCTGCCCACACTGGCCCCTGCACCAGGGACAGCACAGTCCCTCTGGTTACCTGACATCCCTCACTGAAATACAGAACTCACGCTTTTTCCATGAATAAACAACATTTAATCCAATTCCTTAACTGTTCATTAGAGCACAAGCAAAACAGCGCTGGGTGCGCGGGGGATTCGCTCCGCCCAACACGCACACAATAGGAGGTGTGCTTAAATACAGTCAGGTATTACATATTCATAATGACCCCAGGAACGCCTCTACATATTCATAACCTTTCCCCACTTATTAAAATGAGTCTCAGATAACCATTTCCACAGTCTTCTCCTTGACCCTCCCCTGTTCGCCTGCGCAGTGTCACTTGGTGGTTTGAGGAGGGGTCTGTGGATGAAGGCTCCTTCAGCTTCCTCACAGTGAACGTTTTACCTTTGTGGCTCATTATGATGAACTGGCTGGAACCCAAGCTGTCAGGTCTGCCAAACCAGACCGGCGCCCCCTTTTGCTGTAAATCTTGGTTATCTTGTCTCCTCAAAGTTCACAGCTGGTGCTGTAAAACTTCTTATCTTGGCATTTGATGAGGTTCTGGTTTTTCCTAACACAACTGGTTACATACAGCTCTAAACTAGGCACTCATTATGTGGCTTAAAGTGTTAGTTTTTAGTAGGCACTCATTATGTGGTGGGTTAAAGCTGAGCTTGGTGCAGGACCTGCAAACTCTGCACCGCATGAGCCTCTGGGTGCAGCCCCTGGTCCTGCTCCATCCCACCTCTGCTGCTCTGCTGGGCAAGGGGGGCCCCGCACCCCCAGGGCACAGAGTGTCCGTTCCAGCCCACTCTCCCAGCACCCACCTGCATTCAGCTCCAGCATCACCTGGATCAGCCACACGGTCCCCCCAGATGCTCCTATGAAAAATGTACTTATGATTCATGCTAAAAGAACGGAGTTATTCTGCTTGCAAGGACAACTACAGGAAGGCCATAGCACTTGCTTATAAGAACCTTTCTTAACCAAATAAGGCATGGAACTCAGAGAAGGAAGTAACAGCTAAGCTTCAGGTAAACTCTTAAACTAATTGCAGAACTAGTTGGTATGCGCACAGGTGTGTAAAAAGAGGAAGAAGAGGAGCTTCCTCCAAACGACCACCATGAGAGTGCTGCTGGCAGAAAAAGACCCCCTAGCAATAGCATGGAGTCTGCGAAGAGAGAAAAGGACACGGAACACAGAGGAATCGAAAGAAGGTGGAGACTGCCCAGAATCAGAGACCAGCAGGCAATAAAAGGACCCCCCTGAAAAGCAGGGGTGTGCGTGTTCGGGAGCGCAGACTCCCCGCGCACCCAGCGCTGTTTTGCTTATGCTTTATTGAACACATTTTAATAAATCGCACTAAGCACTGCTATCTATAACTGGAGTGGCTTGAGTGCAAGCTCTGTGCAAGGGGGACCCTGCACGCCCAGGGCACAGAGTGTCTGTTCCAGCCCACTATCCCAGCACCCGCCTGCATCCAGCTCCAGCATCACCTGGATCAGCTGCGCGGTTCCCCCAGATGCTCCCAGCCTTGTGCTGGGGGATTTGGGGGAGCAGGGTCCCCCCCAGGGGCTGCAGCACAACCTGCAGGATGAGCAGAGGAGGGGAAAGGGCGAGAGGGTCTGGCAGGACAGGGCCCAGCGGGAAGGGGCGCTGCCATCACACCCACCTTTGGGCACAGCTGGGAGGCTGCGGCTCAACTGTGGCCGCTGGTGTCCGCTTGGCTCCTTGCGCTGCAGCGCGTTTGGGCCCCGCTCGCAGCATCACTGCCCCCCAGCAGCCCCAGGGACAGAACCCACTGCCCCACCAGCACATCACCTCTGGGCAGCCTCTGCCACCACCTACAGCGTCTCCTCCCTGTTTCCCTGCATTCCAACAGGGAACGGCACTCCCAGGAGCTCGTTAGCACCAGCCAGATGTGCTGGTACCAGGCGCAGACATCTCTGCGGCCCCGCGATGAGATGCGTCACCTTCCCGCTGCCCAAGGAACATCTGTGTGGTGTCAGGGTCTGACAGCAGCGGGAAGTTTTGCCCAGGGCAGGGAAGGCTCTTATAACGAGCTGGTCCCAACTGGTCTGTCCAGCTGCGCAAACGCCAGAAGAGGAGTTTGCGACCTTGCAGGAATGCGGGAGGAGATAAGGGAGAACAGAGAGGCTCCGTATGAGCTCCTGTGCCAAACGTTAACACAGGAGGAGATAAAAGGGAAAGCAAAGAGTCTGAGGTGGAGCAAAACTCCTCAAAGAGCCCAAACAGCGGAGCTGTTTGAATGGATGGGGCAGCCAAGGGCGCACCAGAGCTGCTTCTCAGCCTGCTCCCACCGAGCAGGTAACATGCAGCTTCCCAGCTGGTCAGTTAATGGTCTTTAATAGCTATAAATCAATTAACTCACTGGGTGGATCAATTAGCTCTTTGTGATTTGGGAAAGGAATACAGCGGCAGCTCTCGCTCCACCAAGGATCCTTAAAGGAACCTGCCTGTCCCCACAGCACCCGGTGACACCCCAAAGGTGCAAACCCCGCTGGGGTCGGGGCTCCGTGGTGAACGTCCCCGCGGGGCCACGTTGCTTCAGCAGCTCTCGGTCCGCCAGCTGCTTTTTCTGGGTACAAGAGCAGAACACAGGAGCCGGTGCCCCATTCGCTCCCCGGTGAACGCCCCGTCCTGCAGTGACCGGCGTCGCGGTGACCCCGGCTGCTCCTCCCGCGTTGTTTGTAGTGGAACATGGGCACAGTAATATATCATCTGCTGCCAAAGAGGGTGGAAATGGAGGCAGAAATGGTCATAATTACAGTGAGATAAGTGCTGGGGTGCTGGGAAAAGGTGATGAATGACCAGGTAAGCGCCAGTGCAGGGTGCCCTGACAGCCGGTACATGTGTGAGACTTAACAGCGCTAAAAACGTGAGTTTTGCTGTTGGGAGGCCACCTCCGGGTGGAAACGGGCACCTCCTGGGGACGCTGGCGACGCCTCAAGCGGCAGAGAGCTGGTTTTTGTTTTTCCCAAGAGCCGCAAAGGCTGCGGAGGGGTCGCTGGTGGCCGGACCCGCTGGGGCTGCGGGGCCAGGCGGGGCAGAGCCGGTCGAGATCCACGAACCAGAGCGCAAGCGCGGGAAAGAGCCGAAGGGAAAGGGAGAACGTGGGAACGAGAAGAGAGCGAAGGTTCGGGCACAAGGCGGGAGGGGCAAAGGGAGCAGCAGATGTTTTGCAAAGCCCGCCCGGTGCTCACGGCTGCGCGCTGGCCGGGGTGCGCCCGTCCCGCTCCGGGTCCAGCACCTGCGCCCCAAAACGCTCGGTCAGGCGGGAGGGACCCCCCGCCGGCTCAGCCATTCCCGCTTTCCACGCGTTTTTCCCCATTCTGGTCGCTGCCGTTGTCGCCGCTGGGCAAACCGGCTCCAGGAGCCCCGACCTCAACCGGGGGGGCACTCAAAGGTGCGGGGCTCGCCTGCCGGTGTGGCGGGCGCTGCGCGGCTGCTCCCGAGCAGCAGTGCCCGCTACAAATGGACCCCGCCGCCCCGCAACCGTGCCCGGGGCTGCACTGGCCGCTGCCACTCCCGCCTTGCACGGGGAAACACACGCTCGGTGCCCGCGGTTGCACGGGGCCCGCGCACCGGCATACGCTTCGCCGCCCCCCTCCCCCCCCGCGCGCCGGAAGTGACGCCATCAGGCAGCGCCGGAGCGGGCCAGGCGAGGCGGCGGCATGGCGGCGGCGGCGGCGCCGGGGGCGGCGGTGGCGGGAGGGCCGGGGACGCCGGGGACACCGAGCGCCGCTCCGCTGGGGCTGCGCGGGTGGCTGCGGAGCGCGTACCGCTTCGCGACCGACCGCAACGACTTCCGCAGGTGGGTGTCGCCGGCGGGCGCGGGGGGCAGGAGCGGAGCCGGGGGGGTAGGATCGGGCCCCGGAGCCAGCGCTGCCGGTTTCTCTCTCAGGAATCTGCTGGTCAACCTGGGGCTTTTCGCCGCCGGAGTCTGGGTCGCCCGGAACCTGACGGACATCGACCTGATGGCCCCGCAGCCCGGCCCGTAGCGGCGGTGAGTCCGGGGAACGGGGCGGGGGTCACCTGCAGGATAACGGGGACCGGACCCTGCGCCCGCTCGGCTCTTGAGCCCGACCCAGGCTGGTCCGTACCGGGAGTCGCGAAGCTGTTCAATCGCTGCACGGCACTAATCCGGACTAGAAACAGCCCTAACTCCGCTTCATCTCCGATCCAGGAAAGCAGCGGAGCCGGCAGGGGAGGAGCTGGCCCCGCACACGAGCGCAGGACGCGCCCCGCCGTTCACGCCGCGGTGCGCTCGGGGTGCCCGTTCTGCCCCTGCAGAGCTGCTGCTGGCGCTCCGGAGCTCCTGCGTGAAGCTACAACAAGGGGGGAAAAGACACTGAGTGCGAGAGGGAGAGTCCATTTCCAGTTTGTTCCACAAGGCACAACGAGAATGTTCCTCAAGGACGTGAAGCCAGCGTGTGTGGAATTTGCTTCCGTACCCCCCAAGGTGTTTAATAAATATTAATGTAGAATAACGACATAACCCACTGGAGTTTCATTTTTTTTTAATAAGAAACTTCAGCTTACAAAAACAAGGTGTAAAAAGAGTAAAGATTTACAAAAAAATCATAAAAACATGTTTTGTATTTCACACCCAAAAGACAAAGGGACGAGTGCAGTCCCGGTCTGTGAGCAGGACCCATCGGCTAATTATTCCAAGGACAAATGAACCTGTGAGAAGCCGTAGGTAACTCAGCACCAGGAGTTTTCCTGGGTGGTGTCTGGAGGAGATAAACCCAGGACGGGTGCTGCAGGGGTGAGCGGGGCAGGAAGAAGCTGTTTGGTGTTGCATAGCATTGGAGCGCCCTGGGCTGGGACCGGTTTGCCGTTCCCAGCCGTGAAGCGGGTGCTGAAGCTACGGAGGGGACGGGGGAAGCGCCACGTGAGGCCGAGGGAGCTGCGCCCGTGATTTAATCCGGTGTGAACCCGCATGGCAGCTCCTGGGAGATCCTGTTTATAAAGCAGGATTAATTTCCCAGCCCTGGCAGTGGGACCACAGCGCAGGCTCAGGTTCTTTGGATGTGTTTGTGCGGGTTTTCGGTTTAAAACGCTCTGCGCTCTGTGACCAGGAGCTGCCCCACGCCTGCCCTGAGCCAAACATCCCGCTACCCAGGAAAACGCTGTTTTCAAAGCGGGGTTTTTAACATCCTGTAGAGAAATGAAGCTCTTTTGAAGTACGGATAATCTGAGTTATACAGAAACAGTTCTGCAGGACAAGGGGATTAATTAGAACATTAAAATCATTTTATAGTTAATCTTAGTTTTGATTTAGAGCACACTAATCTCCTCCCAGGGCCCGGGTTCAGGCAGGGGGCAGTTCATGCAGTTAAGTACGTAAGGCTGCCATAGGTGACTTACTGGATGTTGTCTTAACAAACCTTGATTAAAATAAAAGCTGCTGAACCTGTGATTAGGAGCAGCGCGGCTGCCCCAAGCTGTGAGACAGCTGGACAGATTGCCAGAAACATTCGGTAATTAATTGGATTCTCTCGTCACTCGCTGCTGCCCGGGAGCGTCCTTGAAGCACCGGCGGCCTCGCTGGGAGCACAGCGCGGCATCGGCTTAAATCGTTAGTGACGCAGGTACCAGGAACGTGAGGCAGGAACCACGGGCTGCTCTGACTTAAAGACCCCATAGAGTCACCCACCCAAAGCTCCGCCTGGCTCCTCTCCCCAGCACGCGGCGCAGCATTTCACGTCGGAGGAAAACCGCTCGTCTTCTCCCCACAGCTCCCTCCCAGCACCCCTCTCCTAGAGCAGGATTAACTTTGTAAAGTGCCGAAGATGAGCTCTAATTCTGCCCTGCTCAAGTCAGGAGTGACGCGTCCAGGGCGGCAGCAATGGGGGTCCTGGCAGCAACGGGGGTCCTGGCAGCAATGGGGTCCCAGCCATTACAGGAGGGCCAAGGTTTGCTTCACTGCGTGGGCTCCGCTCTCCTGCAAGGGGGGTTTTCCCTATGGATGCGCGGAGGGCACTTCCAATCGGAGTTTCTGGTGAGCAGGACACTCTAAACCAGTGTTGGCCACCGCGGGAGTGCGGGGCGATGCCTGTCGAAAGGAGCCTGCAGCAGACAAACATAAACCCAGCAGCATAAAACATGCTATAGGCTATCGCTTCCAAACAAAAGCTCAGTGTTACAGAAACCTCACAGTGCTGGCAAAAGCAAGTTTATTCACTTGGAAGTATAACTCACTCCTTCCCTATCAGGGCCATCACTGTTCTGCCCGCAGTGTCTGCCCGTCCCAGCACAACCAGGCGAACGCCACACGGAGAGGCCGCTCGCGGCAAAATTGCCCCCAGCAAATGCTACAAAATCTGCTCGGGCGCTTGGGTACGGCGACCGGAACCTTCCCAGCTCCCAGAGCCGCGTTACAGCTGCCGCTACTGCCTGAACTCAGATACTAATGCAGAACGCTCCATCAAAAGATGAGCGTTTGTGGCAAAGAGTCTCGGCTCACTGCGCTAACAACCACTGCTGGGTTAACGACCGACACTGCGTTAACAACCGACGACACTGCGTTAACAACCGGCACTGCGTTACCGTTTGCCTTTCTGTCACATTTTTATATAAACAGGGCCGGTGTGGCTCAGGGACTGGGACAGCGAACGCGCACAGTGAACCCCGACTGTCATTTAGAAGAATTTAATCCTCTTAAAGGGCGGGCAGGACGGATGCACAGGGAACACGCCGGGTTTCCCTTCCACCTCTGAATTAACAAGGCAACGTTGAGCGCTGTTTTTCCTTTCATTTTCTTTTTGAGACTATAGATAGTCTTCACAGAGCATGTATTTGCCCTAAAAATGTATCTGATAATCACAAGCGCTTGATTTTGATTCTTCCAGGAGTGTCAACTTCTACCTGTGCTGAGCCCAACTCGGCTTCCCCACCATCAGCAGCCACGTTACTGTAACTGGATCTCAATCTGGCCTACTGCATTTTTATTAATTGTATTTACTGGTAGCACAAACAAATCCCCTACCTAGTAAACCCACAGATAAACAGACATTCATCAGAAATCCTTCTGGACCCTGCCACATATAGAGAACCAAACCCAGAACTTCTCAATCAGTTCCCACAGGACTGTTTCAAACTCTTGTCTCCAAAAAAATAACAGCATGTGACCTCAAAGTTTTACTTAACCATCAAAAAGGTGGGTTTTGTTGGCTCGAAAAGCAGCAGGTTGCTCAGACATGCAAGACACGGGGACCTGAAGGACGGAGGAGAGCGGGTGCGACACCGTGTTCCTTGTTTGCCGTGCTCACCTCTGCGTGGCCGCAGCCATCACCAGCAGCCAAGGGAAGGAGATCCATTCCCCCATAGGAGAGGAGATTCAGGGTTGTGGCAGTGGCAGTGGAAAGAGAGGAATGAATGGTATTTGGGACACCAATTGCTTGAGGAGCCTCATGTTGCAGATTACTTCACCTTTAACCACTCTAAGAACCCAACAAACCATGACTGAAAAGGTCAAGTCTCTGCAGTTTCCTCGAATTTGATTGAAACATGAAACAGCCAGCCCCAAATTATAAAAACACCTGAGGTGCAACTGCAGGGTGAGCAGTGACTATGAACGGTCACCTAAGGCCCTGCGTTTCACACACAATTCTCAAACCAAGATGATGATGGATACAGACATTTTTTCCAGCCTTCCAAACTCAACATGGAATTTGAGGTTTAATTACATTCCTTCCCTTTACGTCCCAGCAGAAATAAAGGCTTTGGAGGTTGAACCACGGGCTGGTTTGCGGCGCGAGACGCCCCCACGTCCCCTCCCACTGCCAGGGCTGCACAGGCTGGGCTCAGGCTCCGCTTTAACCCGCTCACCAAAGTCGTGCCGCTTTGGTTTTGCTGCCGCTGTAAACTGGTATGACACACAGGAACGCTCCCATTTTATTACAGGCCTTTGTTTCTTTGCTTTTAAACACACTTTCTCCAGAGCAGAACTGGTTTTAAAATCACATTCTGAGTGAATTTAGCTGCCAATTCAGTTCAGCCCAGAGAATAAACCACCCAGTGTGCACGCAGCCTCGGTAACAGTGCGAAACCTGCTGACAACGCTCCCCAGCCTCGGGTTTGCCCTCCAACGATGGCAAAGCAATTGGGATAGCAGAGCTGGCTGGGGCCTGGGGGAACATTTTCTCTGCTAGAAGAACATTGAGCACTTCTCCAGCAGAACGGCTCTGCAGGCAGCCACCCCCATCTACCCAACAACCGTCCAAATCAACACCTGGGTGACTGCGTGACTCCAACCCTGGAAATCCGCACGGCAATGAGAGGGGAGGGTACTGTACCTGCTCCTTCTGGAGTGATACCAGCATTACTGGGACCGGTGGTGTTTGAAGCCAGTTGAATGCTTCTGTTTCCTGGCTGTGCTCGCTTGTTACACACCTTACGCCATTCCCTTTTGATATGAGATGAATAATACAGCATCGAACTTTCTCATTGGATTTTGGAAGCATAATTTAACAAGAAGATGCTTTGAAACCAAGATTGTAACGACAACCTTACGTGTCAGAATTGCACAGCTCGGTAACGCTTTTCCAGACCCTGGGCGGCAACCAGGACCCGATCCCTTCCCGCAGCCTTGTTCCTACGGCGAGGAAAGATGCGAACGCCAACAGTTCTTAAAAAAGCTGAGACTTGATGGAGCTGCAGAGCTCCCATCACGGGAACGTCAGCCTCCTGTCCTTATCGCTATGTTTGGACGGCACCTGAGCTTGAAGTTGTTTTTCTGAGATTCTTGCTTTGTCCTGCACTGTTCTTTGAGTGTAAAAAAGGATGTAAGCCTGGGTTTTGCACACCTCCTCCACGCTACATACATTCAGTTTGGAGTCATTGCAGTGGACCCAAAAACCTGGGGATCAAAGGAGAGAGAGGACACGAGTGAGGGAGGCGTTGTTCCTTCCCAGGGCATTTTGGAACTGTTCATAGGAAACATCCACAGAGAAAACGGGAGACAGGCATTGCTGTCTTTCCCCTACAGATGCTTTGGAACGGAGGTTCTAATCTGGAAAACATTTTGATAGTTTCTGTGCTGTTAACTGGGTTTGGAAAGACCAAATCATAATTTAACCAATTGTAAATTACAGCCCCAAGACTCAATTAGGAAAATAAAACTTCCCTGGGGACGGCCAATTTGTACGTCTCTCTCTGCACGTCAGAAGGCAGAGTCAATACCAATTCAGCTGCAGAAAGAGACTGCTGGAAAATCACCGAAGCCTGCGGATGTTATTCATGAATAGTCCCTGTCCAGTTTCAAAACACGTTCTGTTTATCTCATCATCCCAAGGATACTGAGAAAAGACGCCCAGCTGGAGCAGCTCCACGGGGTTACAGCGCATGGGAAAAGCATTCATGCTGTTAACAGCGAGCGCTAAAAGGGACCCGCGAAGCAATGAGCAGCAAGCCGTGCTTTATGGGGAAAAAGAAGAGAGAAAAAGAAAACATGCTACTAGCAACACGTTCTGGGAAACAAACTACCGTACGTCAGGAAACCTGGTTCCAAACACCTTGGATGATAAAGCTTTACAACGCACTACGTCTATGGCACAGCACACGAGTTTCTTGCATTTGTTTCCTCGTCACAAGGCACACGCACCTCCCTCCGTGTTGTAGCAATACGCTGTGTAGTGTCCTGAGCCAAACCCTTTCCCGTGATGCATCACCACAGCGGAGAGGTCATAGACAAAGGTCTCTTTGTCAAGAGAGGAGAGAGAGTCCCTGCAGCAGTAAGGTTCCATGTTTAATACCTGGTCAAAGAGGACATGGACCCCAATCTTCTCACGGTGATTGCGCTCAGACCACCTGCAAACACACGGGCACCGTCAAAGACGCCTCCGGCCGGCGGTTCAGGCCGGGGGAGCCGCACACACAAGCGGGCAGCAGGGAGCTTTTCACCTGTTTTCACTCTAATATCGGCATTTTTTGCATACACCTGACGCCCATTTGTTATTCGTTAGGATACTGCTGAGATTTGCAACAGCCAGAGACAGACATGCACCTACTGCGACAGTCTAACTGCACTTTAAATACTCAGTTACATACATACAAACCCCACACACCTCGATTGCCTGTGCCGACCATTTTAGAAGCTTTCCATAACATTTTGAACTTTGCTGCGTTTAGTTCAACAGGTAAATACAGAATATTGGGATTTAACTATCACAGGCTCCCAACTTCAACAACTCTCACTCATCAGTTCACCCACCTCACAGCCAGTGTTTCAAATCGTCTGCAAACCCAGACAAACACCATTAATGCAATGCAAGGAAATCAGCATTAACATCCACAAAACATTATATTGTGTGTATAATAGAAAACATGCTCCAAACAAGCTACTGATTGCAATGTGAGCAGTGCTGACAGGGTATCACACATGTGGTTTGGGTAAAATGTCTCTACAGGTGCATTTCCCGGAAAGGGCGAGAAGTGGGGCGCCCACACGAGCCCGTTCTGCCCACGGAGCGCGCCCCACTCACCTGAAGCGTTTAAGGTGCAGCCGGAGGACCTGAGGTAGCCTGTAGATCATTAACTGCTTTTTAGCTTCGCTCAAAACAAGAGGTTTCGGAGAAGACTTTCGCCGTTTGCCTACCAAACACACAAAATCAAGGCAAAGATGGTGAGGGCGTCACTCATTTTCAGAAGGGGAAAAGAGCGCATTGTGAGCTCTTTTTCCAGCGGTGGCGGGACGGCCCACACGCGCTCAGGGTGGGCACGCGAGGAAGCGCTTCTCATTAATCCCTTCACAGAGCAGCAACCTCTAGGATCAAAACGCACAGGTTTAAAACACAGCAGCAGCGCGCGACTCACTGTTGCACTGGTCGCACGCGTATATCCTCCCCTCCAGGGCTTCCGTCTCGGTGAACTTGGCCAGCATTTCGGTCAGCATGCACTCCGTCTGGTTCACAGGGACCAGCCCCTTCTCCATCGAGTGATAGCGCTCGGGGAACTCCAGGGAAAGGTCCCAAAAGGGCTCAACCGTGTTGGATTTGTAGTTGCATGTTATACAGGTGACCTGGGGATGAAATGCGTAGGCACAGGTGAAGTTATGAACGCAAACACCTGCAGACGGGCGTTTATGCCCACAATAAACAGCCGGTTTGTGCCCGAAGGGCAGCGCAGTTTCAGGTGCACAGAGGTGATCTGTGAGGCCGGAGAAACGCTGCTCATTCCAGTCTGCAGAACATCATTTGAACCACTTCCCCAAGTCATTTTTTTGAATAGAGCCACTGTTTCCCTTCACTGCCTCAGATAAACACCATCGCAGATAAAAACACCATTACAGATACACCACCAATTCACTGTTGGTAACAAGCACCCTGGATCTGTTTGCTACTACAAAAAGTACACGTTCGCATTTATCATGCAATCTTCCTTCCACATTTTCTCTACTTTCCTTGCATATTTCAAAGTGTATAATTCCCTTAATGTTTTATCTGCTAACTATATAAAAATTATTCTTGAATGGAGCACGAAAGGACAAATTTCAGATGTGCTTGTTTCCTTACGTCATCCCAGAGTATTAAGTAAGAACAGCAGGAAAGTTTTCAATTGAACTCGGAGGCAGAAAGTGAGAACATGAGGTAACAAAACCAGAAAGTGAATCGGCTCAAACGCTGTCACTGCGAGAACCATTCGCCAGAAACCAACTCCCAACCTGTGGCTTCATCCGCTGAAGGCACCAGGAGCTTCAAGATGGATTTGTAGATGGGGAAGGAATCCTGCGCATAGAGGGGCTTGAAATTAAATCCAGCACGAGTTACATAAGTAGAATAAAAAGCTTGGCAAGTTATTTATAGTGTATCATAGTAGCAGATCTGTGAGCATCTTCAGGCTGTTACCACAGACCTACCGCTGAATTCAGAACACGCGCCACGTCCGGAGTCAAGAGCCGACCCAACAAAGAGCTTTTAGTTAAGACGCCCACAAGAAGTTCACACACTGCAGAGGTGATTGAAATGAACCACGACTTCAAACATCCTTTCCCTGAAAAGCCAAAAGCTTTAACTTGGAAAATACACCTTTTAACCTTTAACGTGCACGTAAGTTCTTAGGAGCGGTAAGCTCGGTAAGATTGGCACTGAGAGGGACGATATAAATAGTGATGAGAACACACACACACGTGTGATACAGCGCGTGGGCTGGTCCTGCCAGCCCTCGGTGTCGAGTGGTGCACGCGTTTCATTTCTCCTGGAAAGCAAATGTAATTGAGGGCTTTCAAAATGCTCTGGGCTGCCAGGGTCTGCCGCGTGGGAACAGCGAGTTTAGCCAGGGGAGCTGCACAGAACACCGCAGCGCGCAGCACCACGGGCGCTTTCATCTCCTACAGAAACCTCTGTAAAGCACGGTCAGTATTTCAAGATGACTTTCACATGCCTGCAAAAAGAAAAATGATCACAGAGAGCTGATTCTTTATAGCACGAGACGACTGCTCCCTCTGCCCTTCATCACGTTCTTTCTAGCCACAGAAACAAAACGAGGCAGGGACAAAACAAATTACAAAGAGACTTTAAAACACAGCAAAAGCTTAAAACTAAGGGCACAGAACTACTGTACTTGTGCAGATTTCATTCTGAAGTGGCAGAAGCCAACTGCATTTACAATACATGTGACAAGTGTCAAAAACGTGACAACCTGCACAGCAACCCAACAGATTTCTTTCTCAGGAGACGCTCCCAAGCAACTTCTCTCCCTATCTGGCGGCTCCTCAAGAATTGGCGCCTTTGCTCCCTGGTGCGAGCGGCTCCAGTTGATTTCCTTGCAAAAGCAGGTGCCTACCTGACTAAGCAACTGCCCGTGAAAAATGGTGTTCACCACCTTCAGGACCTGCTTGGTGAGCTTCCTCTGCGAGAACGGGATGAGGATCCTGCGCTTGGTTCCTTCCGACTCCAGCTCCTGCTGCACTTTGTCCAGCAGCTCGCAGAGGAACTCCTGCGCGTCCTGCTGGTCGTAGCCGCGGAAGGCGGGGATGAGGCTCCACACGGAGTGCAGCATGGCGAACGGCGACACCAGCGCCCACTTCCCCGACCACATCACTCTGAACAGGGTGTGCAGCTCGTGGCAGAGGGAGATGTGCTTTGAACTCGGTTCCTTGGGCTGTATGAGCTCTAAACTCCGGCTTATGGAGGAGCCGCCGTTTAAGGCAGCCGGCAGGCCCTGCGCGCCACAGGGTCCCACTTTGTCAGTCCTCCCCGGCTCATTAGCGGCCGACCCGTTTGCCAATTTGCCAGGCATCCGAGACTTCCCATTCACAGTTTTGGCTAAGAGTTCTTCTGTTTCACAGAGATCAAGTGTCAGAAAACATTCTCTAAATTTCTGGAGGTGACTTAGCACTTGCAGAATAGAATTCATATAACACGTGTTTCCCAGGTTCCTTAGACCCGTCACCCCGGGAGTCATCAGAGGCTTACGCCGGATGGAATAAAACTGTTTGAACCTGCTGCTCTGCACCTGCCTTGAGGTAGGAGAAGCGGCCGCCACCTCCCTGAATTTCCTTGGAATCAAGTTGTCCCTGTGCGCGTGAGACAGCAGCCGGGCGCTCTTGCGCGGAGGAGTGTTCGCCAGCTCCTCCAGGAGCTGCCTCTTCATCTCCTGCCGCCGCTGCCGAGCCGCCTCCTTCTTTTTCTCCAGCTCCTCCATTTGCTGCTTTTGTTTCAGTTTCAGCTGGCCCCTAGAGCTCTTATCGAACCAGGTCCGCAGCGCCTTGGCAAGCAGGGCCTGGCGCCGGTGCCAGAGCGCGGTGAGCATCTGAGACTGTCCCTGAGGGCTCCGTGGGTGGCGGCACACGTCCTCTCCCAAAGCCATCGATCGCAACGTCCTGCCGCTCCGTGTCGACGGATCATGTTTTTGACTTCTAATCGCCGACAGAGAACTTCTCAGCAACTTCAAGTCGCCCTCCGGGTTATCGTTCAAGACGTAATCTTCACAAAGGTAACAAAAGACATAGAGATCGTTGACCTCCATGGCCAGCGGGTGCCTGGTCTCTTCGAAGTGTTTGAGGGCATGCTCCTCGATGTACGTCCCGCACGCCACGTGGGAGCACTTGAGACAAGCCCAGAGGGACTCGGTGGTGCGGCAGTCCACGCAGTGCCACTTCTGCGGGTTCAGGATCGAGTGGTCCTGGGCGAGTCGTAGCCGCCTAACATGTTTGCATCTATCCATGTCTCACAGGAGTCTGCGCTGCTTCGACCTTGGAGGGCAACAAAAAGAAAGGAAAAGGTCTTAGAGCCACTATATGCACTCAAAATTATCCCTCTTCTACCAGCTGTAAAGACATAAAAATACAGATGTCACGTCTTGTCAATCCAACCGCAGTTTGCATTATTTCTGCATAGTTTTTTAAAAGCAGTTTTTAGTAGCAGCAAAAGATATTGGGTTGACAAGGTCTACAGAACAGAAGTGTCTGTGTCTGCTCAGGATGGCCCAGGCGGCTGCCACCTCAGCCAACCAGAGCGGCCTCCCCGGGGAAAACGGTTCATTCCGTCCACACACGTTTGATCTTTGGCTGCCCTTGTGAAACTGATACATACGAAATGCGTTTGGAATCGGAATGCGTGCCATCGGAACCAGGCTGAGGTTACCAACTTCCCGCAGAAACCACAAAAATATCAGATAATTGTCATAACCAGGGCACTTGCAAGTCTGCAGGCTTCACGTTCTATCCTCAAATTCCCTGATTGCCCACAGCATCCCGCACATTCCCAGGTTTTTAAAAAGAAAATCAACAGGGAAAAACAATGAAATGTGTAAGACCATGTTATAATAAATCTAAAGGAACATCTGTACATGTGCATGTTTGCGTGAGCGCACAAGCAGTGAAAACAACTGATTTACTAAATCACTATAGTGTGAGTGGAGATGAATCAAATCGGGGTAGTAGAAGGAGCAAAAACCTTTCACTCTGTGCCCTGTGCCCAGATGTTGTATAAAAGACCCAAAGAGTGCGTCCGAAGCGCGGTTTGTTCTGCCCGGTCCCCGCGGGAAGGACCGGGGGCAGGATGGGGCCGCTCGGCTACTCACGGGGTCCCGGCTGAACATCCTCCCCTCCGCGGAGCCGCCTCCGGGGCGCCCGCCCGCCCCATGTCCGCCGCCGCGCCTCTGCCGGGGTTAATTACTGCTGAGGTCTTCGCGGTGAGGCAGCTCAGCTCCGAAGCCCTGGAGAGAGAATATTCTTGTGATGCACACACACAAAGTGAGAAGGCTGGCGGAGTCGCTTTCCAACACGATTAATCCCCTCGGTGCAGGCGCCGCTGCGGAGAACACGTTTACTACAGAAAGCAGAATTTTCTGGAAGTCAAAGCACGAACGCAGCTCGGACACAAATACAGAGATGGTAAGAAACGGCACATGGAAGAGGCAGTCTGGAGTTTCCATTTTCACACTTTCATTTTCTGATAATCTATATATCTGACGACGTAGCCTCTCCACAAGTCTTGAGTAGTGGGTGCCCCAGCATACGGCAAGGAAAAGATGTGAGTTAAAAGAAGCGGGCGCAAACACGCAGCTCCTGAGATCGCGCCCATTCTGGCTGCTTCCATAACTCGGTGAAAGGAGCAGGGAGGAGATGGGGAAAGAGAAGGAAATCTATCCTGAATTAAATTTGGTTTCTAG
Source organism: Patagioenas fasciata (assembly GCF_037038585.1). Taxonomy (NCBI): domain Eukaryota; kingdom Metazoa; phylum Chordata; class Aves; order Columbiformes; family Columbidae; genus Patagioenas; species Patagioenas fasciata. The sequence goes on from NC_092540.1 coordinate 1,083,925, forward strand.
ATGATTTTGCAAACAATAAAAATGAAGCAATGAACAGTTGTCAAATGTGAGCCGCAACAAAATCAGAACTACAGAGGAAAGAAAAACAGCAAAAACCTGCATTTTGCCCAAGGCAGGAAAGATTTAAAAAACATATCCATTGTAATAATCCAAGACTAAATTCCCTGGTTTACACATCTAGGACTACAGCACTTGAATGCAACAGAACGTGGTGACGGGAGGGACAGCGACAGCACGCACAAGCGGTCACAGATGTCACATTCTGCACACAGAATGTTGAGACCAAAAGTCCGTTTACAAGGGGCAGAGTCCAACACCCCGAAGGCCCCGAAGCTGCAGGGCAGACACCAACCAGCTGCAGAAAACCCACCTGAGCACGTCAAGAAAACATCGTTATAGTGGTCCCCAAATTACGCTAATTTACTTTAATGACTCTCTTTTTCCAGTGACACTGCTGCTAAAGATGGGATCCGTTAAAGAAAAAAATATCAAAGCTCTTCTGCTATTGAACTCAACTTGAAAGCACAAGTGGCCACTCCAGACCCATCTCCACAGACTGATTCTAAATCACCGTTTTCGTTATTGATTTAAAGCAGCCCAGAACGTGCCCAGTGCTGCGCTCGTCCCCTCACAAACCCCGCCAAGGCACTTTGGGAAATCCCGCACTAAACAAAGGACACACTTGGCCTCCTCCTTCCGAGCTGGAAACGTCCCGTCCCACCTTCCTCGCTGACCTTTTTTCCCTCTTTCTTCTTAATTTTTCTGCTCAGGTCTTGCCAGAGAACTGTGGAATAATCCCGTCTCGCCTTGGTGAGGCCGAGTGGCACAGATTCCGGCTCCAAAGAGTATAGACACTATGGTAACATTGACAGCCTTCATTTACATAAAAGAATACTAATTATGTTGTATCATCAACATCTGTGATTCTGCTCACTGCCATATGCGACAGTGCTGGGAATTTAACCCTTGCGTCTCACCAGCGCATCCCAGATTCGTACCGCCTAACAAAAACCAGGCCTTATAAACACCATTTCCTAGAGACCCATTAAACAGGGGCCGAGCGCAGTCGCTCGCCAGCCCTGCGAGGGCTCAGGACACGAGATTGTCAAAGAGCACCGAACTGATCCTTCATTTCCAAGGCAGAAAGGAACGCCGCTGACACGTTGCTGCTTTCAGCTGGGTAACAGGCTGTGCGGAAATCAATCACCGGCAGAGCCGGCGCGGTACCGAATCATGTTTAACAATGAAGCGGCCTGTCAGGATATAAATTACAAGCCTTTTGTCAACTGCTTTTGCTTTTCCTGCGCGGGCCGGCAAGATTTCCTGTTTGAGAAAAGACAGAGAATTTAACGGCGTTGGTCAGTTAACAAAGCAGCTTTGTTACACCTTAATTCAGCAATTCTCAGCACAAAAGCACCTTTGATACTGCGTGTGATATTCCCCACCTGTTTCTCTTTAGGCATCTCTGGATACTCTAAGCCCTGATCCCACGTATATTCGGCTGCTCTGCGAGTTAGAAATAAACGGTGTTTATTTAACCCAAAGCACTGCAATGGAACGGGCTGCGTGGTACCGTGGAACACGAGCGCCAGGGGGTGTCTGCAGGTCCGGCCTCGCCGGCCCACGCGCAAAGAGACCCTTAAATAAGTCACTGAGAGGCACGCACACGACTAACAACACAATGTGCTCCTCTTTTCCATAGGCAAACAAGCGGCTCATCATAACCCACCAGCGAGAACACAAAGAACACACCGACAGGAGAAATTACAGAGCTGTGATCAAAGGGAAACACAGAGATGAGTCAGGACCTGTAAAGAGTTGCACAAGGGGAAGAAAACCAAACCAACCCTGCAAAGATGCCAGGGTGGAAGTATTTAAGATACTGCAAGTGAACAGTAATTCATGTGGTTGATGTGACAGCGCAGGACCACGAGCAACACGAGCGCTTAATGATAGAGAATTAACACCTCACATGTTAAGGTCTTGGAAATGAACAAACAGCTCTTTGCAAGTACAGTACATCAGGTTTATTGCTTGGCTGTGCAGTTTTTCCCACCGAGGTAGATCTCATTTTAAGAGATCTCTGTATAGTTGTCCTTTCTCACCTACTTAGATCCGTCCTTTTCCAGATAAGGGCTGGGGGAACAACTTCATTGCTCAGTATGGAGAAGGATGGGGCTGCACTGCAATGCCACTAAAGGTGAGTTAAAGCTGAAATAAAAGCATAGGAATACAAGGCAAATAAGGACACTGGATTCGCTGGTTCTTCTTGGACTCCCAGTGATGTTCAAGAGACAATTTGAAAAACTCTTCCCTTGCAAATCACTTGCGGTGTTTGAATAGCGGCTCAGACCCTGCTTGCTTTTCTTGCATGCCTCGTAATCCTGGAGAAACTTATGGCAAGATCCTGTAATAGCTTCAAGAACCAAAGGCAGCAGAAACAATTTGGCTCTTGACCCTAAAAGAGTGTTAAAATAAACCACATGACTTTATTATGTCTCTTTGCACCATTGTTACACATTTGGAAACTGATTAAAGACATCTGCACAGATCCCTTGACACTAGGTACTTGCTTTTTCTAAATAAATGTGCACAGAGCAAGGAAAAAGAAGCGTAGGGCTCAGGGAAGGTGCTGGGGGTATTCTTGTGGTCAAAACTACACATCCTACACCAATATGTTTCATTTGACCAAATGGGTTTAGGAACCTTGGGTGCCAAACCACAAGTGCCTTCCCCTCTCGCCCCCAATAAACAACTTTCTAGGGGCAAACCTAGAGCAGAATTTCTGGCCTGCAGCAAATACTCAAAAATGCCAATGAGGAGATATTGGAGAGTATATATATATATGTTAAAATTGCACAGAACTACTCAAAAACTTGATTCCTCTGGTTATTTTAACCCACCCATCCAGAAACCACCCAAAAAGCTCTTTGTCCTCTTCTCTCCCAGAGCCGCCTGCTCGCCTGGGCAGGAACAGTTTCCCCCTGGACCCCTCCAGTTCAAACCCGCTGCTTTCAGACCTTCCAATCGCATCTGCAAAGAGCGACCACAGCCCCGGAGAATTCTTCAGCTATTCTGGAAGCAGATTTGCTCGAAATCTGTCAGCTTTCTATCCCACGACTGCCGGGTTCTCTCTACCCAGGGTGACGCGCTACCGAGTGAGTTACAGGCAAATTAACACAGCTGACAAAGGAAAACAAAGGAAAACACATGAGGAAGAGTTACAGATGGTACAGATGACTCAAGACTCAGCGATTCTCTGAAAAGACAAGCAAAGCGACGAATTAAATAGAACTGTGAAGAAAACCCTGTTTCCCGCACAGGCTTCCTCAGTGGAAGTAAACGCAACTTCTGCGGGACTTTGTTCCCTGAATCCTCTCAGGAAGCTGAAATAAGCAGATACTGCTCCGTATCCCATTTTAGAGGACACCCCAAAACAAACGAGCAATAAAGATGCATGTCCTGCAGTTCCCTGAACACGTGGGCAGTTACTCCCTAGCAGCCCTGGATGTTAAAAAGCATTATTAAAATGCTATATACCCCTTAGCTCCCGGCTTCCTAGAAGTTAATGTTTCTTCATTTATTGCGCTACATAAAGTCCCCTCCCTCCCCTTTCTTTTCATAGGTTTCCCGGGTTTGATTTTCGGTTTGGCGTTTGGAAGCGTCAATAAGTTGGGCACCATGATATGGACACGTATGGAGGAGGCACCGCTCTCCATCAAACCCATTCGCAGCGTTTCCCCCGCTCCGGGAGGGTCCAGGCAGCAACGCACACCCCCGAGCCCGGAGCAATCAGAGCCGCTACATACGACCGGAGTTATCAAACACGGCCAAACGTCTGGCATTACAGCGCTCTGCGAGTGGACGCTAACTGCCTGATACAAAGTCGTAATTTCACTTTATGGGTCAAGCGACCAGCTTTATAGAATCCACGAATTCCCAACGAATTCTATTTCCATAATTGTGACAACATGATTTCATACATTTTTCATGTAATCTCCATAACTGCGACATGCCACAGCGTTTTGAACTGTTCTACACGTTTGCCCCCGAACAACACTCGGCCGGCACAGGCAGTAACAGCTTCAGCAGACACAGAATTAACGGCACTGACCCCCAGTCCCGAGCTACAGCAACTCTGGCTATTTGGAAATGCAGTTTTTTATACCCCACCAGCCCCAAACTGCCGGGGTTTGTACCCAAACTGGTGTCTTTTTGTTTCCTTTCACACTTAGCCCTGCCCAGCTGGGCAAGGAGTAGAGCTTAGCGAGGCTGCTGGAGCGGACAGAGGGGGCGCTGATGTGCGCAGGGGCCCAGACCCGCAGGGCGAACAGGGCAGCTTGACAATAATTAACACGGTACCAGTCAAACAAAACCAGCCACGTTATGTTTCAACGTGGCCTGACAAAGCAGCAATAGAGGGGATAAACAGCCATTTTCTTATGGTCCCACTTTCCCTACCTTACTATTCCTTTTAGTCTTGGCCTACAGGGCAGCCCAAACGCTGCGTTTGTCAGAGCACAAAAAGCGTGATTTCTTCTGACCGCGCTCTGTAAGCGTCATTTCTCACATCCAGCGCATATCACATTCATCACATTGTCACGCGAACAATACAGAGTTGACGCTCCCAGCAACAGTTCAGACATTAGATATTAAAAATACTAAAACTCCACCTTTGACAGGGCAAATTATACACAATTTCCACCCATTTTCACAACAACATCGACAAAATTAAACATAACTTTCCACTGCTGGCAAAGCCATTAGCAAGGTCAGGACCCGTCAGGTTTTGATCTACGGTACCTTGCTCCGTCCCCCCAGCATTTGCAAAACTTGATGGTTTTTATATCAAAAGACACGTAACTTTAATAAAGCCAAAGCAAGGGCAGAGCCCCGCAGCACAGGTACGAGGTGAAGTTCTCCGGCTCCGGCACCGCGGAGAATCCTGGCGGCTGCAGCAGAGCACTGAACAGCCCTGGCATTCAGCAGCCTCTTCACCATCTCTTTGTGATCGACACAAAGACGGATTATCCCAGGCACTGAATACTTGCTAAGTTATGGGTCGTCCTCTGCTGTTCTTCCTCCCCCGTTTTAATTCATATTCATCCTGGCAAAATCTTAGACAGACTATTAACTAATCTAAAACAACATCGCAGCTGATACAACACATAAAGCGATCAGTCAGACGAACATGTCAGTGCCATCTACTGAAGCAATAAAGAACAAGACAACCCAGCAGACTGGGGCTTATTATCTTCCCAGCCGTCATGAATAGGCGAAGAGTATTAAATATAAAGTGCAACATTCCACAGCCACGTTGGGCTGCGCTTTGGGCAGGGAAGGTGCCTTCGAGAGGTTTGAGGAGCAGGGATCACCAGCTGAAACAACGATGGGTTCCCACACGCCTCTCCATCATTTCCTTCCCTTCCCTTGCCAATCAACCCCTACCCAGCCTTTTAAAACCCCAAGGGAGCGAAACACAGCAGCAGCTACAACATTTTCTATGGGTTTTAATAAACGCAAACCCACCTCTTCCCAGGTGTGCAGGAGACCTGAAGTGGCTCTAGCGAAACTAAGGACCTCAACCCTTTCCTGTCCAGCTGGCAGGCGAGGCTTGAAGCCTCTATTTCTGGTACATATGGAATAATTCACTTGCTATATGCACCTTTTCATTTTTCTCCCCGGTTCCTGATGGAATTGTTCCCAATTTGCACACTGGGAATCCTGTCTGGGCTGAAATCCTTCTCTCTAAATCACGGGCAATATCTGAGTTGTGCCTTTGTCCTCACCACAACACGCCGACGCAACAGAGCGATGCAGGAAGCGAGAACCCGGTTTGCAGAATATCAGGTTGTTAATCTTCTTTAAGAATGGAAGATCAACCGCGGCCCGATTCTATAGCATCTGTTATTTTAATAAACTATCCTCCTAAGAGGTTAGAGTTCATCACAGCAATTTGCCTCGAGATGAAACGACAACAGGACAAGGAAACGAAAGACGGGGTGGATTTGGTTTTGATGCCGCGATCCAGTGCCTCAAAAGCTGTTCCGAAAACCTTCCTATTCAATAACAAACAGGATCTTATCTGTGTTATTCATTTCCCCGCTGCCAAACCGCCCTGGAAAGGGCAGGAGAAGAGCAGCGCAAACGTCCACGCGGGACTTTTGAGTCTGCTTTGAGAAACACTCGCTGTGTTCACCAGCCCGAATATGGCATTTTCTGCAAATAAATCAGCTCTTGTGAGACGGATCTTCAGCCTTGCTCTCATTCAGGTGAATTAACTATTCTTAGTTAAATAGATTTGCTTCTAGTCTTAGTCTGATGACAGATTAACTCATGACTGGTAGGATTATGGACTTACCTCTGGAACTAAATCACTTTTGAATCTGAGTTACAGCTATTAGTTCTTTAAAGCTTAGCTGAACGGCTTTTAGTACCTCCTTTGTGTTTTTGAAAGAATGATTAAACATCATTAAACCCAAGCTAAGGGCCCTTTCTCACAACTGCACTGAATAAACAGCTGATTCGACTTGTGCAGAACAGCAGAGTTTTACACGGATTTTTTGGAGAATAATTAATACTATTCTAAGTCTAGAACACTCAAAATTCAAACATGTTTGTCACGTCTGTGTGGGTTTTAAGCACATCAAAAACTGAAAGGCACCAGTAAGGAAAGCGAGGAGCCGTCTTTGCCCGTACTTCTGTATCTTTGCAGAGGATGGAGATATTTAACCATCACTTTCCCCATTTAATTAGAAGTCCAACAAACCACCTTAATTCATTGCTCTTGCTTTCTACACTTCCACGAGAGGAAGCACGGATGGGACAGCGAGGAGAGAAAAAGCCACCGATCTACATCCCCAGACAAGGGGGTTTAATTTTAAGTAACACACAACCCAAGTTTGGGTGAATTTATCGTTAAGGGTCCCTGTGGCTCACACCGAACCAGCTGCCATCTCTGAATTAGAACACATCGGTTTTCATCGGTTGGTAATGACTGAGAACCCCCACGCATCCCAAAGCAGATTGTCCTGCCCAGTCCCAGCAATGCATCTATAGATACACACACAGGTATATGGACGTACAGTCTGTTTAAATCAATATTTAGATCTCTCCCTCCACCCAGAAGAGCCACCAACTATTGCCGAGCATAAAACCCTCCCAGTGAACGCAAATGCAAGGCCAAATTAGCCAAAAAAGATGTTTGCTCCTCGTTTGACTGAGTTCACAAACCTGCGTGGGCGGGACGGGAGGAACTGGTGCGGAACCGTTTTCGCTGAAGTTCAGTGGATGAAAAGGGTGTTGGTTCTGATAGCCTGCAGTTCGGTATTTACGCAGATAATGCTCGCGCTAGAAGGCAGCCACGAATCTCTTACCATTTTCTTAACTCACACGGCTCTTGTTATTCAGCTGGAACGCATTTAATATACAACATAACGTGGAATTCTAAACTAGCTAAAATTAGCGGGTGGAGTTATATACAGCACGAGGCAAGAGACAAATGGGTCCCATCACATTAAAATAAAGGATTTAATATAAAACAGTTTTGCTGTTTGGAGAAAGCCGTCTGGCGCAAACGCACTGAGCAGAGCGAGGCTCAGCGACACGGACCCCCGGGACAGGGGAACAAACGGGGCAGAGACGCGAGCCGGCGCTCGCTGCCCGCTCAGGACACGGCGCGTTTCTGCCTCCAAGCTGCTTATCTCTTCATCCGCACCCCCACCGGGCTCCCTCGCACCGCCCGCGGCCCAGAACCGCGGCACTGTCTGCAGAGCCCGTTCAGGGCATGAGACGGGGCAGAGCGCAGTTACGGGACGGTATTTCTTCATCAGATCCAAGCCGCCCACTGCAAAGTGAATGGGGAAGCATGGCTGCAGGGCAGCGGTTCTCAATCAAGCGGACGGATTTGCCTTTCAGAGGGAAAACGGGAAGGGAGCTGTGGTCACCATCTCTTAATCAGCTCAGCTGATGCGCTATAGAAGGTCTCAATGGGGGAACACAGCTGTGGCCCATAACTCTTGGCTTGATCTTCCATGCTCTGACTGAAAAGCCTGAAAAGAACATAAGTGAACGAAAGCTTTTCTCCACTAAATTGATCCTTTCAAATTGATCCTTCACCCAGAGAGGCCAAAACAAGACGTTTCTTTTTCAGGGTGCTTGTTTAGAGGTTGAGTGCAAAAGTTTTCGTGATACACACAACAAACTGAGGTATAATATGAGAGATCACACCATTATTTTCTTTTAAAGATAGAGATGGAGCACGTTATTTAGTAACTCCTGCCTTCTGTAGGGATCCCTACATCCAAGTACGCGGGTTTTGCTTTGGCTGAAGCACCCTCTCGCATTCCAGTCAGCAAAACGACAAAACGTCGAGAAAGCACCTCCTTCGAATGTTGTTCTACAATAGCACATTTGTCACGACTGACGCGTCACACGACGCATTTCAGCCGCACTCGCACTAACTCTGAGCTGTCACAGCCGCGGGTTCCAGTTCTCGGCCTTCATCTGAAAAAGCGGCTGAATGACAGAGCCAGAGCAGCGAGACCAGCGAGGAGCACAGGGCGGGAGGAGCGGGGATGCACTGCAAAGAGCTGCTGCTGCTTCTGTATTTTTCTTCTACTTTCCCGGTGAAGTCCTCAAGAGGACAGGCCTGGCAGTGCATCACGTTATGATCACCTAATTAAACGAACTTCTCTAGTGAGCCTTATTTAAAAAAGCACCCTGCGATGCCTGACGCGGACGGAGCCGCAAACAAGCGAGCGCCGCGCGAAGGATCACGATCAGTCGCAAGAAACCCGCTGCAGCGAGAACCAGCACCCGGGCTCTCAGACGCAGCGGCCACACACCAAGCTGAACGTGACCTTTAGGTTTTCGATCACTGCTATTCTGACGATTCAACGCACAAAAGGGATGCTTTGCCGTTCCCTTCGAGTTTACAAACCCGAGTCCTAACCGGAGCAAGCGCCGCTTTGTTTCGCAAGCCGCAGCACATGAGACTTATTGACATTTCTCCATCCTTCAGGCCTCCCGCGTGCCTCGTCAGCCACAGCGCTCTGCAGCACACGCAGGAACCGCGGCCACAGATTCCTCACTAACGATCTTTGGACACACAACAGCTAAATAAATCCCCAGTCTTGCCATACTAGCTGCAACGCTCTCTAAACCATTGCATATGTGACTATTGTTAAGCCCTGCTCGCGAATAAGCAAAATTCTTTGTAACAAACAGAACTTGCACAAGACCAAGAACTATTCCAGACCCGAAAAGCTGCCAATTTCAAAACACCCTTTTCACTTGAAGTCAGCTCATATTAACAGGAAAAATGATCAGGGGAAAAACAAACAAGCGTTTACCATTTGCGGTCTCGTGTTTGAAAGCACACGTAGCTCAGAGACATCAAATGCTGCTCATGTTTGGCACATAATTTTCGAATATTTGCACCTAGAATATTTTCAAAGCAATTAAAAACACCGAGTGCTTTGCTGCCCAGCCTCCCCAGCCTTTTTTTTTAACCATGCCAACTCATCTGATGATTGTAAAACAAGATCAAGCCCCAAGTGCTGGTGCCCAGGGCAGAGCAGCAGAAATTCAGCGCTTGCCCCAGCGCCGCAACTCCAGCCGCTCCGTTACACCAACACTTGTTTAATCCCAGGGCGAGTTTAATCCCCAGCGTTCACACACACACACACAGTTTTATACCCGCAGTTCCACCCTCCTGCAGCTCCTTCTCCCCTCCCCGTTTCCACATCCCAGCCGTGCATCTTCTCTCCACGAGCACCTCAGATCTCCACCTTCCTCCCCCTTCCCGACACCTTATTTTTGCTTCCACTCCCACCTATCATCCCTTCTAATCTCATCCCTATTTTTCGCCTTGCCTTTGCAGGAGAACGACCGACACCGCTCAAGAGAAGCTCCCACTGAAGTCAACTGGAGTTTTGCCCGGGGTAAGGAACCGGTTGCTCCCATCGCATCTTTCCCCGCGCTCCCCGGGTCCCAGCGAGCGGCTCCTCCGCAGCAGCAGGACATTAAAGAACCAAATATTGCAACATTCCACACGAGATGAGCTCAGCGCCTTCAAGAGCTCACAGCATCTTTCCCTCATTAAAACTACAAGTGTAGCTCTGAAAAGTAAAGACACTTCTCCCCCCTCCCACTTGTATTTTGCAAACCAAGCGGGTGCTTCCATCGCCGCGTCACCGTGTCCCCGCGGGCTGTACCTGCACATCAGGAGCTGTTCTGACACACGGATCACGCTTCTTTTTCCTACGTACAACCGCACGCAAGGCGATTAGCGGGCGCGTTTCCTAAAATCAGCAGCGTTGCTAAAACTGGCTCGTTATTTGCTTTGGTTATTCGAGCATTCGCGGGAGGAGGGTACAAACTGCTGCCGCCCCCTCTGCCTTAAATTCTGGTTAAAACGTGATTTTCAGGGATGCTTTGCTCCCTGGGCAGGCACCAGCGATCGAGACACCCAACCCCAAGCTCCCCGATTAACTTCAGCCTTTCAGCGCTGCGGCGGGCGGGGGGACACAAACCCCACGGCTTTTCCTTGTTCCACGCAAACATAAATCAGCACCGACTTTCCCCATTTTTGTCCCGTCTCCACCCCCCGTCCGAGCGCAGCACGGGGGTTTACGGGCAGTTTCTGGGCGCTCTCCCCGCCGCGGGACGCGGCCCCCGCGCTGTTCCCGCCCCGGCCGGCGGGGGCGGCCGAGCCCGCGGGAGGGACCGGTACCGGGGCAGAGGGACGAGGAGGATGGGGGGGGCGCTCCCGCGGCCCCCGCGCCTCAACAAAGGGAAAGTTGCGGAGCCGCCGAGGCCGGCGCGGGGCTCCCGCCCGCAGACAAAGGCGGCGGCCGCCCGGCCCGGGGGGGGATCGGGGTTCGCCTCAGGTCCCCCCCGGGCCCCCCAACCGCACTGAGGGGAGGGGGGGCCCCTTTGGGAGGACGGGAGCAAGGACCCCTGAGCACCCTCCTCACAGCGGGGTGTCCCTCCCTCAGCCTCTCGCCCTTTCCCGCCTCCCCTCGGGGGGGTCGCGGTGTCTCCCCCCCGCCCCGGCCCCTTTATTTACCGCCATCATCAGCACGCGCGAGCTGTCACCAGCGCCAGACACCCCAACGGCCGCCGGACACGCCCCTCTCCCCGCCCATTGGCCGCCCGCCGCGCCCCGCCCCGCTCCGCCATTGGCTGCACCGCACGCCACACAGCGCTCTCTCCCGCCCCCTCGCCCGGCTCCGCGTTCAGCGCCGGCGCTTACGCCGATTCCGTAGAGCGGAGCCGGGCGCTAACGGCGCGGCGGGCGCACCGGCGGACACCGTTTGCGCAGCATAAGCCGCGGCGGGGAGAGTTCTGACGGAGCTTACAGGCTCTGCGTAGCCGCTAGGGGGAGCTCTTCAATGGCTTACGGTGGAGTAGCCGGCGGGCCGCGCCGAGGGGCGGGGACTGCGCGGGCCACGCCCCGCACGGTGACGTACCGGGCTTTGTGAATCCCGGGCTGAAGTTCGGTTGAGTCACGAGAGGGTAAATAAGGATGTTTAGGAGACAAAGAGACGCTTAAAGGGGCGGCGCGGAACGTGACGCGTCCCCGAGGGGCCCTGAGGTGGCTGCGTGGCGTGGGAGGTGCCCCACAGGGCCCCTGAGGTGACAGGGGGGGGACCCCACGGGGACTCTGAGATAAAAGAGGGGACCCTGAGGTGAGCACAGGTCAGTGGTGACACAGACACTGACCCACGGAGCACCGGTCAGCAGTGACACAGACACCAGTGAGACGGAGCACCGGTCAGCGGTGTCACAGACACTGACCCACGGAGCACCGGTCAGCGGTGTCACAGACACCAGTGACACGGAGTACAGGTCAGCGGTGTCACAGACACTGACCCACGGAGCACCGGTCAGCGGTGTCACAGACACTGACCCACGGAGCACAGGTCAGCGGTGACACAGACACCAGTGACACGGAGTACAGGTCAGTGGTGACACAGACACTGACCCATGGAGCACCGGTCAGCGGTGTCACAGACACTGACCCATGGAACACCGGTCAGCGGTGTCACAGACACTGACCCATGGAGCACCGGTCAGCGGTGACATAGAGCACAATTCCTCTGCACAGGAACAAAGTTCCCCTCCCGTCCTGTCAAGTTTTCCGGCAGAGCGACAGGTGGCTTCTACCGTGGCAAGAGGACACTCCACAGCCTTGTGGTCTCCTTTGTGAGCTCCTTCACCAGCCTTCCCACAAATGCCATTTCCTGTGAGATCTGCTGTCCTTCCTCTACAGCCTCCCTTTCTGCCCAGCGCCCGCTGTGTTTAGAACCCCTACCTGCACAGAAATCCAGTCGCACACCTCTCAGCTCCACCACCGCTCCCCACTGGAATGAGCCCTCAAGTCTGTAAAGTCTGCTAAGAATTAAAACTGAAGATTAATGAGGCCCTTATGTCCTTGCTCCCTTTGTAAAGCTCAGCAGGGTGCAGCAGTAAGCACCTCCTCGTAAAAAACAGCACAGCACAAAACAGGACAAAAGCCCACGGTATCCCCAGGGTGGCAGCAAGACTTGGACTCAGGCACTGAAGTGCTGGTGGCCCTGGAAACGTCACCCAGGCTCTACTTAAAGCCAGGAGGGGAAAAGCTGTAATGACAAAAGAGCGAGACCCACATCCCCAAGATCCCCAGTCCCCTCTAGGTCAGACTCCAACTCACAGAACGCAACACCACTGCAGTGATTCTGAGGGGTACAGGAGCAGCAAAAAGGATCTGGAGTGGCACAGGACTACAGCCCGGCCACCTCTCCCTCTAGATCTTGCATTCTCTGAGAAAACACTGGGCAGCAACAGGAGAACAACCTTCCAGACCGTGCCTTGACAGGCAAAATTAGGGTGCTTTTCAATTACGCTGGTTCAATCCATTAACGTAACACAATTTAAAGCCCCCTGAAGACTTGTTAAGATGCAGACTAGCACGTTCCAGGCCATGTTAACCTGCCACATAGACGCTGGGGGCAGAATGAGGATTACTGCAGCTAGTAGCACTGAAAAACAGTCATTTTGTGCATCGAGAAAGTAAAAAAGCCTCGGTGTAAAAGCAGCTCCTCACGCGGGGCAGCTGATCCCGTTGTTCACAGAACGCAGCTACAGCAACAGACGTTTTTGCCAAGACAAAAAAAAGGCTGAATCCCACCCATCCTCACACGCGTGGAAACGCGCTGACGTCAATGGCTGTAACGGGTAATTGAAGGCAGAACGCAGCTCGAGGGGTCCCGTTTTACTGCTCTAGGAACAGCACAATGTATTAATAAGAGCGCTGAAGTCCCCAGAGATTCCAGCACACACTTCATGTTTTTAAGACCGGAGTTTTGCCATCTCTGGTTACAGAACGCATCTTTCGGGAATTAATAAACCATTAGCAGCGTTCAGCATGACTAATCTGGTCATGAAAAGGTATTTTTTTTTAACCTGAAGACTTAAAATGGGCAACAGGACAGAAACAACTACCCCTACAAAGGCTACAGTTTGTTTTGCTAAGTTTCCCAGCCGCATTTAACTATGTGGAACAACAGCAGGTCAGATTCTCACTGAGTTTTCATCACTGAAGATTAACAGTCCCACTGAAGTCAGCACACGTCATGAACTTGAGCTAAGAGTTGCAGAAATTCTGTATATTCAGCATGCTGGAATTTCTACCACACTTTTGGCACATTATGCCATTTATTATGGCTCATTAACCAGATCCTTCTGGACCCAGTGCTGTTTACATTTATTAAATGCCCAGACTAAAAGCTACAGGCGCTCTAACAGTTAATTAGCGGAATGAGGGTGTTTGTGTGTAATTCCCAGACTGAGCAGGGGGTGGAGCAGGGAGGAGAATGAAAAGAACAACAGTTGCAAGCCAGATAGATACAGAACACATAAAACCAAGGGGATAGATAGCGCAAAAGGGATCTCATTGCCCTGTTTTTCCTGCTGTCAAAAGAAATCAGTGCTAAACGAAAATAAAAATGTTCAAGTGATATTGTATCGTTAAGTCTTATGATAAATGTTTGGCTCTTACTCCCCAAATCATTCCTTACTCCATTCAATCCGGTGAAGTCACCAGGATTTCTCATTACCCACCAGTCAAACATGAGATAAACGCCTGGTGCTCTCTTCAATGCGCGAGAGGGCTCCTGCCCTGTTTATTTATCACGAGGCTTCATCAGCACCAGCTGAGAGGTAGCAGGTTTTAATGCTCCCATCAGATACAAAAGTTGAAGACAAGCTAAGAACACAGCCATAACAGGAATGCCGGAATTCCTGCAGATTTTGCCACAGGAATATGAGGTTGCTTCAGGGGTATAGAGCTCTTAAACCAAATCGAAGATGCTGAAGAATCGTCTTCATTCAACAGAAAACTTCAGAAGCTGTAAATAAACAATATGAAACGGCACAACGCTTCCTGTGCAGAAAGAGTCCATCTCCTCACAAAATACAGCTTTTTATTTTAATGAAAAATAACAAGATATTTTGATGTGGATATCTACAATAATAATAATTAAAAAAAATCTCTCCTGTAGCTGTTTGCAACCAGGAAACTCTGCCCTCGCACACATTTGGCTGCAATTCGTCCTTTCCCCTCCTGCTAACGAACAGCAACCCCCTGCACGAAGAGCCATACAAAGAACCATCAGAACCACGGGCCCGGTCCCAGACACGCTCCAAACCACGAAGGAGAACAAGAAATACGCACAGAACTTTGCTTTGAGACGGGAAAGAGACTGAAAACAACAAAAACCACAACCTGGGGCTGCCTCCAGCGCGGCTGTTTGAGGGACTCCCGGTCCCCAGGGGCAGAAGGACGTGGTGGCTCCAGCTCCAGGACGCCCCTTCACCTGATCCCAGCCACGGGCACCTGCTGCTGCTTGCGGATCTTGTTGAAGAGCTCCATGTACTGGACCATGGTGTCCGCGGGGCCGTAGACGCTGTCGTGCTTGGTGCCGAACACAGAGGGGACGCCGGGAGCGTGGCTGCCCATGAAGCTCTGCATGAACTCCATGAGCAGGTTCCAGCAGTCGTTGGCGATCACGCAGGGGCCGTACTCCACCTGCAGCAAAACCACGGCCTCAGCCTCGCAGGAGGCAACGCGCTTTCCTCTCTAGAGAGACGATCCCTTCCACAAAAGCATCCGAGAACGTTTTGCATGTAACAAGGACAAATACAGAGAGGACATGCAAGCCACCCCTTCAAAAGGAAAGGGAAGGTGAACCACATCCTGTGAGGGGACTGTTTTGATTAAATCCCCAGTAATGAAGCTCTCGGGACACCGGTTCAAACATCACACTAACAGTACCCCTGCCAAACCCAAACTTCATTCCCATGTGCTGGTAGCTCCGACCATTCGTGTGGCTGTGACATCTCCCAGCTGGAAAAAGCCTTGGGATTAAAAGACTTGAAGCATTTTACTAAACATGAATCTGGCCCCAAACCAGGAGTAAGTTCAAATGCAAACCCTGGAAAATCTACTAAACTCAAAGTACTAAAGCACCTGCCTAAACTCAACCTCATCGTGAAAAGGAGATAAGTACCCTGGGACATCTGGGACAAACAACCAACAACACACCGAGATGCAGAAGGGACTCAGGATTTCTCATCTAGCCTCCAACGTGGGATTTCCCATCTGCACTCGTATTCCGTACCCTCCACGGCCGATCCTCACCTCCACAGAGATCCCGCGGGCACTGGGCCCCATGGTGACCGTGCCCACCTTCACCAAGAAGTCGCAGTACTGGTAGCGGGTGCCCCGGCTCTCGATCTTGTTGGCCTTGGCGTTCTGGAAAAATCCTTTCAGCTTCACCATCAGGATGTCAAAGTTGGCGTCCGCGATGAGGCAGGGACCGTTCTCAAAGAGGGCGAAGCAGCTCAGGGGGTATTCGGAGTTGTGCATCACGTACATCAGCTTCCCCGTCTGCCCTGAAACGAGAGCAGCGGTGTTTGGGCTCCCGAGTGACAGTGACGGCCCCTCAGAGACGGGCATGGCAGGGATGGATGGAGGGACTCACACCCGCCCTCTTGGGACCAAAATGCAGCCTGCAAAATGGCATTTTAAGAAGTTTCACAGAAAAATCCACAGACAGCAAAGAAACCAAGGGCATGGCCTGAAACACAAGTGTGGTGGAGCAGCTGAGGGAGCTGGGGGTTCAGCTGGAGAACAGGAGCTGAGGGGAGACCTTCTGATCTCTGAACTGCCTGGAAGGAGCTTGGAGCCAGGGGGGTCGGGCTCTGCTCCCCAGGAACAAGCGCCAGGAGGAGAGGAAACGGCCTCAAGTTGCGCCAGGGTAGGTTGAGGTTGGATTTAGGAACAATTTCTTCCCCAAAGGGCTGTGGGGCATTGGAACAGGCTGCCCAGGGCAGTGCTGGAGTCACCATCCCTGGAGGGCTGGACAGACAGACATGAGGTTCTCAGGACATGGGGCAGGGACAGGGGTGGGTTATGGTTGGAATCCATGAGCTTGAGGGTTTTTCCAATCAAAATATTCTGTGAATCCCCACAGGAAGGCTCCTCCAAGGGCTGGGCAAGGCGGGAAATGAGGGAGCCGGGGCGTCCCGGTGGTGCCGGTACCGACCTTGGCTGCCGATGGTGGAGGCGGCGGTGTGGTAGGTCTCGCAGTCCACGCAGAACGTCCCCTGCTTCTCGGCCCCCAGCAGCTCCAGCTTCCGCGTCAGCAGCTCCACCGTCTGCTGGACGCTCTTCCCCTCGGCCACCGGCACCTGCGCCACGCTGCAACCGGAGAGGAGCCGCTCACGGACCCGCCGGGGGCGCCGGGACCTCCCGCCCCGCTCCCCCGGCCCATCCCATCCCGCCCCGGTACCAGGTGACCCCCATGCTGCGCCGCCCGCCGCGCCGGGACGGAAGTACCGCCGCCCGCCGGAAGGGGCGTGGCCTCCGCGTCGCCGGAAGGGGCGTGGCCGAGGCGCACGCGTGTCTGCCCCGTGTCCCGGTCCCGGTCCCGGCCCCGCGATGCCCAAGGCCCGGCGGGCGCGGGGCTCCGGTCCCGGCTCCGGCCCCGGGCCGGTGCTGCCGCTGGCCGAGCAGATCCTGCAGGACGCGGCCCCGCGGCCGTCGGCGCGGGGGAAGCGGCGCGGCGGCCCCGAGGAGGCGGATGGCGGCGGGGAGGGCTACGTGGAGCCACGGCTGTCCCGGCGCATCCTGGAGCAGGCGCGGCGGCAGCAGGAGGAGCTGGAGGCCGAGCACGGGCCCGGCGAGCCCGCGGGCCCCAGGCAGCGCAGCACGGCGCTGGGTGAGTCCCGGTTCCCCCGGCCCTCCCGGTCCCCCCCCGGGTTCTTCCCTGGTTCCCCTGGTCCCCTCCTGTTTTTCCCTGGTCCTGCTCCGATTCTCCTTGGGTTCCCCCCATGTCCTCTCCTGGTTCCCCCCTAGTTCTGTCCCGGTCCTCGCCCAGTCCTCTCTCGATCCCCACCGCTGGTCCTCTCTGGTTCCTTCCCTGGTTTCCCCCTGGTCCCCTCCCGGTTCCCCCCAGGTTCTTCCCCAGTCCTCGCCCGATTCCCCCCGCAGTTCCCCTCCCGGTTCTCCCTGGTTGTCCCCTCCGGTTCCTCACCCAGTCCTCCCCCGGTTCTCCCCGGTTGTTCCCCCCGTTTTCCCCCCACGTCACGGTGTGAGGCCCCGGGCTCATCCAGCTCCCCCCAGGCCCGGCGCTGGGCGGCTCGGACTCGGAGGACGATGAGTGGCCCTCGCTGGAGAAGGCGGCGCTGGTGGCGGGACGGAGCGGGGAGTACGGCGGGGAGGTGGCCGTGGACCCCGAGGACGAGGCGGCCATCGAGATGTTCATGAACAAGAACCCGCCGCTGAGGTGAGGGGAAGGGGCCGGGACGGGGCTGCCGCTCCCCAGGGGGTCTCTGACTGTCCCCTCGCGGGCCCAGGCGCACGCTGGCCGACATCATCATGGAGAAGATCACGGAGAAGCAGACGGAGGTGGAGACGGCGCTGTCGGAGCTCTCGGGCTGCCCCATGGCCCAGCTGGATCCCCGTGTCCTGGAGGTCTACAGGGGCGTCAGGGAGGTGAGCCCAAAGCCGCTGCTGTCCCATCCTCGCTGTGTGCAGCATCTTCTGCGGTGTTTGTCTCAGTCACTGGAGAATTTCTGAGTGACGACCTCCTGAGCACGGTGCTGGGGCTGAGCCCGCGATGGTTCTTTCTTAGGACTTGGGGTGGCCCTTTCTTACCGGAGATGCCAAGGGAGGGGACAATTTCTTATGGTCCTGAGACACATCCTGCAGCCCTCCATGTCAGTGCCTCTGTGTCACTGCCTGGCCTGTATCCCTGTCTTTAAGGTGCTGTCCAAATACAGGAGCGGGAAACTCCCCAAGGCGTTTAAAATCATTCCTGCCCTATCCAACTGGGAGCAGATCCTCTACATCACGGAGCCGGAGACGTGGACAGCAGCTGCCATGTACCAAGCCACCAGGTACGATCATCCCTGGGAGCTGCTGGTGCTGGACCTTTTAGATTTTCTTTCTGTAACTGGACCCAGATTCACAGAACACCAGCCCGTCCCCAGCCCTGTCCCCACAGCTCACTTTGTGCTTTGCTTTTCCCAGGATATTTTCATCCAACCTGAAAGAGAGGATGGCCCAGCGGTTCTACAACCTGGTGCTGCTGCCGCGGGTCAGGGACGACATCGCCGAGTACAAGCGCCTCAATTTCCACCTCTACATGGCTCTGAAGAAGGCGCTGTTCAAGCCGGCAGCCTGGTTCAAAGGTGGGGACTCCCTGCGAACCGGGACCGGGCTCGGTCTTGTCTGGTGATCTCAGGGTGTTTGGGGCTGGTTGCATGGCGGGAGATGCTGCGGCCCCAGCGCCAGCAGCTGCTGTTCCCCGTGTGCGGTGTGTCCGGGGATCGCAGGGTTTTGCGGTTAACGCGGGCGCTGCCTCTTTCCGCTCGCAGGGATCCTCATCCCCCTGTGCGAGTCGGGGACCTGCACGCTGCGGGAGGCCATCATCATCGGCAGCATCCTCACCAAGTGCTCCATCCCCGTCCTGCACTCCAGGTAATGCGCTGGGGGCTGCGGGGAACACAGGCTCTTTGGGGACACCAGAGCTGTCCCTCTGCGGCATCTCAGGGCTTGGGGATTCACTCACCTCCCTGCGGGGTTGAGATTCAAGGTTCAGGGACAGGTTTGTCACTGTTTGGGGTGGCTCCTGCCCTCACCCCACTGCTCCCTCCGTCCCGCAGCGCGGCCATGCTGAAGATCGCCGAGATGCAGTACAGTGGCGCCAACAGCATCTTCCTCCGGCTGCTCATCGACAAGAAGTACGCGCTGCCCTTCCGCGTGGTGGACGCCCTCGTCTTCCACTTCCTGGCCTTCCGCACGGACCAGCGGGAGCTGCCCGTGCTGTGGCACCAGAGCTTCCTGGCCTTCGCCCAGCGCTACAAGGAGGACCTGTCCTCGGAGCAGAAGGAGGCTTTGCTGGAGCTGCTCAAGTTCCACAGCCACCCGCAGATCTCGCCGGAGATCCGGAGGGAGCTGGTGAACTCCAAGACGCGGGATGTGGAGGGGGAGCAGCCGGCGGCCATGGAGTGAGTGGGGAGAGCCAGGCAAAGCGCAGCCTGAGCTGCTCTCGGGACGCTTCTCTGTGTGGTTGGGAGCTCCGTGTGAGCGGAGCGCAGGGAGCAGCGCGGGAGCGTTGGAGCCGGGGTCCTGCTGCTCCCGGTGGGCGCCGGGTTCCGCTGTGCCTGCGGAGCTGGACTGTGCTCCCTGCTGCTCGTCACAGGCAGGGCAGCCCTGTCCCACCCGGGACCCTGGTGCCACCAGCACCCGCGAGGGTTTGGTCTGTTCCTGTATTGGAAAATAAAACCCAAAGCCATGTCTATCGGTCACATCCCTGTGCGGTCCTGCCCTGTCCCTGCCCTGTCCCCAGCAGGTGGCAGAGCAAAGCCACCAGCCCCAGGGTTCTGCAGAGCTGCAGGTGGAACCGCCAGTGCTGCAATTGCAAAGGGATCCGTGCGCACCTGTCCCCAGACTGCAAAGGGACCCCCGCACACCCCCTCTGCCCTCTCTGGATTTCCCCAAAACACTGAGCTGAGCTGACCTTGCAGAGCTGCTGACAGCAATGCTGCGACACTGAGGTTTGTGTGTCGCGATTCCCTGGTCTCGCCACTGAACGGGCACAAAGTCCTGGTGGTGCTGCCTGTGTGGAAAAGCCCCTGCGGCAGCGGGTTGTGCTGGGACAGCTGCGCCCGTCACTTCTCCCGGGAGCCGCCACCTTCTCCCGTGACAGCGGTGAGAGCAGAAGCCACATGAAGCGGAGCCACACGCAAAGCCCGGCCGCCCTGGGCTGGTCACACACCGCAGCGCCTTTCCCTTGGCTTTGTGATTTCTATCTCCTTTCTTTAAAAAGAAGCCAGAAGCCGATGGGCGCCAGCGATAGCCCGGGCTCGCACGCACCCCGCGCGCTGTCGGCGAGAGGGAGGGCGGCTCGAAGCTGCTGGGGGGTGAAGTCGCTGCCACCTTGCCCACAGGAAGGTGGTTTGGGTTCCGTGTTCATCACCACCATCCATGAGCTGCCCCGGGGAAGCGCAGCGAGTCCCGTGGGTGCTGCAGTGTCAGCGGGGCCGGAGCTGGTGCTGTCCTGCCCGCTCCCTTCACCCCGTGCTGGGGCTGGGGCCTCGGGGAGCAGCCCAGGGGCTGCCGGGCCCCCGCACAATTCGGGGCAGATCAGCGGCTCCGCGAGGGCAGCGCAGCCCCAGCGGATCACGCAGGGAAACCCTCGAGGCGTTCGCACTTGTTTAAAATACTTTATTGCAACATCATATGGTCCTCTGATTCTCCCAGCAGCGGGCCTCTTGCGTGTGAACACCAAACCACTTTACTCTTAAATTAAAACCCATTTATATATATATAAAAAAATTTTGTACAGACAGGCTCTGCGCCCCCAGCCCCCGGTAGCGGGAGGCAGAGGCAGCAGCAGATGCTCTTCTGGAGAAACCAGGCTGGTGGAAGAACAGCAGCCCCATCCTGTTCCACCTGATAAGACTTTTGTTTCTAGTGGCATCCAAAAAGGAAGATTCCTACCTCCCGTTCCACGTCCCCGCGGGACAACAGCCGCGGATCCGGAGCTCACGGAGCAGCATCCGCCTCCCCTCCCGCACGGTCTCTCTGGCTTCTCCTTGTTAATACAATCCTACTATTTAATGGTTTTCCTCTTAGAAAAGCAGCATTATTTTTTTTTTAAACACTTTTTTATAAAACCTAACAGACAGGATCAACAACAATACAAAAATTGCAATATTTGCTTTTCAACTCAAGTGCGCAGCAAATTTTCGGCCGGATGAGGACACAACTTGGAGCCACCCCGAGCGCAGCCCCCGAGCGCGATCCGAGGTCCCTGCCTTGGAGGAGTTGAAGACGCATTTCAGACCATAGCAGCACATTCAAAGGGATTTCTTAAAACCTAGTCTGATGTCTAAGCTACCTACAAAAACACAACCAGCTTCCAAATGAGAGTCTCCCCTTGCCCAGGGAGGCGGGGAAGGGGACAAGGGCGAAGGCACAAGTTGGGAAGGAGAGGAGAGCGGCGTCCAGGCCCCACAGCAAGAACGGCCGCGTTCTCCCCCTTCCCCGTTTCCCAGCAGTTAACAATAAATTAAGCAGCCTCAGTGGGGCAGCGGGAAGCCAAGGGGATCGCGCCCAAACCTCACCTGGGAGCTGCTCCCCGAGGCCGGGACTTTGCCGTCCGTGCAGACGGGGAGCACGTCCCCAAGCAAGCCGAAAACCCACAAATCCCAAATCTAACGGCAACAACAAACAAGGCACACGTTTCCCCCTCCAAGCAGAAGCAGCCGCACCACCCGCCCGGGAGCCGCAGCAAATGGGCACAAAGCGACGGGGACCATGGGGGCAGCAAGCACCCGCTCCCTCTGCCCGGACACCAGTTCTGTCTCGGAGCCACGTGGGTTGGGGGGTTACAGGGATTTTGGTCATGGAGGCCGGGGAAGGGGCTCGTTAGCCATGACTGGTGGCCCTCGCGGGCTGGGAGTCGTCACGGTGAACACCCCTGCGGAGACAGCGAGCAGCGGCCGCGCTCCGAGGAACACGAACCGAGCAACGTTTTACAACTGCGATTTGGGTCCTGCTCCCCCTTCCCCAGCTGCCCCTGCGTGTGGCCACCGCGGAAACCGTCGCTTCACCCCGGCCGCCCGCAGAAGCCGACGAGCAGCGTGGAGCTCACTGACCCGGCCGGCCCATCCTGCTCCGCACCGCCAGCGAGCGGAACGGACCCTCAGCGGGCGCCGAGGGGCGGGCAGGGGGTGCAGCGACGTTGGGGTGCCCGGGGCCGGCGGGGCCGGGCGGCTCTCGGGAAGGGGGGGCCGGTCACAGGTTGACGTCCGTGACGTCTGTGGGGGTGCTGGTGGGCTGGCTGGCCGGGTAAGCAGCAGTCTTGGCAGCGTTGTATTCCTGTTGGCTTTGGGACGCCTGCTTCAGGCTCTCGGCTAAGGCCGCCTCGATCTTCTCCTGACAGGCCTTCAGGCAGTCCTGCGGGACACGAGAGGGACAGGATGCTCACTTCTCTGCTGCGCAGAGGTGGGAGCCTTATCAATAGCTCAGAGCAGCTGCTGGGCTATGTCTGTGGCTGCTGGAGCATCTAAACCCAGCAGACAGAGCCGCCTTTCTCCAACAAGGGGCACCTCCAGCGTGGCTGTGCTCTGGTTGTCTTCTCCCCACCTCCCCACGTTCTCAAGGAGCAGCGGTTGTGCCCATCGGAGCTTCCCAAAGCAGCCGGGCTCCGCCTGGACGCAGCGCGTGGCTCCAGCACCGTGGCACAGCCGACGAGCTCCGTGGGGCTGGGTCCAGCCCAAACCCCCCAGCCCCATGAGCGATGGTTTCACCAGAGCGATGCTGCAGCCACAGAGCTTCTCTCAGGGCTTCTCCCCTCCTGCTGTCCATGGGGAGCCCCCGTGACTCCCTGGGGTGCAGGGAGTCCCGTGCTGGGACTGCGAGCAGCGCACATCTCTTGTAATACAAGCAAACCCGCTATTTGCCCCCCACACGAGCTGTAACCAGAGGGGGAAACTCCTCCACTTGGACACCAGAGCACCACGATGCACCAAGAGCCACGGAGGCATCGCCAATGGGTTCATCCCAGCCCTGCACCCGTGGGGCTCAAACCGAGGGGCCAGAGGTGACATTTTGTGCCCCAGGGCCGAGCCGGAGGCCGCGGGGCCGCGCGTGCTGGCTGGATATTGTCACACCCCGAAATCTCTTACCAGGAATCTGCCGCCAGTTCTTAGAAACTGTCAGAGGATGTGGGGAGCGAAAATAGCAAACGCCCCAACGCCCACCTCCCCTTCCCCGCGCCGCTTCCCGTCAGCGCGGCCGCCCCGGGCAGCTCGCTGCGGGGCCTCACGCGCTCTCGGTCGGCAATTTCGGCAGAGGGGCTGAGAGGCGGCAGCCAGGATCCTGCCCCGCTGGACAAGCCTCGGGGGCTGCCCACGCAGATGGGCTTGGCCCAGCCTGCGAGCCCCCTGCTCTGCCGCCATGCCCGGGGCTCTGGGTGGCACCCGGGGGTCTGGTCCTGCCCCACATGGGATAAGGATGGTCCAGAGCGGCCCCCAGCCTCACCCCAAGCGCTGTCACTGCCACAGGCCAGCTCAGCGCGATGGCACAGCTCCTGCCGGCCACAGACGTGCGCCATCGTCCCCTCCGTCCCCACCAACCTGCAGAGCCAAAGGGGAATGGCAAGGCCAGGTTCGGGGAGCAGCATCATCCCCCAGGAGCCCTGAAACGCTGTGGACACGTCCCCAGGGCTCCCTGTGTGCTGGGAGCTGCCGCGGTCCTGTCTGCAGCACCTCAGCCGGGCGGGCCAGATGCTCCCTCGGGCTGGGGAGGGGGAGCGGAGGCTGGGGGCTCCATTTCGCTCCCTCTGGTGCCCTCCTGCTTCCCACCTGTTCCTGCACCAGCCCCAGCCCAGCGCAGGTTTCAGCGCCGGCCCCATTCACCGCAGCAGCTTGAGAGCAGCTGGCTGCACTGATTCACTCTTTAAAAAGGATCTGGTAAACAAACAATTAAAAAAATGCAAGCCGCACAACTAGATCAGGACACAAATAGATCAGGACGCCCTCCTGGCCGGACAAACCCCCGTCACGGCACCGGCACCTTTCCCAATTCCCAGTGCGGCTGTCAGGGGACTGTAACCAACCCGCCCGGCTGCCGGCTGCACGCTCGGCCACAAGAGAAGATCAAAAGGGGCCCCTGGCAGCAGCAAAGCTCCCGATCGCTGCACTGCAGCAGGAGCGAGCTGGGAACAGGGAGCCCAACAGCGACACTGTGCCCGTGTCCTGGAACGCTCGCTGCCCCCGGCCTCCTGCCCGCCCCAGGCTGGGCACCGGCAACCAGACACCGGCGCAGGTCGAGCAGATGCCGAGCCCGGGTTCTCCCGCTGCCCCATCCCACCGCGTCAACCCGATCCCCCGGCCACCTGCCCGCGGGGAACAGCCGCTCCCCTTTGTGCTGCCGCTCTAAGGCTGCTGCGCTTGTCACGCTCGGCACAGGAGCCAGGAGCCAACCGCGGCCACGGGACTGACAAACCACGTTTGGAGATGCTCCCTCATCTCCAGGTGTTCCTCAAGGCAAAGTCAGTGTCACTACAAACAGCCAAACTGCCTCTCCCTCTAAGAACGAGCAGCAGAAAGAGGAAAGGTTTCCAGCAGATCCAGCAGCAAAACCGCTTTGTGTCCCCTGTGAGCACTCACCACCTCCGTGCCCGTGATGCTGGCCAGCAGCTCGGTGACGGCCTCGCCGCTGAAATCGTTCACAGAGATCGTCAGGCCGTGGATCGCTGCCCCGATGCTGCCCGTCGCGATCATGGAGGGGGGGTACATGGCAAAAGTGTGGTCTAGAGCCAGGGAGGGGACACAAGAAGCGGCCGTTAGCAGGGATGCACATGGTGAGTTCTTGTGAGTGATTGCCCTGGAAAACTCGAGCGGGGCAGACAGAGCAGTTTCTGGCTCAGCACAGGGAAACGGGGGTGAAGGAACAGAGATGGGGTGAGCACCAGAGCAGCTGCATGGAGCTGCTTCTCTGGGTCCATCCCACCAAAACAAATCCTGAAGATGAGGCTGCTCTTGTGACACAGAGTGAGGCCGATAACAGCTCAGATTCAGCCCAGCCCTCCCCCTGGTGCCTTCCTGCAGCAACAGGGGCGGCTCGGCAGCTTTGCTCTTCCCTGGCATCTGTCACGTATCCACTAAGCGCCCCCAGCACCATTATCCCACTTTGTCAGGGGCAGAAAACATGTCAGTGAGCAGCCAAATGCTCTGATTTGAAGGCAGGCAGGTGCTCAGCGTCCCAGAAAGCCGGGGGGTTGCAGAGCAGCCCCCGCTTACCACCGCCAGCACCCCAGGGGCTCCGGCCGAGCAGACACCCACCCGTGGCACACAGCGCGATGAAGGTCTGCGCGTGTTTCTTCACCAGCTCCATCTTGTCCTTTGGCAGCGGGAGGTGATGGAGGATGTGAGCCAAGAAATCATTTGCTATCACCGAGACCAGGTCCCACTTTAGCTGTTCCAGGACGAGAACCTCCCAGTCCTGCAGAGTCAGACAGACAAACAGACAGAACATTATTCAGCGGGGCTCGACCAGGCAAAAACACTCATCAGATTCAAGGGCAGGTAAGGCCAGCACTTGGGGAAGGGACAGCAGAACAGCACAATCCATGAGACAGTGGAGAAAAGGGGGAACGTCCCTGCCCTGCGACTATGGCCCAAATCCAGCCTTGAGCTGCTGCAAAGCTGGGAATAAAGATGAGGAGAGGAAACGATAAATCTGGTTTCTTCTTCCCAAGGTGCAGTGGGATCAGCCTTTGACACTCTCTGCGTTGCAAGGTGGCTGCAGCAGCTCGCAGGGGACAATCCAGCACGAGGACACCCCATTCCCGCATTGCTGCTCCGCTCCTGTCCTGTGGACACACACCCAACACCTGCTGGTGCTGCCCAGCGATGCACCGGTGGCTCCGTCCCGTGTTGTGCTGCTCTCCGAGCACCTCGCAGGGATTGCTGTGATGCTTCCCATGATCCGGTCTCTGCACAAGCTGCAGACGGGAGCAGATGGTGGGACGGTCGGGTGCCCCATGGGGGCTCCTCTTGTTTGCTCAGCCCCTCGGGCTCCGCCAGCTCTGGGCGTCAGTCCTGACACCGCCAAGGCCACCGAAGCGCAGAGCACTTGGCAGAGCCACCACCCGGCAAGCCCGACTGGCTCCAGGTGCCACCCAGCACCGTGGAGGGAAGGGGACCCCACAATTCGAGCCTTAGCACAGAATTTGGGACGCCTGTGCTCAGTTCCCCGCTGGGATTTGTATCAGACATCTCCATTTCAGGGCCCAGTCCTACTCAGCAGAACATCTATTCTGTCCCCAAGCAGTCTAGGATTACAAGCCCAGCGCTGCCCGCAGCCGTGCCAAAGGCTGCCCGAACAGATGGCTTTGAAGAAGTGAGATTTTTCGTAAGGGCACCTCTTCATTTTCTCTCGTTTGTTTTTTTTCTTTAAACCCACTTTCCCCTTACACAACACCACCAGTTTGGGTTGCTCAAATGAGCAGCGTTGCTCAACCTGCTCCAAACCCCCCGCGAGGCCAAACGCACCATGTTTTTAAGCCAAATTTGCAGAATAAAAGCAAGAAGAAACCTAGCACCCGAGCACGGAGGGGACAGCAGCCCAGCATCACCCAGCTCTTGCTCCCTGGTTTGTCCCCAGAGCTGTGGCAGCTCCTGGGAGCCACCAGAGCGCGTGTGGCAGCGAGCCCGGCCCTGCCGGGACACACTTTGTCCTCGGAAGATCCAGGGTGCAGATCAGCTCAGCTGCGAGACCTCACCTGGAACACGCCGGCTCCTGCCACACCAGGGCTGCTCGGGGACAACAGCCCGTCCCTTTGCAATGCACAAAAGCAGCTCTTTTCCAGGCAGTACACGGGTTCATCGCCTTCTTAAAAACCTCGTTGTTCCAAAGGCCTGGTCCCGGCCCCAGCCGGCGCTGGGGTGCCAGCTGAAGGCGCCAGGCGCCAAGGACTGTCACCGGCTCACAGGATTTAGCTCAGGGAAGCCGCTCTCCTGCCAACCCACCCTGCTCCTGCCTCTCCTGCTCACCCTGGGGACTCCCGCTCGCAGGGCAGCATGTCAGAATCTCTGAATCACTTATCTGTGGAAGAAGCAGAACAAAAGGCTGCAAGAGATAGGCGAGCAGGTTCGCAACGGCACCACTCAGTATAGCAAACATCCTTTTCCTGGCATTTTGTTTTGCACCTAATTAAATCAGCCTCTGCCTGGCTAATGAAAGAGAGGAAGAAAATGGAAAATGTCCCTTTGTTTCTCCAGCCTGGGGAGCCCACCCTCCTGGGGAAGGGCTGTGAGCTGCCAGCGCTGCCCACCGAGCATCCCACTGCTGGGAATGCAGCGGCTCCTCCTGCAAGATCACCGGGGCAGAGCTCCCCACGCTCAGCCAGCACCCGTGGGGCAGACACTGCACAGCACAGAGCTCCCCACGCTCAGCCAGCATCTGTGGGGCAGACACTGTCCAGGACAGAGCTCCCCACGCTCAGCCAGCATCCGTGGGGCAGACACTGCCCAGGACAGAGCTCCCCACGCTCAGCCAGCATCTGTGGGGCAGACACTGTCCAGGACAGAGCTCCCCACGCTCAGCCAGCATCCGTGGGGCAGACACTGTCCAGGACAGAGCTCCCCACGCTCAGCCAGCATCCGTGGGGCAGACACTGCCCAGGACAGAGCTCCCCACGCTCAGCCAGCACCCGTGGGGCGGACACTGCCCAGGACAGAGCTCCCCACGCTCAGCCAGCACCCGTGGGGCGGACACTGCCCAGGACAGAGCTCCCCACGCTCAGCCAGCACCTGTGGGGCGGACACTGCCCAGGACAGAGCTTCCCTCCACAGGCTGGCTCCCCTCCATCCCACCACAAAGAACAGAAGGGAAGGAAAGCAGTGAGCATTTCCCACTGCCTGCCCTGACACGGTGGTCTCGGAGCTCAGCCTCACTGCACTGAAACAGCCCCGGCTGCCGCCTCTGCCCCTCTCACCGAGACAGACCCATGGCACAAGCAGAGATGGTTTTACTCCATTTACAGCTCTGCAAATGCAGCTGAGGATGTGACAGGCGCGCCACGTTCTCCCCTTTTCATGCAGCGACAGTCACTCTGCACATGGAGCTCTACCCTCAGCACACCCACACAGGCAGGAGTCAGTGGTGCTGGAGCAGCGCCCAGCTCCACGCTGCAGCAGCCCCGGCTGCAGGAGAAGGTTGCGCTCGATTTTGTCCCTCCCTTTGGTAAGGTCCCATTTCACACGATCGCAGGCTCAACGAGGCACTGGTGAAGCGGGAGCAGGCTGCGCTGAGCTGACTCAGAAAGCGGGTGGAAAGAGCTGCTGCTGGTGGCCGCCCACCGTCCAAGCCGCCGAGACACAGCTACAGAAATGAGCACCACGAAAGTCCAGCTGCAAACAGGAAATCTGGGGCAAACGTTTGTTTGTCGCCTGACCAGAGCTCAAGTCTGGATGTCAAGGGTAAAGGTGCCAACTTCAGACGCAGAAACGGTCACGTCTATCTGACCCGTGCAATGAGCAGTGAAACACAAGCATGTCTGCTGGGAGCTCAATGCTCTGCCACAAGTGAACATCCCTTCCTACTCAGCTGTTACCTCCTGCCCTTATTTTTGCTCTTTGTGGCCTCCTGGCACTGCTGCTCCGTTATCTGCCCAGTGGCTCGATCCTGCTGAAGGTCTTCGCTAGGAAATACCTGGTGGTTTGCAACACTGACCTTTGCTCAAAGACCTCAGAGGCAAGACAGCGTATTAGGGGCAAAGCAGGAGGACGAAGGTGACCTACAACTGCTCTCCCCAACCTTCAAGCAGCTGAACAGCCTCTTGTGCAGGCCAGAAAAGCCTTTATTAAAAAAAAAAAAGGCAGGTTAGATAACACCCTTGACGGAAATCCAACTTCCTCCAAATGGACAAGTCCCTCGTTGCATCATTTCCTTCTACCTAGAATAACTTCATCAAGATTTGGTTTCAAATGTGTCCCTTCCAAACCGCCGGGCTGGTGCCAAGCATCCCTTCAAGAGAAGGAAGCAGAGCACCGGGAAGGGAGCCGCTTCCTCACAGGGCCGCGGGACGCGCGGGACGCTGCGACGGCACCGATCCAGGATGCACCATCGTCCAAACCTGGATGGAGAAGCTCCCCTTCCCCTCCCCACCCTCTTCCACTGCAGGATTGTGAAAGAGAAGTAACATCACCACGATTAGCACAGAGGAAGAAAACAGCAGCTCGCCCTGGTTTTGTAATCAGGGCATTAACGCTCATCAGGTCCCAAAGCAAGGTGTTACCTCCAATCCCTTTTTACAGTGGGGAGTGATGGGAGCTGGAGCAGGGTCTGCTCCCGACAGGGTTAAATATCCCCCGAAAGCCTTGTGGGGCAGGGAAAGCCGACCCTGGATCTGGGGCGCAGAGCATCAGACACTCGCAAACGCCTCAGCACCTCTGCTGAAGGGCTGGGGCTGGTTTGCGATTCCTTCTGCTCACACTGATTACCAGCAATAAACCCCATGTTACTGAGCCCTCATGGGCATCCTCTTGGGAAGAGAAAAAGGATGCCACGCTGTCTTGGGCTATCCCAAGAAAGGACTTTTGACCCCCAAAATGAAGCCGTTCTTGTCCACCTCAACTGCACATTGACTCTGGAGCACAAGGATGAAGGAGCTCGGTGCCCAGTGCCAAGCTGTGCCGCCCGTTGTGTGTGTCCTGGGATCCTGGTGGGGAAAAAGGTGCCGGAAAGGAGAAGGAGAACTCCGGTACCAAAACCTGCACCAGCAGGAGCGAGCAACAGGCGGCAGACAGCGCTTCCCTTCTTCCTCCCCACCCCGATACTGCCCGGAGAGAGAAAGGAAGATGAATATTGTGGCACCGCTTGGCCACAGCTTCCTGCTGACAGACCTCTGGGGGAAAGAAATAAAAGAGACTCTGAGCGAGGAGGCGTTAGTGTTTGAGTGTGAGAGGGAAGGGAAAGCTCCAGGGATGATGCACGTGCTCTGCCCGCTCATCTCCTAACTGTTCTCCTTGGGACAGCCTGCTACAAAGGTCCACATTCAGCTGAAAAAATCCAACCCTCACCAAGAATAAATACAGTTGGGACCATGAGAGATATGCACAAGGTGCCCACCAAGTCTAATTCCTTGTAGCCCAAGGTCCACGCTGCAGAAATCACTAGGATTTGCTGGGATGCTCTGCCCTCGTCTGCAGGGGTGATGGCAGTGGGACTCCATTTAAACCCTGAACTGGAGAGGGAGATGGAGGTGAAGCGTGGCTCTAAGTTTGCCTTCCTGCAACCCATATTCCTGTTGGACAGAGAGCTCACCCATCGCTCCGAAGGGACACAAACCTAACCCTGGCCCACAACAGCATTTTGATCAGCTTCACATCCTGAGAACATGGAGAGCAGAGGCCTCGCTGGGACACGCAGCCCGTTTGCCTCCAAGGAGGCTGCTGGGCACCTCCTGCTCAGCTTGTTCCCTCTGCAACTGGGGCAACTTTTGCCAGCCCAGCAGAAAAGTGAACACAAACCAGCTCCCATTCCCCTCTCCAGGGCGAAGCTGTGCTGGCAAAGCAGGAGAAAGCCCTTGCACACTGAGGTTTTGTGGCAGACCCCGCAGCATCACCACAGCTCAGCATCCAGAGGAGCAATGAGCAGTCGTGTTTCCTCTGTGCACTCCCATTCCTCACCACTATTCATGGTACAATCCACGTGCTTTTTCTGTGAGCGCTACTTAAGGCAACAACCACCCACAAGTGAGTCTGGGGAGCGAGGGATGGAGCTGAGGGGGTTTTCCCCAACCTTCATGGGCACTTGGAAAAACCACGTTCATACAAGAGTTCCCCAGTTACCAGAACTCCCTTCCGATTCACATCTGAAAGTTTTGTGGGTTCACTCCCCACCCTGGGGACAAATCACACTCAGATCATCTCACCCACCCCAGCCTGAAAAAAAAAATAGGTATTTAATAAGGCGATGAGTAACCCTGAGAAATTCTCATAGACAAACCGTCTCCAGGGGTGTTTGTCACTCGAAGCGAGGTGGCTGTTTCCTCCCAGCACAGAAGGCCCCCCAGAAAAGGGGTTCTCCAATTTCCTCCCCCGTTGGCAAAGCTGAACTCTGAGGTTTGGATCTTTGCTCTGAACTTTTATCAGACCAGAAAACGCTTTGCCTTTCAGAGCCTACACAGCTTCTGCCTGAGTGTGCGACGGGGGAGGCCAAGCAGCCCTGCTCTAACCAGAGGGCGCAGAGCAGGACCTGGGCAGCAGAAGGTCCTGCTCGTTCCCTCCCCTTGGCACTGCACCCACCGGGACACGGAGCGGAGAAGGGTGGTTGGGGAACGCAGAGGAAGGTGAAGAAATGGGAAAAAGAGAACAGGAGGAGACACAGAGGCCAGTGTGCTGCCAAGCAGCAGGATGCAGGAGATAAAGGGAGCTGGGGAGGAGGCGGAGGGCTGGAGATAGGGGTGGTTAC
Source organism: Patagioenas fasciata (assembly GCF_037038585.1). Taxonomy (NCBI): domain Eukaryota; kingdom Metazoa; phylum Chordata; class Aves; order Columbiformes; family Columbidae; genus Patagioenas; species Patagioenas fasciata. The sequence goes on from NC_092540.1 coordinate 1,115,468, forward strand.
CAGGAGCTGCTGCGGCGTGATGGAGTTGTCTGTGTAGATGCAGAGCTTCTCCACGGTCAGGGGCATGGTTTCACGCAGTTTGGATGCCAGGAGCATGCAGACCGCTCCCAGCAGCTGCAGGTGGCTTTTCCGCATGGAGACCGACGACAGGTAGCGATCCACATAATTCATGGCCAAGGGGAAGACCTCTTCTTCGCACTTCTGCTCCTCGCACACCTGACAAAACCCAATTACAAAAATAAATAAAATAAAAAGGAAGTTTTAATCAGCGCAGGACTCCCCAGATCCTGCCTGCACCGCAGCTTCAAAGCTCTTGGTTGTGATGGTGTTTCAGACGTGTCTGCAGGGCCCTGGAGGCACCTTGGTGCTAAGGAATAAATGAGCTATGGGTGCGAAGCTGATGACTTCGGGGCATTACAGCAGCAACAAGGCTGACCAATGCCCTAAGACTTCATCTTCCTGTGGAAAGAAGCAGAACTTATATGTTACTAGAAAAAGCGCACAAATAAGGTAATTGCATTATTTGGCCCCTTCTTTAAGGTCTCCGGGCAGCTGTACAGCAGAGCTGCCATCTTCTGCTCTGTGGGGACTGGGGACCCACACAGAAAATGAGGAATTTTAGCAGATCTCCAGCTGGAGCCCAAACAGTGCAGGATCCAGAGTTTCTTCTGGCAATTCCACCTTAAGTGGTGCAGAGACACGAGAAGAATCAACAGCAGAGCCCAGATCAGTGGTTGAGTCTGACAGTTCTCCTCCTTCAGCCACGAACAGAATCCAGGAGCTCCGAATTTCAGCCCTCTACTCTTATCTCTTAACCAATATCAAAACATATTTAACTTCCTTCTTTCAACACAACCATAAAAATATTGAGGTTTCTCCTCACACAGCAGCAGCCGCCTCCCCCTGCACAAGCTGCCCTGGGGACACCCACACGGTCCTGACAACTGCCAAGTGTCACCCGCTTCTCCACAGCCCCCAGAGCTGCACGGGAACAGGCTCCAGAGCAGCATTTATCTAACTGCACTTCTCAGGAAGGGAATTGCAGAAACAGAACAATAATAGCGGCAGGGGGGGAAAAGGCAAAACGTTCATTATTTCTTTTGACAGAAGCAGACAGCTTCTTGCAACAGTGGCCGGGGTGCAGAGCAGGCAGGCTTGATCCCAGCGTCATCTGTCCTTTGCAAAATCTGTTCATTCTTTCTCTATGGAGACTGTTCACCCTGACGGTCTCACGAAGAGACCCATGAGGTTTCCCCCGCACTGAACTGCATCCCGCAGAGAGCTGCATTCATTTTTCATTTAGGGAAGTAAATGGTAGTGATGTTATTCTCCCCCTTTAATCGGGCGTTTCCAGCCCCATTCAGGACACGCACGTCTCCAGGCGGCCGCCGCACAGCTGAGCTCTTCGCCCAGGCCGGGGGAGCGGGGCGCAGACCGGGGGTCCCTCTGTAGCGGGGCAGCACAGCCCCGGGGCGGGGTGAGCACAGGCTGTGGGTTTGGGGTTCTCGGCTCCTCCTGCATGGGACACTCGCATCTCCCAGCACAGACACTGCATGGTGCACAGCGCCTTCCTCACCCGCCTCCAACCCTCCATGTGCAGCGCCGTTCCTCCCCACCGGCGTAACCCCCACACCGGACACCTGACCGCCGGCGCACACCGAGCCCTGGGGCTTCGGGACTCCCCTGTCCCCTGGACTGTCCCTTGCAGCCCTGCACACAGTCCGCCCGCCCCTGCCCCGCGCTTCTCCCGCCGCAGCAGCAGCAGCGCGCACGTTTGCAAGCGCGGAAAAGCGGCGGTGGCCGGGCAGGGAGCTGCGGCAGCGGGGAGCCCCGTACCTCCAGCATCCAGAAAGCCAGCATCTTCCGCATGTAGGGCTTGATCTCCCGCTGCACGCAGTGGAAGTAGGAGACGTTAGGGCTGTAACGCTCCTCCTGGCTCAGCAGGTTCTGCAGCACCCGCCGGTCCCCCAGCAGCTGCGGGTCGCGCCCGGCGCGGGGCACACGGGGGACGGCTTCCACGCACAGCAGCTCCATCGCCGCGGAGCAGGGCGGGCAGCGCGGGCGGGCAGCGCGGGCGGGCAGCGCGGGCGGGCAGCGCGGGCGGGCAGCGCGGGCGAACGCACAGACGGGCACCGGACACCCCGCCGGCTCCGCTGCAGCCGCCGCGGGACGCCGGGAACTGGCCGCGCTCCCAGGGGGCGGGGCCGCCGCCCACCCCGGGGCGCCCCACCGAGCCCGGGCGGCCGAAGCGCGCCGAGTGGGCGGGGCCACCGCCGCCGACCGGCCAATCCGCGGGCCGACCGGCAGCGACGCGCCGAAAGCGGGCGGTGGCCACGCCTCCCAGGGGCGGGGCGAAGGGCGCGCCGGCGGGCTGGCAGCACGTGGGGCTGCTGCCATGTTGGAGGCACGGGTTTGGGGGGCCGGGACCCGGGACCCGTCACCCCCGGGTCTTGTCCTGTCCCTCCGCTGCGGCACCGGCGACCGCACGGGATCCGCCCGTGTGTGCAGGGGCCGCGCCCCGGTGCCCAGGCGGTGCGGAGCTCTCTGCAGGCCAGCCAGGCTGCGGAGGGACAGTCCCGGAGTTTGCAGGGAGGCTCCTGTCAACCCAACATTTGCAAATTTTTGAGAGTAACATTTTCAGTATTTACTCCTATACATTTTTGTGTGTGTGTCTGACCAAATTCCTTCAAGGCTGTGAAAATAATCGGCTGTGTACGTACTTGGAGCTGGTCCGTACTAAGCCTGTTGTCTTCCAGAAGTAACTGTGGTGTTACTACTGGTGCAGCTCCATGGGAGATAGCAACCTCAGTGTCTGCCGAGATAAGGGCTTGTCAGGCTTGGCTGGTTTCTCAGAATAATTAACAATTGCTCGGAAATACCTTTGCAAATTGTACACTGAATGGCTACTTACTCTAGGAATTTTAAAAGTCTTTCGAGTAAGTTTGCGCTGTGACTTCCAGAGCACAGGATTTGCTCGGAGTTAGTACCCAAGTTTGCTTCTAGTTGACCCAGCAGTAATTGCTTTCTGGTATGGGAAACTGAAGACAAGGGGCTGTAATTCTGGCCACGCTGGCACTGGCTACAAAAACTGCAATGTCTTGACTTTGCACATGCCAATGGGAAGGGTCAGAAAACAGAATAAAATATACAACATATTCTCTAGCTGGAAGGGGGAATGGATTGCCTTCAAACTTGCAAATGAGAAGCTCCTCGCTGAGTTGAAAGAGCTCAGGAGGTCCAGTTTTAGCAAAAGTTGCCCATGCCTGTTGCAAAGGCACCCTGCCACCTGGGCTGACCCGCTTGGTGACGGTGCCACAATGTGGCGTTTGCAGCAGCAGCTGGAACCAAATGATTATAATCACCATGTGAGAGCTGGGAGATACTTTCCAGACCACCAACATCTCTTTCTCTGCTTGATTCCACCATTGCCTGCCCGTCCTGCCCCCTGCACCCTCTGAAATGAAGCACCACAGCTGTACACACCGTATTGCACAGGGCAGTGTGTTCCAGCTTGCAGTGCAGGACTGCGGGGCTGAGAGCACAGGGCAGGGAGTTGATGGAGATGAACCCAGATTGCGCTCACAGCAGTAACCCGTATCTGCAGGCCTAGGGAGGAAGGCGCTTGTGTTCAAAGGGGACGGAGCAATGGAATTTGTAGAAATTGAGGACTTTTGGGATGTGGTATCATACAGAGGGGACTCAGCTGGAACATCTCTGACCAGTCCTGCTGGAGTTCACCTCCGTCCATGCACTCGTGTGTATTTAATGGCCAATGAACAGAGAACCGAAGAAGTGGAGCGATTGGCCACGGTAGCTACTGCCCACACACAAGTCACTTCTATGTGTGCCATTTTGACAAATTTAGTACTTTTTTATATTTTCAGTCATCTAAAAAGAGCCTCTTAATGAAGAACAAACATATGAAGTTAATAAGTGTAAGTAAAACAAGACTGAAGTCTTTGTTCTCCCTGCTTGGGATGTTTCTGTGTGTGTTGAAAATGAAAACCATCCTTGTGATCAGAGATTTAGAGGTGCAAAATACCACTCCTGACAGCGAACCCAAAGCTCACCTACATAACAGGCACTTAACGCGCTGGAATCCCATCTGTACACTTGTACAGCTTCCATCCTCTGCAAGGTACATGATACACTGCAATTCGTTCATGATGCCATCAGCGTTGATTCCTTGTGCTGAACGCCCTGTGAGCACCACACGGCACAGTGACGCAGAACCGGAGAAAAGGAAGGGGGAGAGAATGGCATCAATCCCACCCCTGCCTTAAAATGCCAAAGAATTTCTGTAGGTGAGAAGAGATTCCCAAATCCCTCTCCCAACTAACTCACTTCCACCTTACAAATAAATCTTCCGGTGGTGTGGGCAAGAAATATTTGAAGAATCTATGGGAGATTTTTCTGTGGACCAGTCAGCTGGTTTTAATCCGGGATGACCCCCCCCTCTCATTGTGAGCAGCATCCCCCATTTGTGCAGGGGAAGAGAAGGGCCCCATGTCCCACATTTTTAGTAAAAATAGACAGCAGCTATTTTCTTTAGTCAGGCAAAGGGAAACCACAGCACCGGGGTCTCGGTCCTTCTGGTTTCTGGGCTGTGCCTTTTGAAATTGAAAGTTTCGGGCCCTTTCCCAGCCTTGCCGGTCGCCCTCCGGTCCTCCCGTGTCCCAGTGTCTGCCGGTGGTTCTGACACAGCCCGCTCGGCTGGGGGACGTTGCATAAGAGCGCGGCCCTTCCAGATGATGACTTGGCAAAACCGATGCCTCTGCAAGCCACATTATCAGGCTGGAAAGGCAAATTACAGGCTGCAGGCATCCTAAAAAGCCTATTGTGTGGGTGTGCGGAGGGAAAAGGAGAAAATTCCAGGAAAACCAAATGTTGGTCACTGCTGTCCATAGATAGTCAGCTTCCTGGTTTGGCAAGAGGGAGCACAGCAATATTATAAAAGGAAATTCCTTCAGAGTAAAAATTAAAAAAGCCTGATGGCCTCCAGACTTCCAGGATCTCCAACCAGCAATGTTATTCTTTGCTGAATCATAAAGGGCGCTCATTTTTTTGGTATGTTGGTGATGAATTGAGAAAGAGTGACCAGCAGCTGGGGCTTTTAAAGGGGCGGCGCGGCTGCAGGTCAGGCTGTGGGGGCAGCCGCTGTCAGGCCTGGCCTTGGGTCCGGACTAAAGCTGCTCCACAGGGGCAGGTCTGTCTGCTCTTCTCCGCAGAAAGTTTTCACGTGTGTGGCTCCGCAGCAGCGGGTTTGGCCCCACAGGCTGTCAACAAACGTGGTCAGTACCTTTTCTACACTGGTTTCTATGTCTCACACTTCACATCTCCCTTCTGCCCAATTTTTGATGTAGCAAGAGCTAAGCCATCTTCTGCCTTGGTCATACTGCAACTACGGCATCACCGGTGACATCAAAATGAAACTGCTTAACACACACGAAGGACTTGAAAACCAAATCCAATGAGCTAATACTATATCATTTGCTGTAGGAAATCCCCCAAATTAATTGAAAAACAGGTACCATTTTGTGAGAAAGAGCGAAGGTGGTATTTCACTGGTGTGAGGATTTCAGAGCACTCCAAACGCCCTGATCTGCTCTATTTCACATGGTTTTTCCCGCTCCTCAGCCATTCTGCTGGCCAGGAGAGCCCAGGATTTCCTGGGCTCAGTCCCAGGCTTAAACACAAGACCAGCCCCTGTAGCTGGCTCTCATTCCTTTCTCATATCATGTTCATTTGTAACTTAGAAAAAATGCTTTCGCTGAATTGAAGGGAAGTTTGGTGGAGTACAAGTTCAACATTTGACCCCGGGGATGTGTTTCCTAATATCTTTCCCATTACTGGCAAGCACTGCCTTCCCTTTCCTCTGAGTTGGTCAGACTTTTGAGCACAACTAATTAGTTCGGAGTGATATCATCTGAATGCTGGATCTCAGCAATGCTTAAATAGACCCAGTAATGATACACATGAGAGTTCCAAAGAAGCAAGCTTGCTGCTTCGAAGGTCCAAATGTAACTTATCATTGACTTAAATCCCCTTATTAGAGCAGCTTTGGGTACAATTTGGACCGATTGTGTATTTAAACACAAGTGTGACTGTTGATACTGTTTGGGTTTACGCTGTATCCATCACTTCTGTATCTCAGCATGCCCGTTCCTGGGATATTTATCAATCTGATCATATGCGTTCCTTAACCGGGATTATTAAAGGAGGGAAAGGGTTGGATGTAGGGAAGCCCTTTGCTTAGGTGGCTTCCAGAACAGAAGAAAGAAGTGCTTGGGAAGAGGTATAAACGGATGGAAAGAGATGCATTTGTAAACAAGCATTTAACAAGCAATTCACTACATCTTTTGGCAAATCCTTAGGAGAAAATTTCCAAAGCTTTGCAGCGCCTCCATTTCGGAGCAGCCGCGCCAGATGTGACTCCGGTGGCATCAGCACAGTTTGCCTCAGCTGACGATTTAGGCCAGAGATTTAAATGTAGTTTCACCTGACTTTTTTTATGAAGAGCATTAGAACAAGTTTGTCTTCATCTGTCTCTTTAGCAGCTGTTTTCTGCCTTAGTTCCCTTTTCCTAACGAAATCTAAAATTAAGTCACATTTTCATTGACTCAGACTCGTACCATAGTGAGCCATCCCCAGGTGAATGTTCAGTTTTGCTCCCAAATCAGGCATCTTAGAAACCAGGCAAATTCAGCTGGTAAAGATAGAAAGACAGACCATAGGGAAAAAAAATGCAAAGCTGAAACCAATCAATTTCAGAAAGCAAACTGGGCTTGGAAAGCCCCCAGTTGTGATAAATTTAGCTCATTTTAGGGGATTATCTGTGGTCGCCAATTATGCAAATTGTTAAAAAATACTGCCCTGAAATTTTACATATGAAGTACAACTTCTTTACAACACCCTTCCCTTGTCCATCCTTCCTGCCCTGATCTCGTTGCCTACGTCTCGCACACCCTGTTTGGGAGATGAGACACCTTTGGGTTTTTCTAAGAAGCTTTGCTTGCGTGCTGTTTGGTGTTTGATGTGGCCGGCCCGGTGCCTGGCGCCTGTTTGCCAACGCAAACTGCCGGTCGGCAACTCGGGGCCAGCTCGAGGCTTCCCAGCCACTCGGGCAGCAAGGGAGGTTGTGCTGGGGAAAGGATCCGGCGCAGCCATGGGAAGGGAGAAGGGAAAGCCCTTGGAAACAGCTCTGGCTCAGGCAGGAATCTCATGGTGTCAGTCGAGTGTGCGCTGGAGCTGGTTCCGAGGGAGGACTGTGCTCTGAAGTACACTTGGCCCTCTAAACTGCAAAGGAGGAAAATTTCAAGGACCTACAAGCCGCAGTGATTAAGTACGGGCTAAAGGGAATGTCACAGCCTTGTGTTAATAAATGGAAATAAAACATAATCCACACAGAAGCGCAGCCGTCGTTCAGAAAACCTGCAGCTTCAAGAAGTCTCCTTCTCAGAACACCTCTCCCTGAAGGCACAAATGTCACTGTATTTCTTGTGACTGTCACAACCCAGTACCTCTGTATATCCCAACAGATGCAGAGAGATCAAATTCACCGAGATTTAGTATCTGTAATAAAATACGGATGTGTTTCTCCCAGCAGTTCTGGTAGTTGTATATTATCTACATATGCTTCTGCATTCACGTCATCAGTAATTACTGACATTAACAACACGGTAATGAGATACACTCTGTGGACACATACACATCACTGGGCAGGCAGCATTCCCCTGTATTTAGGCAGATCTTGGGTGCAGCGATTCCAGCAGTCGCCTGGTTCATTAACCAGGTCTTCCAGCACTAACCTACTGCCTTGCACTTGTTTGGAGCCTGCAGCACGGGAGTTGCTGCTCCTGCCTCTCCCAGCATCGCTGCAGTGAAGAAGATGCCTCCTGAGACATCACAAGGTGAAATTAATAATGGTTTTAAAGGGCAGCATCCTATACTGGTATTGCATCCTATACTGGTATTGCATCCTATACTGGTATTGCATCCTATACTGGTATTGCTACTGAACAGCCAGGCTTCAGCCACCACAACTAGACCTGCCACCGAAAGCAATTCTTCAGTTTACAGCCCTGCCCTGTACGTGTGAGCAGAAATATTGTCATTGTCACTTGGCTACAAGAGCCTGAGCAGAAGGGAATCAGATCTACTGTCGTGCAACACCCGAGTCAGCCTCCTACCAGGATATGGTCTGTAGCAATTGAAATACAAACTTCCTTCCCACTGCAAACTGCCAAACAAAGAGTTTCCTGCGCTCAGGCATGAGTGCCGCTGAGTTTAGTTTTGTAGCAGGCAGACCATGTCCCCAATCCAAGCGCTAATGTCTGGGCAGGAGCAGCCTGCGGGTGTCGGGTGGAAGACCCGAAATCCTGCTGGATGTGTTCTGCTCTGGGCGGCTGCTGGCACAGCGATGAATCCAGTGTCTGGTCCACGCTGAAGAACCCTCTGTTCCTACTGGTATTTTGAAACTGCACAGCATTAGCAGCTGCGGGAGAAAAGACAAGGGGATGGCAGCGTTTAGTAGACCTGCAGAGAAATGCAGGAGCATCCCTGCTTACGGATGAAGAAAATGAGGCACTGGAATGACTTGCTCCTCACTCCCTGGCAGGTGAAAGCCAGGCCTAGACAGGGAGCCTGCAAATCCCAAGTCCCAGCGTGGTGTCTGTTCCACAGCCCAGCAAACAAGGAGACCTTGCAACTGCTGTTGGCTCCTCTTCACCTGCGTGCTGGGGAAGGATCCTGCTGCTCGGCCACCTTGCCCGTCCCCGTCGGGCTCCGAGCCACGGGAAGTGCGGAACTGCTGAACAGCCCATCGTGGAGCCACCGATTATCTGCACAGTGAGGAGCGTGGGGCTTACCAGACCTCCTACAACAGCCATTACCATGAAAACGCCTCAGTGAAAGCCTGTGAGGAGTATGTGGCAAACTCATGAGGAACATGGGGACAAGGACACAGGGGTTGTCACAGCCCGGCGGGCGCAGCAGTGTCAGCTTTGCTGTTCCTTGACCTGGAATGCCCTGCCTTTGTTCTGCAAGCGTGACTTTGGAACAGATCTCTAGAGTCTCTGTTTTGGACCAGCCTGGTCCCCTGGCCAAGCTGGACTTGCTGATGTGACCCTAGGGAGAGGAAAAGGACAGCTCCAGCTACACCTCCAGCAGACCAGGGCAGAACTGAAGGGGTGGAGAGCTGCAAACAGCAAGTGGAGGAAACGTGCGGAGAACCAGGCAAAGCGAGGAAGATGAGCCGCATTGTTCTGCTCATTCTGTGACGAATGCGTGAGGCTCAGCTGGCAAGGTGACAGCAGGAGACGGCTGGTCAGAGCCAGCCAAGGAACTTTCATTTCCCAGGCTGAGCTCTGAGCAGCGCACATGATGGAAAGTAGAGTGACTTGTTTCTCCTCCCACCTGAGCTCCAGGGGCTTCTTGCATTCAGAAAAAGCAAACGTCAAATTGGCACGAGATTTTGACTTCTCAGCCCAGGCAGACAGAAACTGGGAAGATGCATGCATGCGCAGAGAGCCAGGAGGAGAAAGAAAAGGGAGCACAAGGCGAGAAAAATGAAAAGCTAGATCAAGGGCTGAGTTTTCAAAGGCATTCAGCAGCCAGCAAATCTTTTTGTTCTCAAGGCAGTGGTGGAAGCAGCAGGGTCTGGATTATTCTGAGCATTTTTAGAAGCCTGTCCCCTCCCCTTCCACACCTCTGATGAAGGTTTCACAGAGACCAGATCTGTTTGATTCAAAGGTATGATCCTGTGGTCACAGATGTAATGCACAGGTCTGGGTGTCCAAACAGAAGCTGTGAGAGACTCATCATCCCCCTTGACGCAGCCACCTGGGAACAGGCGCCAGGCCCCGTGTTCTCCAAAGTGACCCAGCCTCTCTGCACCGTGTCAGCACCACTGTCTCACAGCTCACAGGCCTTGTAGTGCAAAATGTGAGTGTAAAAAACACAGGGAGTACCTGAGCCAGCTTTTCAGTGATGGCCTGAACACCTGGGAAAGAGTCGAATGCACAGCAGCTCATTCCTGCAAATGGTGACTGATGCGTTCAGGGCCTGTCCTGAGCTCAGAGGCTGGGGAGCACGGTCAGTCTGCACCTGGCTCCAGGACTTACCAAAAGACACCAGGTCAGCTGGGATCTCGCCTTTTCCTTGCCAGAGAAGAACAAAATCTTAACAGCTACAGAGGAGGAAAGAACAGGAAGCCCTAGAGGGATGTAAAGAAGTTGGAGGTGACGGGAGGTGACAGTCAGACCCCAGCGCAACTTCAGTCTCTTGTACGACATCAATGCATCACTTGCTCTTTTGTCCGGAGCCCCTTTCCTGCGGTCACTCCGGGGCAGAGGAGCTGTGGGCACGTTTGCAGTTGCCGCTGTGCTGCCTGGGTCGAGATGCAGTGCTGGGTGACCGGGGAGCCACGGTCCCCTCCGCACGCGGGGCTGGCGGGACCCCCTCCTGCCCCGGCGAGGATCAGGCGATGTGCTCCCGCATAAAGCACAGCTGAAGACGGAAGGGCTTAATGTTCGAACAAAAGCTGTGACCAGCATCAGTGGAGCCAGGAGCAGATTCTACTTGGAAAAAAAACCCTTTCTGCTGGCAACCGCAGTGAAAGGACTGAGATCTGTGTCTTCTTAGCAAACTGCTGGGCCTGGGAGTGCTTGAAAGGTTTCCTAGAGACAACAGTGCAGTGCATGGAAATGTTCTCCGTTTGCAACAGCACTTCTACCTCGTTCTTCTCAGTGCCCCAACCTAAGCACGACCTTTGGGGGTTTGACAGCTAACAACAAGTCCTGGCTCCTGCCACTTCCTTTTGAGCCTACAATGCCAACTTCTTGCGATTCCTAAGCAAGATTACAAGCCAGAAAGAACTTGGATATTCTCTGGATATCAAGACTACCTTGTATTCTAAAATGCATGAGAGGAGATGCTAAACCACACGCTTCAGAGTCAACACCAATAACGGTTCTTGCAAATGATCCCTGGGCTGCTTGTGCGAGTGGTTCTGCCTCCCTGAATCACTAACAGCGGCCCCTTGGAGAGGAGACCGAGTAATCCTTGGGTTTCATCAGCGCAGCCATTGCTCTTTCCGAGTATCTCTAAGAGTCTCCCAGAGGGAATGAGGTGCATTGTTCCCATCTCCCAGATAGTGTGATGTACAATAAAAACATAATAAATGTTCACAGTGAAAAACAAGACCTGGCTGGCTGCAAAGCTGCCTTACGGAGCGGGCAAGTGCGGACAGGAGCGCCGTGCCCGGAGAGACCCGGGTCAGCTTTGCTCAGCACCGGGTGGGCTCCGCCTGATCTGTCCACACAAAACCTTCACTCGTTTCACCACGGAAAGAATATTGTGGTGGCAAAACCATCTGAGTGTAACTATATTTAAATTAGTATATGTGTAAAATAAACCATGTTAATGACCATATTTGTATAAAAGCATCTACTGCTCTGACTCTGCTGGCAAATAAACCTCCTCCCCCGGCTCGGGAGCTGTTTACGCTGGCGAAGCACAGAGCAGACCTGCATCTTCTGAGCCCCCGTGGTTACCGGGGCAGGCAGCAGGCAGATACGCTGTGTAAATGATAGCTGTAATATGGGAAATGCTCGTTACCATGTGAAACACAGAAACCGAGACTACTGCAATTAATTAAAATAGGAAATCAGAGCTGGGTCACTAGAGCCTAACCACAGAAGAGTAGGGGAAAAAACAAACCATTTGGGGGAAAAATAATATTCTCAAGGCCTCGCAGAGATAAGTATCAGAGGCTACACCCCAGCTGACCCCTCGCCACCCGGGCACTGAACGCGCGGCTCCCGGGCTGGCAGGGTGGAGCTGCCACATCTGGACGGGGCTCTGGCCCCCGCCCGCCGCAGCAGCTGGAAACGGCTCGAGAGACAGAGAAGCCTCAGCAAAACAAGAAACTCTAGAGGATGTTTTTCTCCAAAGAGGCTGGGAAAGTATTTGATTTTTTTTTCTACCTGAAAATAAGCATCTAGGTATGTTATATTCTGCCCAGCTCATCTCTCTGTGTTTCCCTCAAGGCCATGCCATGCTGCCCGTCCTTTCTGGGGTGGAAGCAGCAGCATTTGGCTGCGGTACCATGAAGGGGAATTTTTACTGAGGTTACTGGACATAAACACACCCTGTGGTGCTGTCTGTCTGTCCCGGCCCCAGCGCTGCAGCCCAGACTGACCACAGCGGGTCTCCCTGCGCTGCGGCGCGGACCGGAGCTGGGCAGGAAACATTCTTCCCATCCCACAAAAATCTTCCTGTTCTGCACCAGGATGAACCCAAGGCCTCTCAGCGCTTCTCGCATTGTTTTCTAAAGAAACAAGATGTATGCAATCCTGCTACGTGCGGCTGTCCTCCCGTTCCCATAAATTCTTAATCCTTTGGGCAGTTTTGACCAAGTCTGACTTGACCAGGTAAAGGTACCACCAGTGTTATGTTCCCACAGGTCTCAGATGAGGAGGCAGCTCAGGAGAAGAGAGACCCACATCACGCTACCACTGTGAAACCGATCCAGTCCTTCAGACACCAGATAACACAAAGAAAAACCATTTTCCTTGCATTTTCTTCCAGCTGTGTGCACTGGGGGACAGCGAGCATCCCTCCACCCTGCCTCTTCACCACACTTTGCAGGACACTGCCTTTAATTATTTCTCTCTTCGCTGCCACCCCACAGGTCTTTACCAGATCTTTGCACATGGTGTCTCAATGCCTAATCACGCATCCCAGCTTTTGCATTATCTGGGTCCCAAAGGCCACCCTGCGACACACATCCATGCCAGCAAGGTCAGAGATAAGCAAAAGGTCCCTTTGTGCTCCTGTCTCCCTGCCCGGGTTTCTTAGAATCTAGCTGCCCTCAGAAAGAAAAAGACAAACAACCACACGGGTACAGCGACTGATAGCGCTCCTGTGCGCCCTGGCACTGTCTTTCAATGCCCAGGCAAGAGGGAGAGGTTGCCCCAAGGTGTTGGCAGGCTCATATCCCTACGCACAGGGACGACTGATGGCAGCAAGGTGGGGAAAGAGCTGATTGCCTTGTAGAGGTAGCTGTGCAATCAAACCTGCAGGCCGAGCAGGCGATCGGCTTGCACAGGAAGATACGAACAGACACAAGAGAATCCACTCGTGGCCTGCAAGAGGTAGGGATGATGCTGCGGGCTGGCAGGGAGGTCTGTGAGCAAAAGGAGCTTTTAAACAGCGCAGGATCCCTGCAGGTGCCAAGAGCTATGACAACACCAAGCTTGGACCTACCTCCATAGCCCAGGCTGATGCTGGTGATGGGTTAAAGGGCTGGGACACTCAGCTGGTGTCAAGAGGAAAATCCCTCACTGGTCATCAGCTCTGAGCTGGGGGGGGCTGGAACTGATTGCTGATAACTCCTGCTTTTAACCAGGGGGAGGCTAGAAGGTGCATTGATGGTGAAGTAATATCATCCATACTGAATCACATCTCCCTAGGCCTGTGTATTTTGAAGTGTGCTTAACTTTATTTCCATCACAGCTGCTGTGAGTTTTGCTCCCAGCTTAGGCCAATAACAACAGCTTTGGAAAATCCCATCACCGCAGTTTAACAGCGGTGAATTAGTTACTACCTGCGAAGTGCTTGGACAGCGTAGATTCCTCAAGCAGGCAGCACAACTGCTGCTGCTTCTGGGTGAAGAAATCACATGGAACACGCATTTAACTTCACAGATGTTCCTGCCAGTGGTGTTGCTGGAGCCCTTCTCCTCTCAGCGAGCAGTTAACAGCAGTTTGTGCTCATCCCTATAGGGGTGAGGTTCTGCATGACCCTCAGCAAACGGACTCCACAAGCTGTGCCTCAGTCTCCCCTTCCGCAGTACTTTGACCCTAATGGAGACATTCACAGAACACAATTTTTTTAATAATTTGTGCATTTTGTGGCTTTTTTTTTTCTTTTTTAAATTCTTGACTGGGCATATAAATACCAGCTGCCCAAGGCTATAGTGCAGCAAGTCAAAGGCGTATGTCTTTGATTTATGAGGCCTCCATTCAGTTCAGTTTGCCTCCCTCTGTAGTTCCCATGGGAAAAGTTGCTCTTCACTTCCTATCCAAGATCTCTTGTACGTAGGGCTGGGAGCTGTTGGACAACCACCTCCTCCTGCCCTTGCTACAACTTTCTCAGCAAAGTGAGCTGGTCATGCTGCTTCTCCCCTCTGCTGTGCTGAATTCGTTGAAGAAACAAAGGTACCAGGTTTATAGGAAATACAGGCACTATGGTTTCGCTTGGTAAGGTGGTGACTTGGTTAAAAATCTTGATTATTCAACTCTTTTTTTTATCTCCACATGGAAAACCTTTTGTTGAGACTCGCCAGGCTGTGCCAGGGCAGCTCCCTGCTCCTACAGCCGTGTTCTGTGCATCGCTGTTCGGCTGCTGGCTGGGTATGAAGCGGTGCCAAGTGTCTGCATGAATTGTTTTGGGACAGAGATTATGATCTGAAAGAGGGGAGACACATTCATCTTGGTGTCAGCTATTACTGGGAACACATCAACCAGGGACACCAGCAACTACCAACGGGCCCTGGAAAGCCCTGCTCGGGTCAGGAGATTTACTCAGCTCTGTATACCCGTTTGGTGCCCATGGAAACAGATCTTTTTTCAGGCATACACTGCTTGAGATTACAGTTGATCCTAGTTAGTAATAAACTGTATACAAGGGACTGTGCATTTGTACTTCTGAACCTGACAGGGTTCTCCTATGAGATGGGAGTAGGAGATGCTGCAAGACAAAGACCAGACTCCTATATTTTACAGTTAGAAGCATCAAAATCCCGGATGATTCCTTCCCTGGTGCGCTCAGGGGCGCGCTCAGCCCCCGCACAGCCTGTGACTGGTGCTGGCAGGGCTGCAGGGCACTGTCCCTGTGTGCCAGCAGCTGGGACAGTGAAACAAAAGGCTTAAAAACGGGCTGATGTTTGCCACCAGTTATACCCCTGAGACCCCACTGATTTCAACGGGCCCCCACGTGCAACACGAAGCAGCTCTCAGCCCATTCAGCCCCACAATATGCAAAGTTACTTTTACCACCATTACTTGACAAATATGTTAAAAGCATGCATAAGTGTTTATTTACTTCCTGCACAGTAAAAGTTAAGAAGGAGAAAATAGATGCTCAGCAACGATCTCTGCTCACCTGCAGAGATTGATGGTTGGATGCACAGCTGAAAGCTACACTGCAGCCCTAAAGACAGACCCATTTCCACTCCCCATCTCTTGTCATTTTTGCACCTGCAGCTCTGGCTCAGCAAGGCCCTTGCCAGCACAGCTTAGGGCCCAAGGAAGATGCATCTGGTTGCACACGTGGATGACGCTTTGCGCTAAACCTTCAAGCCACTGCTTTGGAGCAGAGACAGCGTTTTGAGAGCAGCGATGAAGCTGGCAGTCCCCAGCCAAAGGACTCTGCTTTATTAGGCCCACCCTACGCCCTGTGTTTAACCCTTCAGCTCTGCAAGCTGGCAGTTTCAACGAGCTTTAACAGAGGCACCAGCGTAGAAAAACAACTGCAAGCAAGGCAGAAAACAAATGTGGCACAAGACCTTTGAAGAGAGACAGTTGCCTGAACATTACACAGCACCTCGGCAGCAGTTTCCCTGCACACTCTGTCACAGCTACAGTCGCAGCAGCTTTTCGCAGCTCTGGTGCTGTCAGTGCCGCTCTCACACTCCATTAGCTGTTCGTGTGTCAGCTGCACAGGCAGAACTGAGAGTCTCCTCTGCTGAATCCTATGATTGCTCTGATGGAATCTGTGATTCGGGGCATCACAAGCAATACTGGGATCGCAGCCTTCCCTGCCTGGACGGAGCCGTGTCACCCAGGGCAGGCCACCCGTGTCTGTGCGTGCCAGGGCTGGACAGCCAGCACGGGCTCTGTCCTCAGCGAGAGAACAGAAAAGTGCTGAGATAGTTTCCGGATAAAGATGAGAATTGTTATAACCCCAGCTGAAGAATTTAGGGAAATCTCTGCAAAAATCTAAGACTTTCTGGGGTATTTCCAATGGAGAGGCTGACCCGGGCTCTGATTGTCAATGAAATAAAATACCTCAGACAAAAAAGGGTAGACCTCCCTTCTTTATTTACTTATTTTCTGGTTCAGGCTAGAAATCTAAACAGGGCTGGTTTGAAAGGTACTTTCCATCAGCCTCGAGTCCGTCTGTGCTTGCCTGGGCCCAGCTCCTCCAGAAAACACGAGCATGGAAGAGTGCAAGTCCCTGAGCGCTTGAGTTTGGGACACACATTTCAAGTGAAAAGCCTCAGCCACATACAGAAAGCAATTACAAATTGTGCAAACAGCTCCTGGGTTAGAGCAAGAGGATTCGTGCACATCTGCATGAAGCAAGGCACCCGCTCCACTCCGTGTGTGCCGACAAAGTGCCAGAGACACCGCTGCGGTGGCCGCAGGTACAATAGCAGGGGAGGATGGAGCCGCCTGCACAGGGATGCTGCTCCTCACCTCCTGATGGTGATATACATATATAGGTGGTGGTAGGCTACAAACCCACAACAGAGCTGATTTGTGGCCCCTCTGATTCTGGAGTTGATGCACAGTGCAGGTCTCAGCAGGGCTGGGCTGTGGGCTGACATCAAGAATAAACCAGGACCCTTGATCTCACCGAACCGCGGGGCTGTTCCCCAGCCCAAACCTCCCATGTGCCCAAGCTGCGGTTCTTGCATTGCCAGCACACTGCTTACCACGAATAAATGCAAGGGCACGAGGCAGGACAAGCCAGAACTCCTGCACCAGCCTCCCTGCACCAGCTCTGACTTCTGCTCTCAAATAGGAAGTCGATAAAAACCTCACTTGGTTGCAGAAAGAAAATCAGATTTCAAAACCACTGTGAAAAGGGCTCCAAAGTCTCGCAGCAGTCCTGGCATTAACCCTTTGCAGCAGGCAGGGCTCTGCCCAGCGCACTGGGCTGCCACCACATACCCTGCCCACACCTACATTATTTTGGGGCTTTTTGTTGTCCCTCTGAGCTGTTGCTTACATTCTCTTGCAATGTTGCTTTTATCTTGGGACCTATCATATGTCAAATCTGCTTTAATCGATAACCAGGTTGGGGGTGGAGGGAGGAAAGGGGGGGTCAGGAAAAACTGTTGTCTCAGTTAAGGTGCTCACCCGCTGCAAGAGATGAGCGGAAGGGGAAAAAGAAACCCAGTGCTGGGTGGATGGCAAAACCCATCACCCTCTCAGCAAAACACCTGGATCCCAGTGGGAGGACCAGCTCCTCAATGAGGAGCCCATTTTTAGGCTCCAGTTTGGGGTTCCAGCCCCAGAATCCCAGTTCTGAGGGACTCCTCACAGAAGAGCCAAGTTGCTCCTCTCTCTGGATTTGTCTCCCCTCTCAACACACATCATGCTCCTGCATTTCCCCAAATTCTTCAGCTGGGAAGAAGACACTTGACCCACAAACTATCCTGGACTGCATTCCCTGGGCAAAGTGTTCCTTAGGGTGCATGTGCCCCTTGGGAAGCCTCCTGCGGTGCAATGGACCCACACGAGCCCTCTGCCAGCCTTCGCCAACATCCCTGTGGTGCTTCCACTCTGCCCAGATGCAGGTTGCAGAAAACCTCTGCAAAAGGGCCCAACCAACCCACGTTCCCCCCAGGCAGGACCCGAGCGACTCATTTCTCCTGTGCCCTCCCCGTGGGCTGCGGATTCCCCAGTGTGGGGCTGGGGCCCAGCAGGTGCTCTGCCTTTCTCACCCCTCTCATCTCCTTTCTCCTAGAGCAGTCTGTGATTAAATCAAGCCTGTTTAACCGCCACAGCCAGATGTGGGGACCCTCTTCACTTGTTATAGCAGAAAAAAAGACAAAACAAAGCAATTTGCATGTGGTGACAGTTGTCTGCACGTGAAACGTGGCCCGTAGCCCTCCGTATACCCTGAAGCCACAGGATCTTTGCTTGGGCCGTGGGAACTCGGTTTATCAGACCCTCAAAGACCCAGTCTTAAATATTTACCCCAAAATAGACCCTGCTATCAGTGAGGGTGAGGAAACTCGTGCTCTACCAGACTCCACGTTCCCAGCTTCTCTGCCACACAAGCTCAGCAGATACCCCCTCTCCATTGCCCCTCAGTAGGTGTCCTACTGCCACCACCCACGGGAGATCAGTTGTTGGGGTGACACCAGCATCCTCTTGGCTTGGAGTTCCTCACAAACAAACCCAAGTGACACACAGTTATGCTCTGAGGAAAAATTTGTCCAGGGAACACAGTCCAGCATCAGCAGTTTCCAGCCACAAACATTTTCTTCACTATTTTTCTTTTGTCTCTTGAGAATTGCATTTCCTAGGACAGAGCACACCCTGGGATTTCCCAGCCCACCATCTCTGGGTGACACCCTCAGGGGACCAAGGCTACAAGTCCTTGGGGAGCTACACAGCAGAGGGTCAGTGAGCAGAGCCAGGAACTCTGCGAGTTCAACAGGGGTTATGGAGAGAGCTTCAGACAGAGAGGAAGAGCCACAGACCTGAGGGAGGGAGATGAACCCATCCCCATGGCCAGAGCAGGGGGGTAAGCAGCCAGAATAAGCACCAGAGCCTATCGGTGCCTCCCAGCTGGTGTGGGTCCCCGGAGCCAGGCTGTGGGTCTCAGCTCATTGAGGACAGGGCTGTCATCTATGGGAAGCTTTATCAGTGACTGTTTCTTCTTTTTTTCTGTCTTGCTCCAAACTCTCCATTTCCAAAAAGGGTGGGAGATGTCACAGAATCAGCGACACATCCTGAACAGCTGCTGCCACCCTCTATCTCTGCCTCACCCATGTCTCTCACTGCTGCTCCTGAAGCCCCCAGAGAAGCAAACGGCTCGGCCTGGCTGGGCAGTGACCCCGCACCGGGAGGCTGGAGGGATCCAGTCTGGGGTTCCTGGCAGGTCTGACTGATTTGAGACTTGCACAGACCAACAGCCTTTGGGTCAGGCTCCTGTGGAAAGAGCCATTTGGAGAAAAAAAATGAAGTTTTCCCAGCTTAGCCTTATTCCATGACATGATCTGGACCCAGCTGAAGCATGAGGGCTCTTCAGAACCCATCCAAACCACTTCCCTGTCCTTTGGAGATAAGAGCTCAAAACAAAGGAGCTGAAGGCCAGCTTGGCTAGGCAGCAGTGCACAACCACAGCTCAGAGGAATTTTCCAAACTTTCATGGTGTTCTACTCTGAAGCAGAGCCAGGTCAGCCCGCTCACAGCGCAGCCCATGCAGGAATTCCTCAGGCTGGCCCTGGATGCTCCATGCCAGGAAAAGCGTGGGCAGCTCCATCCCGGAGAGCAGACTGTCCCACCGCCCCAGCCCCATCCCGGGCCTCTGCATGGAGGGGCAGGATTCCTTCCCCCACCCCTGCCCTGAAAAGACACCACCCGCTGTGTGGTTTCCTGAAACGATAGCGATATTTGGCAAAGCCAGCAGCAAGAAACTCAGATGTGGTAAGTGGCCTCTTCGGAGCCGAGAGCTGCCGGTGCTCCGGGGTACGGCTGTCACCCCGCAGGGCCACCGGCAACACTGCACCCTCTGCAAGATATCAAAGGCACATGCGATGCAGCTCTGGCTCGGAGCAGAGATGGCTGCAGCTGGCAAGCTGTTAGCCACGGGGGAAGTGCACAAAGAACACAGGAGACACTGTCCTGGCCAAGCTTTGATGCTGGTATGTGCTTTGTCCACCTTGCTGTGCAGTGCTTCCTCTACTCCCCAAGGTCTGATGCTCTGCAGATGACATTTAAAAGTCAGGCCAATACTCGAGGTGGGGAACAGGCTCACAGCCCAAGGCAAAATATGCTAAGTGTGGACACAGGGGTCAGCAAGCAGAGATAATTCTGCTTCTGTTGCAATTACACACTGCATTTGCCACTTCTTGGGCAAGGATGAGTGAGAAGGATTGAAAATTTAAGGAAGTTTAGGGTCATGAATCCATGATAGGGACAAGGCAGAGGCAATGAGTCTCCTCCCAGAGTCCCTCCAGCTGATTTAAGGGTCCCCAGCAGCCAGATCATCATCATCCTTTAATGAGACAGAAGTGAGACTGGGCCAGACGAGCCCTGGCTTTGCTGAGTCTGCCGTTGGCTCTCCCTGACACCGCTGGGGATGTTCTGATTTACAGCATCCCTGATACCAAGAGACTGCATCAGTGGCTGTTACATCCAGCATTTGGCAAGTCCAAAGCAGCTGCAGTTTGCCCAAAGCAAGGATGGGAAGTCAGAATGACAGCTTGCAGATAAGATTGGACAGAGAACTTGTTGTCCTCTCCAGCGCAGGAGGGGAGGGGAGGACCATCTGCATTGTCTGGAGGAATCTGCACCAGAGAACACCTCCTAAACCTGGCAGTGTTCCTCTCCTCAGCAAACCCTACCATCTGCCATTCCGCAGAAAATAAAATTCACATCTAATCGGTTGCACAAAAGCAGACTTCACCCATCTCCTCATCATCTTTGGACCCCAGAGCTTCAGGCAGGGACAGAATGGCAGAGCAGAACCCTGAGTCACTGATGAGCTGACCAGAGATCTGCAATAGTTCTTGGCAGAGGCAGCTCTGGCCGGCCCAGAGGTGTGGGTTCACATGCTTGGGGGATTAGACATGGCACTGACTCAGACACAGCTATGAGCTGGTACAGTGGGAAGGAACGGTTTTTACATCAGCTAAATAGCATTGGAACAAGAGGCCCAGCAAATATCAATCACCCAGGACCTGCTTTAAGCAATGAAGATGCTCTGACACTCCAGTTTGGCCAAACAGAGCCCCCAGGACCCTCTGTGCTGCTGTAGGCTCATCCTTACAGAGCACAGCTTGCAAAAGGAGACAGTGGGAGGGAGCTGAGCCAGGGACCAGGGTCACTGCCCCACAGCACAGCCCCACAGGGGACAGTGGCACCTGGCTCTGAGCTGCCTATCAGCACCTCATCTCTGTCCCTAACTCAGCAGCCTGCAGCTCAGCTACAGCATTATCTTCTGGACAGCCAGTCTTGGTATGTTTGGGAGTGTGCTGCACCCTTGAGGAGCCTGATGACATTTCCCATGAAGAAATGCATCTTATTTCCTCTTTTAACTGTACTGACCTGCCCTTCCAGCACCTGCATCCTTTTATGAGCCGTTAGATCAAAGAGCCCTCCACCTCCAGACACCTTCTCCCCTTGTGCTTATTTATAGGTTTGACTAAACAGCTTCAAGCTTTACTGAGAGAAACTCCACGGCTGAACATCCAGCTCACACAATCAGATGCTCTTAGCGTTCTGGAAGCTTTTCTCCACCCCTGTGCACATTCCACTGCTGTTTTAGAGAGGAGGATAATAACACTAGCAAACAAACAATACTTCTCAAAATAGTAAATAAAACAGTAAAAAAGCAATAGCAGCAACACAACTATAAGCTCTCTGCATTTGAGTTTTCATTTCCACAAGGCAAAAGCAGATGTCATTAGAAGAAAAAAAAGACACCACACAAAGTAAATGTTTGGCAAACTGCACAACAAAACCCCTCAGGTCTGGTCAGCCCAGGAATTTGGGGGCTGGCAGGAGCCTTTCAGCAACAAATGGGTGCAGGGAGGACTTTGGTGGCACCCTCACAGCCCTGGGCTGTAAGAATCACATAAGAAATCCCGGTGCCACCGTGCCCTCTGGTGGCTGCGCTGCTGCTGGTTGGGACAGACGGACCACGCGGGTGGCAGCGGCTGGAGGAACCCGCAGCTGCTTGGGCTTTCCCTGGCCGAAGGGTCCAGCGTCATCAGTTCCCACTATTCTTCAATATGAATTCCAAATGTACAGCTTCTCATCTAGGATTGTACGTATCAGAATAACCATTCAGCTGTATCTCAACAAGGTTAATAGCCTTTTTGTCTGGGGTCACACAACTGTTTAGTGTCAGCAGACCTGGGAATCCCAGCTGCTGCCTCTTCCTTCAAATAATCTGCATGCAATCCAGAGGAAAAACACATGAACTTTTTTCCTTCTCAGTTTGGCACCAATGTGAAAATGTTTTTTTGTTTTTGCTAAAAAATGAGAAACAAGAGGAAATGTTCCAACCTTTGGGAAAACGCAACATGCCCAGGAAGGCACACAGACTATTGCCATCCTGCTTTTTTCCATTTTGCTGCCAGATGACCAATTTCACAGCACGCCTAGGGAAACTGGCACATTAAACTGGCAAATTCTCCCAGTGGCAATGTCATTTCCACTTCACATGGGCTCCAAAATGCAGATCCCACCCTCCACCTATGCACACCAGCTGCCAGCTGGGTTCTGCTTCCAAATTCCATCCCCTTCAAACTGGATCCCTGGCAACATCCTCCAGTGTGGCACTGAAGTGCTGTGGGTTTGCTGCTCCCCTTCTGTCTCCTGCAGACATTTCTGGCTCAGCTCAAGCCTGTCTTAGTAGCAGCACTGCACCCACATTTTCAGTGCAGACCTGTCTGCGTTCACTCCCCAAACAACTGGGGTCAGACACTTCTCAGTAGTTACCCAGCAGATTGCAACCTTCCAGCACTAAGTGCTCACATTTCCCCTCTTTTAGCTTCATCTATGCCAGCAGCTACGTGCAGACCTCCAGAAGCTCCTCAGCTGGAAGCTACAAGGGCTCAGCATCTATCCTAACACACCGGGGGCTGAGAGCCCATCCCAGCCCCGCTGCACAGCCCTGGGGACATGACATCCCCACCCAGGGATGGCAAAGCGGCTGCATCAGTTTGGCAGAACAACACCCTGGGAATCACACCAACAAACCGCAGCAAGGTCCCCAGTCAACACCGACCCCACACAGCCATTTCAAGGTACTTCTAATGTCGTCAGCACAATTATCCTCCCCCAGCGGTTTTGCTTGAGCAGGTAAGGCATCTACACCACTTTTCAGTCTCTGAAGCTATGTTGCCTCCTACCTTTGATGATCAAGAAATTTGCTTCTGCAGGCACGTTTGCTTTGAACAATCCAGCCTCCACCTTCCTCTGCCTCCTTGCTTTCCCTATCTCTTAACGGATTTTGCTGCTGTTGTTGTTGAAAAGCAGCAGCGTGTGGAAGCTGTGTTACCATCCAAACCAAATGAGATCAGGACCTTTAATTTCCAGCGTGGCAGCTGTTGTTTACATCACATTTTTTCCCCCTCTCACACACAGTAATTGGTTCTCACAGCCTCCGTGCTCTCCCACACATGTACTTAAACAGGAAACGAGGGGTGGGAGTTGTAGCGTGGGGGTTTCCTGTTCTGTCTTTCTGAAACACTGAACTGACACCAAAGCTTTGATCAAAAGATCTAAGCACACGAGCTGGTACACCAAGGTTCAGCTAAGAGTACACATTGCTTACAACAGGAAAACCATAAGTCCTCCCATGGTTACAGGGTTCCTGGCACACCGCTGGCACTTCTCAAGCTTTTTCGGTAATACCCTAATGGGAACGTGGGCTGTTCCAGTGCCACTGCAATGCCACTCCATGGGGTTTTGCTTTCCCTGTTACCTGGTAGAGGCAGGATGAGGGGTGTGCCCCTGAGAAGGGAAAACCACAAGCTGCAGAGTCACAGAATGTCCTGAGTTGGAAGGGACCCACAAGTATCATGGAGTCCAACTGCTGTCCCTGCAATGACAACCCCACAGTTCACCCCGTGTGTCTGAGGACGTTGTCCAGTCTCTTCTTGAACACTGTCAGGTGGGGCCATGACATCTCCCTGGGAGCCTGTTCAGTGTCCAGCACCTCTGGGTGAAGAACCTTTTCCTCATGCCCAACCGAACCCCCGGCACATCTTCTGCCATCCCTTGGGTTCTGTCACTGGTCACCAGAGAGAAGAGCTCAGCAGACGGCAGAGGCTCTTCAGCACCTCAGAACACAGCAGACTGATCTCACACCCCTGGGCCCGCTGACTCACGGCCCCCGGCGGGGCCACGGAGCTGCAGTCGGTGCTCGGACCCCCAGACGAGACCGGCACCTGCCCCCCAGGGACCCCCGGCGGGCCGGGCGGCGGGACCGACCCGCGCCTGTGTCCCCTTCCCGCCCAAACTACGAATCCCACAATGCCCCGCGCGCCCACCCTCAGCGCGTACGCGCCGCCGCCGCACCTGGCGCATGCGCACAACTCCTTATGGCTCCAAGATGGCCGACACAGCGTCCGCTGGCTCCGGCACGGTAACGGCGGCTCCTCGGCGGGACGCGGGGCTGTGGTGGAGGGGAGTCTCCCGCGGGGGCCGGGCGGAACGGCGGCGGCCTATTCCTCTCACGGCGCTAAGGCGCCTGCGGCCTGCCCGTGGGGCTTTAAGGCGGTGGCTGATGAGAGGGAGGCGCTGATTGGCTGAGTGGCCGGGGGGAGGCGGGGCCCAGCAGCGGGGCTTGATTGGCTCAAGTTCTTGCGCCCTGATTGGCTGGAGGAGGGCGCAGCGGGTCGGGGGTGCCCGTGAGGAGGATTTTTTAAAGGGGCCGCGCTCCAGACGGCGTTCTATGTGTGTGTGTATGTATATGGCTGTATGTGTACGTATGTATGTGCGTGTGTGTTTCTATGCATGTATGTGTGTGTATGTATGCATATATCTGTGTATATACGTTTGTGTGTGTATATATGTGTGTGTAGATGTATATGTACAGACCTGTGTGCGTATATGTATGTACACGTGTATATAGGTGTGTGCATGCAGTGGGGGACAGGCAGGGCCGGCCCCTGCCCTCTGGGAGCAGGCAGCACGCAGGCAGCCCTGCCTGCAGCCCATCCCAGGGCAGCACGGGCAGGATCCAGGAGCCGATCTGGGGTCCCGCTCTCCCGGGGCTCTGGGGCGGCCCCGTGTCCCTGAGCCCCGGGCTCTGTGTCCGCAGCGCTCGGGCAGCAAACACGCCAGCACACCTGCCGATAACTACTACCTGGCTCGGAGGAGGACGCTGCAGGTGGTGGTCAGCTCGCTGCTCACCGAGGCCGGCTTCGAGAGCGCCGAGAAGGCGGCGGTGGAGACGCTGACGGAGATGTTGCAGAGCTGTGAGTGTCCGCAGCACCACTCCGGGCCCCCGGAGCTTCTTGTTTCTCTGTTTTCAAATTGGCCTTCACTCTTTCTTTTTTCCCATTTCTCTGGTCCTGTGTTAGTGATGTTGGTAAAAGCAGAGGCTGGAGCACAGCCCTGGAGTCACAGACTTTGATGACCGTGAGAGGTTTTGTCCAAACTCATAAGTACTTATTTATTTTATTGAGTACTCATTAGGTATCCAATCAGCTCCACATATTGAGATGCTGCCAGAATAAATAGAGAAATAAAGTTCCAGACGTTGGGGTAGTTAACGCTGTAGCAGTTCCTGCTCTGCTGGGTGATGTGCCCAGGGTCTCAGGTCACTTATTCTTCTGAACTCAAGAGGTGATTACGTTTTGTGTTTTTCATGCCAGCGATGCAGATTTGCCTTTTGCATTTGTGGAAAGCATCCGATACTTTGATCTTTAGTGTCTCCATACTTGGCACGTGCTTTAATTTTAAATACTCAGGTTGTAAGACACTGGATTCCAGGAGCTATTTTTAATTCCTTGCTAAATTTACTAAAAATTCAGGTCTCTGAAGCCAGGGTTGGGCCGATAGGTGTGTGGTCACTGGCTGAATCCAATATGTGGTGGTGGCTTTTTCTTCCCCCCCAGATATTTCAGAAATTGGGAGAAGTGCGAAGTCCTACTGCGAACACACGGCCAGAACGCAGCCGACGCTCTCTGATATCGTGGTTACTCTGGTGGAAATGGGTGAGTAGTTGATGGTCCCACTAATTCCAGCTGCCTGCCTTGGTAGGAAAATCTGTCCCTGACATTTCTGGTGTTTGTGTGACGCCTTCTGTTCTGATTTTCTTTCTCATGTAATTTGGAGCCCTCGGAAGAATTCTGGAGAAGTGTAAGAGAAGATATTTTTGACAGGATAAATTCCTGGTGTGATTTCCATTTCCTCTTTTGTATTTCAGGGTTCAACGTTGAAACGCTCCCTGCGTATGCCAAGCGCTCCCAGAGAATGGTCATCACTGCCCGTATGTGAGAAATTCTGTCTCTTCTTATGCAGGAAATGTATGTAATGGCTGTGTAATTGGTGGAGGAAGGTCCCCTCTGCTTCAGCTTCCTCATTGCACATGAGAATCCTCCAGATGGTTTTGCTCTTCCCGTGTAGGAGAGACGGGTCAAGTAATGCTTGCTGCCTTTTGGGAGCACGTTATGCTGAACCCTTGGCAGAACAAAGCTGCCTGATCTGTGTGTGCATTTTTTGTGACTGCAGCTCCTGTGACAAACCAGCCCGTGACTCCCAAAGCCCTGACAGCCGGGCAGAACAAGCCGCATCCCCCTCACATTCCTGGGCACTTCCCGGAGTTTCCGGATCCTCACACCTACATCAAGACCCCAGTGAGTGAAAAGAGACTTTTGTGCTGTTCGGGGTCTGTCTGAAGTCAGTGACACCAGGAGTGTCGATGTTTTTACTGCAGCGCTGATACCATTTATCCAAAACAGTATTTCTCCTGGCTGAAGATGTTGCTTGTTTTGTGTGGGTTGTCCTTGCTGTAGATTTCTGTAGCTCTCTGAAAATCTGTGCGTGTTTAAGGTCAATGCTCACCAGTAGCATCTGCATCCTCGTAGCGTTTGGAACTCCGGCTGTTGGCCGTGCATCCACTGATGGTGGTGTTGTTTTCCTCCCTGCTCCAGACGTACCGGGAGCCGGTGTCTGATTATCAAGTCCTACGGGAAAAGGCAGCATCTCAGCGGCGCGACGTGGAAAGAGCTCTCACTCGGTTCATGGCTAAGACAGGAGAAACGCAGAGTCTCTTCAAAGATGACGTTAGCACGTTCCCACGTGAGTTATCCAGGATGCTTTGTGCTGTAAATGGCAGCTGCCTGACTGAACAGACAGTCCAAGGACTGACCACATTGTGTCTGCCCTTCTGAGGCACTGGAAGGCTGGAAAATGAATAATTTTCTATTTAAAATGGGGATGAAAACCAAAGGGTCACTTTGTTCTGCTGGTGGAGAAGACGTTGGCTGACAGGTGCTAAGTTCAGAGCTCATCCCAATCCTGTCGCTGACCCTCTGTAACTTTTAAACAAGTGATTTCTTGTCTCTGACACTTTTGTGGTGGGCAGTGGAGATTTTCCTGTTTCTCTGCAAAGCGGTGATGAGAATTCCCACCTCCCCAAGGCTCGCTGGCAGCACAGGTGTCAGGGGGAGTAAGGGATGATGCTTCAGCCTGTCAGATAATTGAACTTTTATGGAGGTCAGGAAGGACATTTAGTGTTAGTTTAATGCTGTGTGCTTGGCTGGAAGCATAATGAGGCTTCAGCAAATAGGAAACCAGAGACTGCCGTCTTTTAGGGACAGCATGTTTCATTCCTGATCCTTGGGAGCAGGAGGAAAAGAGTGTTGGTATTTAAAACCAGAACCAGTGAAAGCATTTGGTCTCTGAGTAACTGGTTGGCTTTGTGCTTTGGATGTCTGGGTTGAGGAGCCTTGTCCCAGCGTGCTGACCATGTCCCTGTCCCTCGCCCCAGTGATTGCCGCCCGGCCCTTCACCGTGCCCTACCTGACGGCTCTGCTCCCCTCCGAGCTGGAGATGCAGCAAATGGAAGAAACGGATTCATCTGAGCAGGACGACCAGACAGACACCGAGAACCTGCCCCTGCACATGAGCACGGTACGTCCAGCACGAGAGATTAGGGGCTCTTGGGCCCGGCTTTCTGACACCTCTGCAGCCTGGTTCTTTGCCCGTCTTCCTCGCAGCTGGGCAGAGTGGGTGGAAAATGGCAGAGGGGTTGTGTTCTACCAGGTGTAAATGACTAAACGTCGTGACGGTTCTTTCACTTTCTGCAGCAAAATGAGGTTGGATCACGAGCTTTCAGTACAACCTTCATTTCGTGTTAGGGGAGAGAGGATTTTCCTGGGATGCACTGTTCCCAAAGGGAATCTTGTGTCAGGAATCAGGAGTCCTCACCTTTAACGCAGCTCCTCATGTGCTGCTGTTTCTCTTGGCAGCTGGTTATCTGTTTTGCCCGCTGGTTGTGTGGTTTGAACTTCTAAGCTTGTTTAACGTAACTTTGGTTGTTTATGTTGGGTTATTTTTATGTGGCAGGATGATTCAGGACCCGAGAAGGAGAACGCTTCAGTATTGCAGCAGAACACGTCCCTGTCGGGCAGTCGGAACGGGGAGGAAAACGTGATAGACAATCCCTACCTCCGGCCGGTGAAAAAGCCCAAGATCCGCAGGAAGAAATGAGCTGCAGGCAGCAGAGGGAGAGGAAACGGGGCTTCACCTCCGCTGCTGGGGCCGAGGGCACCGGCGACACAGGAGCGGCGATCCCGCTGGAGCAGGGGCAGAGGGGTGATCTCTGCGTGGTGAACCGCGCTCCCCTCCCGCTTCGCAACGCTCCCTCTTTCCCCTCTGCTCTCCTGCTGACTCTCAACGGTCAATGGTCAATTGCCTCAAAAGCGGCGAAGGGCTCCGGGTTGCAGACGGGAATTGTCTCGTTCACGGTGGTTTGTTCTCGCTGCCGGCAGGATTTGCTCTCTGAAGAGACGGGGACACAAAGATTCTGGCTGCTCGGTGCTTCCCAGCGGGCCCTGCAGCACACAAAGGCATCAGTCGTTTGTGGCTGGAAAAGCAGCTTCTGCAATCAACCTCGCCTCAGAATCTCAGGAGCGTGTGTTAACTGAGACAGAAAAACCCCAGAGAGGTTTCTTTCTTTGGATTCTTGGCAGGTAAAAGCAAACAGACTTTTCTTTTATAAACTGAAAGTGTCTGATGTGTTGGTAGGAGAGTGAAGTGTAAATACAGAGCTGAGATGGCATTTTATTCTCACTTTCCTGACTGCAGCTGCACTTCTAACTTAAAAGCGCTAAGTGTGGTGTTTACCCTGTTCTGCCTTGAGATAATTTTTAGCAGTATGAATGGCAAGATTCAGCCGCTGCCTCAGGCTGGTTTTCAGTTCTATTGTTGGTTTCAACACAGCACAGCTCCTTTGGGAGTTCACGCCTTCGCCAGCTGTTGGGGAAGATGCTGTGCTGAAAAACTTGGAATATGGAATAAAACTGTTGTTGATTGCAGTCTGCAAGGCCGTGCTATCGATCGCACCTTTTCATTTTGTCCATTCCCAAAGACGGGCTTCTAGCAACAGAAGTTGCTCTTTTTTCCCCGCTCTTTATTTCCCCAGAGCAGAAGACTTTTATTTCAGCAGTGAAAACAATTGGTGATGGGAGTATTGTAATTGTTGGCTGGTTTTGGAGAGCTTTGCTTTAGTTTTCATTCAGCCTTTGCTTAGGCAAAATATGGGTTCAGTTTCTTTGACAAAAGACTCCTGGATGATCTTGAGATGAGAATGTGGAGCTGGGAAGGCAGCAGAGGCTGCTGGGCAGGGCCTGGTGCTCCAGAGCAGCAGCTGAACACGTCCTGCAGAGCCGGGCGATCAGCGCTAGGTGCGTACATGGTCACCCCTGTTCAGTCCGAGCGTCCTCCCGGGCCAGGGAGGGAAGGTAAAAAGCAGCAATTGTTTCTGTGAGAATGGAGGTTGTTGCTGCCAAACAGCTTGAGATGAGATCTCTAGTGTAAGAAGTCCTGCACGTGCCACTGTCCCTTCTGCTGGTGCCTTGGTTGTACAGAAGAACAGATGTACAGAGACGTTGTGTATGTATGTAAATATAAAAGTTTATATCTTTTTGTACTTGGATTAAGTGTTGTTCATAATGAGAAAATCCCTCACTAGGTAGGGGAAAACTGTAGAATGAAAATAGACATTTTTATGTTCATAATAAAAGAAATCTTATCTCCTACAAGCAAAACTGGCTGAGTCCTTGAAGTTTCAGGAGTAGAAAAACGCCTGAGCGTGTTTTCAGTGGGGTCTACAAGCAGCAGGAGATCTTGTCCTTCCCTCTGCTTCTCCTGCTTTCTGCACAGCAACACCTGATAGCTGAGAAAGTTGGGAACTTTCCAAGAAGACCTTTGGTTTATTAGAAACGTGTTCAGTGAGGACAAAGTGCCGTTTGAAATACCGTCAGTTTTGTGAAAGGTTTCTCCAGTCACAGGCGGAACGTGTGGTTGAGAACTGCAGGATCATAGGGACTGCTTGCTTGCTTTTACATCTTCTCTTACACGTGTATTTTTCTCCTGATTAGAAAACCAAGAGAGATGGAGGTGAATTATGCAGTATCAGCCATGAATACAAAGATGGAGCCTTAACCAGCCATAAAGCCCAGGTCTTAGTGTCGTGGTTGAGACGGACAAACAACATGGACCAGGTTCTTCCAGGATGAAAGTAGTAGATGCCATTTATTGCCACAAGTGCATTTTTATACAGTTTTACCAATTCGTGTGTCTCTTCACTATTGGTTACAAGTTACAGCAGTAAGATCTCATTGGCTAATTTTGCTATCATTGGTGTTACTCTTCTACTCCCTTCTCTCTCATGGGTACATCCTTAACATCTCCGGATACTCCTTTACTCACGGATAGGCCTTCATATCTTCAAGGCTAATTTCTGTTCCCATGCCCTCCATCAGGGAATCCATGGACCCACCGTAGTCCCCCACATCTTAGGAGAGTCCAGTTTGCAGTGAGTCGTACCCCTCCTTCCAACGTGCCTGGAACAGACAGCTCCTGAGCAGCTGTTGTCGTGCGTATGTGAGAGCACTCGAAGGCAAAAAGTGAAAATTAGAAGAATGCGTTTTGGTTTTATAGCTGAAATTGGGCTGCAGGTGGAATTTGGTACGGAAGCAGAGCTGGAAAATTTGACAGCTTTCATTGTGACTGGTGGTTCCACCGAGGTTGGATGTTGCCTGCTCTTAGTTTCCCCTGAGACTGAATCAAGCTTGTGATCAGACAGATTGAACCTGTGCGTGAAGATTTGTAAACATTTATAGAAATCCCCAGAGTCCGAGTTGTACATTACAGAAACGACTAATGACGAATGCCAGCACCTTTCTGTTTCAGACTAGAGTTATTTTTGTGGCCAGATTCTTAATTAGCAGCATGTTGCTTGCTCCTTGCTTGAGAATATCTTCCTCGTGTCAGCAGGGAAAAGCTCGTAATGCAAATGTAGGTTTTGCAGGCCCGGTGCTCCAAGCTGTCCCGGCGCGGCCGCGCTGCGGGACGTTTGCTGTGTGCTGCTCTAATATGGCTGCTGGCTGGGCACAAACCCGTTAGACTCTCTCTGAACACACCGAGGGCAGCGTGGTACCGGTGGCTGTGCCTCGTGGTACCGGTGGCTGTGCCGCGTGGTACCGGTGGCTGTGCCGTGTGGTACCGGTGGATGTGCCTCGTGGTACCGGTGGCTGTGCCGTGTGCACCGCCGTGTTTCTCAGCGCTGCTCGGGCTGAGGGTGAAGCCCTGGGCCCAGCCTGGAGCGCGCTGGAGACGAGGGGATGGTGGTGAGGAGAAGATGGTGGATTTGCTCCCAGTGCTGAGGAGACAGGGCAGCAGCCAAGCCACCTTCTATCTGTGTTAATTGGACTCCTGGTTGTTGTCAGCAAAGGTTGGATTTGGGGTGGAAAAGCCCCCTGCAGGGAGGGAGACAGTGATGCGTTTCCATGGCGACCCAGAGACAATGGCGGCCAGGCCCACCAGGCCCAAGGGGCTGAGGGAGCCAGGCTCAGGGTGCTGTGTGTGGGACCTGGCAGCACCCAAACACCCACAGGGGCAGCAGACACCTGGCACGATAGCAGGGAAGCACAAACAGTGGCAAGAAATGGGTCTTTTTGCAATGGTTTTATTTGGAGAGGCTGAGCGGTGCAGGTGCCTCCAGGGCTGGCCGGAGGGGCAGGCGGCCCCGGCTCCTCAGCTGAAGAACAGGCTCAGGTAGGCCGCTCGGTCCCGCTGTCTCCTCCATTCTCTGTCTAAGCTCAGCTAAAATACAACTGCCCGTTAGATATTAGCAGTGACAGCGGCTTCAGGAAAGCGCAGGAAGGTGTGGGACGGTGTCGAGAACCTTAACCTATGTTTTAAATCGGAAAGGTTTTCTTTTCAGCAGAGCTACACAGTGAAGGCTGTGTCCTGGTTCTCTCGCTTTGTGGATGGAAACTTCCAGAGCAAATTTCTTATTAGAAGGTTTTTTTTGGAAGGACTGTAACTTTTTGTAGACTGACATTTTTTGATAGAAAATCGCTTTGTATCTTGTACCCAGCAGGCTGGTGAGGAATGGATGACAAAGCATAGCGCAAATGCATTGAAGTAATCCCACAATTTCATTTGTCAGAAGCACTGAGCCGGCGATAACACCCCTTGCCCTGTCCTTACCTTCTGTACCTCCGTTTTCAGCATCCTCGTTGCCGGCATTGGCACTAAAGACCAGTCTGGAGACCCAAACTTCATTGGCCAAGTGAGTTTCTTGTGTAGTTGCTTTTCTGCTACATAAGTTCCAGGTCTAAAGAAAACAGGCACAAAATATCTAATTTCTGGAGCTGGTGTATGATGTTTGTTACACTGGAATTTACAGCCCTTCCTTGATCCATGGAGGAGAAGCATGTTGTGGTATTCTGGTCGTCCTACTAAGTCAAAGACTAAAGCAGTGGAGCTTTTTGAAGATAAAAAAGCATTACCAGGAGCTCAGTTACCTACATCCCATTTGTGTCTTAGTATTTCTCTCTGCCAGTACTCCTGCTTATTATTAAAAGTGTAAGAAGATGAATTCCATTACCCAGGGATAAGTTCTTTATCTGAAGGCTTGTCTGGAAATCGCGGTGTCTTAGCAGAAAATGGAGCATAGGCAGGCTGGCACCTTTTGTTCCCGAATGGCTGGTACATTGCTGGGCCGGGACTCACAGGCTGCAAAAGATAACATTTCTGTATGGAAAATGTCCTGCAGACCATTCCTACATGCTCTGATCAGCCAGCGGGGCAGGACAGCCCCGCTGCTCAGTGCCTGTTTGGGCTACCCCGATAGCCTAAAAAAGTCAATGATGCACTCCCTGTTGCTTGCCCAGTGTGTCCTGTGTTGTTGCTCCTAATATGCTGTTGTTCTAGAGAAATTAGGTCAGAGAACAGAGTGTTTGTTCAGGTGGTATATGTAGGTTTACATACGTGTGTATGTGATACAAAGGAATGTGTATATACAAATGCATGTGTTGATGCTACCGGAGCTGGTATGATTGGTTTCTACATTCAACACCTCCCACTAGACTCATATAAGGAGATCTATAGCTACCCTATAGATGAAGCTGGAGGTGGGAACAGCCTCCAAGCCCTTGCGAAGCTGCAGCTCTGCCCTTCGAGGTGTGCTGTCTTACCTGGGGCTGCGGCATGAAGCGCTGGGCCGTTCTCGCTCCGATCACGTAGCCTTTGTTGCTCAGTGGTCTGTTTCCCAAAGAGTATCTGAGGCTGCTTTGCTGCGATTCAAAACCAAAGTGTCTCACTGACATTTTTAAGGCATCATTTGCATCAGGGGAAGGGCAGAAGTACATGAGCAGCAGGTGTAATTCTATTAATTCCTCTAATTTCTCACTGATGCAGAGCGCTAGGGCAGCTGGAGCTTTGAGGGCCGGTACTTTTGGAAGGGGAGCTTATTTTTCTAGGCATATGTGGAGACCTTGTACAACGGATTTGCAGGCGTGGAGGATGCTGTGTCTGCCTGGCCGTGGTCCTATCGCTCCTGTACCGTGTGCGTCGTGTGAAGGGAAAGCTCTGAGCACAAACCCTGAAGGATTTACCTCTTGGCTGAGGTAGCAGCCTGGCCCCAGCGAAGGGTTCCCCCCCGCGGCTGTCAGCTGGATCCCCAGCCTGTCCGAGGCCTGGTGGGCAGGGAAGATTTTCCGTTCTTGGCATGACCCGAACGAGATCCGCTTTTGTGCATCTGTGAGACCGGGAGATGGAGATTCCACCAGTGTGAGAAACCCACGTGGAGGCGACCGCTTGCTGCTTTTTTTACCACCTTAAGTGTCTGCTGCTCTCTGCCTGTGGCCAACCACCCCTTATCTCCCAGACGGGAATTTCCCTGAGCCTGGATGTTCGTGAGGGGTCTTGCCCTCTGGGTGTCTGTTCCCTCCTGCCGCAGGGCTCGTTTTCCCCGTCGGGGCACAGAGCAGCGCAGTGGCTGTGGGAAGGCTGCCGGGCAGCCCCGCGCCAGCGGGAGCTGTGGGAAAGGAAAGCGCTGGTGCCCATGGCCGCGCACCTGGCCGGGCTCACCTCTGGGCTCCC
This sequence comes from Patagioenas fasciata, assembly GCF_037038585.1. NCBI lineage: Eukaryota > Metazoa > Chordata > Aves > Columbiformes > Columbidae > Patagioenas > Patagioenas fasciata. Next base: position 1,149,568 of record NC_092540.1, read on the forward strand.
AGACCATGCTGCCCTGCCACGGGTCACTGTGCGTGTTCTCCAGTTGCTATAGACACGGAGCAGAGGGTGCTGGAGGGAACGCTGGTGGTGGTGACACCTCGAGGGTCCGGGGAAAAGAGGAGGATTAGTGAAGCCCTGGATTGTGCTGTGCTGGGTCCTACCCCGAGGAGCTGCTGTTTGCACCCCCTGGGTCAGCAGGGACAGGTCTCTGGGGGTGCAAGCTACAGGTTGTGCTGTCAGGACCCTTCTGTGTGATCTCCCGTGTGACACAGCCTGCTCTGCCTGTTGTCTGCTCTCTTTTTCCCTGTCCCGCTGCCATGACGCAGCTGCAAGAAACCCCTGGAAAATGCTGTGTTGGAATTCAGTCCAGCTTGTGGATTCAGGCCCTTCCCTGAGAACAAGTGTAAGTGCCATGAGAGAGTGAGGGAGCATCAAATATTAAGAGTGAGGTGAGCTGAAGCAGTGAGGATTGTTGCTTTTGGAACACACTTTATTTAATAGATCTTATTCCATGTAATTAGATCAGAGGGGTCTGTTTGCTGTAATAGGATCTTCGTGGCCAGCTCCAGCTGGGATCAAACACGAGACCGTCCTGGCAGCTCTGCACCAAGGTTTCACCATTAATGCAGTTGTAGGAGTTGCTCCTGTTGGTTGGACTTGCATAGATGCTGTTTTAACTAGGGAGAGCAACTCTCTCTCTCTCTGGCTTTACAAGGATCTTGTAGTCAGCGGCTGGGTGCTATCAGCAATTAAAATATCCAACAGTAGGTGTCAATGTTGCTTGCTCTTCCCAGCCCTGTCGATGCAGTGAGCGCTTTTCCAGCTCTCCTATCAAGAGCTTTGGTAATATTGCTGCTCTCTCAATGGTTTAACAGCTTTTAATGGCTGAGCTGTCCTGGGGGGCTGCTGAGCTGCTTGGGAAATGGTCCCATTCTCTTCAAGAGTCTGACTGAGAATTAAGGAAACAGGGCTGCAGAGCCAGTGGCCACACATGTGAATATCTGGCTCCGCATCCAGCTGGGTATGTGTACGCTGACGTTACTGCCGCTATAACCCGATGCCTGTAAATGGAGTCCTGAAAAAGGATCTGTGCTACCTCCAAGTCACGTAACACTCAGACGTGTCCTTCACCGTGCGCACACGGAGCTGCTGGTGGCCGGTGTAATAATATCTGTGCAAAGAGGAGACAGCTGGGGCCTGCGGGTCTGGCGTCTGCTCCGCTGCCCGGCTGAGAGCTTGGAGAGTGATTTGGGAGCTGTCCTGCTCCAAATCCCTTTTGTTCTCCTAACCAGGTTGTTTGGTGCAGCTGAAAGGCTCGTGTTGCTGCCGGGAGAACCGTCCTGCGTGCAGCCCCGGCCGCGGGGCCGGCACCGCGACCTGCAGCGCAGCGCGGGACGCGCAGGGGGTGTCTGCCATCTGTTCCTGCCCAGACTCACAGCAAGAAATGAGGAGCTTTAAAGCTCCTCAGATTTCCTCCTCCAGAAGACAATCACATCCTGTAGGTCTTGGGCTGGGACCTGGTGCAGACCGGCGTTCAGGGCACTTCGCCTGTACGGGGCAGCCAGGAGAGATTCAGATCTCTCTGATTCTTACAACACTGGCGCATTTGTTTAAAGATCTCTGGTTTAAAGCCTGTTTTCCCCAGTACTAACTCCTTGTTGCAAAGGCTGGATCTGTTCTGCTTCACACGTCTTCCATTTGATTTCCCTTCCCTCCACAGCTCATTGAGTGGAACTAAAGAACTGCTGATTTTCAGATACCAACCATTCCCTGCCCCCCGGGGGAAATTCTTGCCTTCTGCATGTACATTCCCAGAAATATCACCCGTGACTCACGCTGATTACGAAATGCTGCAGCCATTTCCCTGGCTGCTTCTACAGAGCGTCATCGTTTATTCACCTTCTGTCCCCAGGTATATTTTATAAGGATTTAGCAGAGCTCTTTTCATGAGGAATTTGATGCAGTACTACAATCACCCATTGCATATTCTTCCCTTACAGCACATCTTTCATCTTTCCTTATTCTCTGTTGGCACTGAGCTGCTATAATTAGGTGCTGTAAACAAATCTCAAGCTTCTCTGATGTTGTGAAACACTCAAACTTGATTTCTGGCCATCCTGTTCCTCAAATAAACCTTGACTCTGCACTGCAGGCATCTTACGAATATTCCCTGGCGATCAGGACCGAGGCGGTGCGCTCACCCAGTGAAAATGGTGCCCTCGGTGCCGAGGAATGGGCTGCAGATCCTTCCGCCTGCCCTTGTATCCAAGTGTTAGTCCCAAGAATTATTTCCCGGTCTGTTGGCAAGTGAGAACAGGGGCATGTGTGCATAGCATGCAGATTCACAGACCGCTGCCTTGCACATGAACATCTGTGCCCAAGCGCAGGTGTGTGCAGGTGGGCAAAACGTACTGCAGCAAGGCTGTATGTGCATGAACAAACACGCACAGGGCTGTCATTTCAGCTAATAAGGAAATATCGTGTGAAGAGTGCTTTGTTTCAGCTGCTCTGGGTTTTCCTTTCTTTATTTTTATGCACCTTTTGTCACATGCACATTTTTATAGTCTGATCTTTTGAAAATTGGATTTATTAAGTATATAGTCTTCAAAACCCCACTTAAGATTGGTAATGCACATTCGAGTCTAAACTATTATAATCTATTATTTAGAGAAATATCAGCAGCAGGCATGCAGATCTTGAACTCCTTACAGAGAGGACCCCAGCGGCAGGCTCAGGCTGCTCCCTGCAACGTGACCGGTTTTCCCCATCCATCTCACCCCGACAATCCCCATTATCTGTGAGGCAAGAACCAGCTGCCCTGGATTGCAGCTGAGGGCGCTGGGTGCTGGTCCATCCCGCAGCGCTGCGCACCGAGCCGGGCGCTGCCGTGAGCCCAGCGCCCTGCGTCCGCGTCCTGCGTCCACGGGGTCCAGATGTGAGCGATAACTTAGAGCAAGGCCATGGGAACTTCCGTTGGGCTTGTCCTTTTTCCTCGGAACCCTTCAGAGGAGGCTCTGCCCCCACAACAGCATCCCAGCTCATCTAATTACTGACTAAGCTCCTTTCCTGGTTAGCTGACATCTGCCCATTGCCAATTAATCCTTGTTCGCAAGCTCAGTAACCTGAGCCATCTGTATAGGTAAGAGAGATAAGCTTCCCATTAAACATTTACAGGATATAATGAGTGTATTGAAGCAACTGTTGCTGAGACAACTCAGGCGAGCGTCTGCGCGCAGGGAGGAGCTGACCCCGCGCCTCCAACCGCCTCGCTGCCACTGAACAGGAAAATACAGGGCTCTAAACACGTACGTGGACCGTCACACGCCCCCGAAAGGGTACGTGGTCCTCTCACTTAAGTCCGTGAACGTTCTCGCTAGCATGGTAAAGGTTTTTAAAATAATTCAGTAGCATTTGGGACCCTAGAAGTTCTAGCAACCAAATAGCCTTTAAATTAAACATTCACCACTGAAACAGCGGCTCGAGATGCCCTTTGACCTCAAACACTTAAAATAGCTCAGGAGTCGGTGTGACCCCCCTGGTTCAGCTCTCCTGAACGTGCCCTGGAGTCTCGGCAGAGACCTTATCTGTGTCCCCAAGCTTCATCAGTTACTGTCCTTGTTTTTAAAGAGCAGTTTTGTTTCGAAATCTTGCTGGAATGGGGTTTTATCTCACAGAGCATCTTGTTGTTTCCCCATTCAAGGTTTCCGTCTCGGGGCCAGCACAGAGAACAAGATCCCATTCCCTTAACAGCAATCAGTGCCACCAGAGGGGTGAAGCCTTGCCTAAAAACCTTTGTGAGCAGTGAGGGTGCCGGCAGGGAGGGTGTACGCAGGGTGTACCCGGCGGGGACGTGCACATCGTGGTTCTGAGCCCGGGTCCAGCGGGCAGCGGGGGCACCTCTGTGCTGGCTGGCGAGCTGCTGCTTGTGTAAAGTTCATTTAGAGCGGCTTGGGAGAGCTGCAGCTTCTCCTCCTTCCCCCTGCTCGGCCCTGTCTAACGCCAGACCGAATTTCACAAGCCCCAGTCTCTGTTGGCTGGTGTCACTCGAAGCAGAATTCATCAAATCATTCTGAATATTGCCGACATGAGAGAAGAGCCAGGTAGGCTGAGGACTGTGGTGAACTTGAAAGCAGTAAAAGTGAAGTTCATCAAAGAAAGTCCCGGTGACTCACTGCACTCAGGGCCCCGCTGCAGGGAGGGGAGCATAGGGCTCTGCGCTGCTTTGCGTGGGAGCGGGGAAGTCGGAGGAGGGCATTGTCCTGGTTAATCTTGTGTTCGCATCTCTCAGCATGGGGAGGGACTTTCCTGGGGCTGCTTTGGGGCAGAGGGAGCCTGGAGAGGCTGCCAGGGGCGTTGGGGTGGAGGAGGGAGCGGAACAGAAGCATCTGGGTGATAGTCTCTTGCAACAGCAATCATTTCTCCTTGTCGATCACACGCAGTAAGAGGGGGTGTGGAGGGGCTTCACTTCAGTTTCCTGACTATTTTACCCACAGGGAAATGAATTCACCCTCTCCCACCCGCGGCTGGGACAGAGCCACCCCTGCATGGACCCATGGTGCTCCTGTGCCTCTCTGCCTTCCCCGATCCTTCCAAGCATCCATGTACGCGCCTCTCACCAGCAGCCCCTTGTTGCCATGCCAGCCTCTATAAAAACTTTCAGATCCGCCGGTGCCCACCGCAGCACCACAACCCCCGCTGCGGAGGCGGGTGCCCGGTTTTGTCGCCGAGGTGTGCACCGGGCCGGTTTGCCTTGTTTGGAAGCGCGCTCTGCTCGTCGCGCCCGCTCTGCCGCGCAGGGCTCGGGGTGGCGCGGCCGTCTCCGACGTCACATGTTTTTGAGAAGCTCTCGCCAGCTTCCTGCTGGGGAGCCGGTGCTGCTGACGTCTGCGGAGCCGGCCACGTCAGGCACGGCCGCCCAGGGAAGCGCGGGCCTTTTTTGGGTGCAGACGAGAGCGGAGTCTATTGGCCCGAGCGGAGCAGAGGGCTGAGATTCGGGAACAGCTGGGCTCTGTCAGTAATTTAGCACTAAGAGCTTCAACAATACCCAGGATAAACACACTCCAGGACTGGCAGACCTCCCTCTTTTTTCTTAGCTCAGCACAATATTTTCCTTTCTCTTTTAAAAATGTGATTTCACTGCTGATAATTAATTGGAGTGGAATGCTCTTCCACAGTTATATTTAGATTTTCTCCTCCGACAGCACTCCCCCATTCCAGCTTCTCCAGTGCAGCTCTGTTACCCTGCTTTTTGAACCTGAAATTATCATTTGCCTTCCATAAAGCTTAGCAGCGTCGTGTCCCGAGGCAGCACCTGAGCTGGGGCACTTTTGGGGGTTCAGAAAGGCTGTGTTTGTGGAGCAGGAGAACTGGGGTGGTCAGGCAGAACCCCTCCCACCTCCAGCTTCAGTCTGGGGGCTTTCGGGTGCCAAACCAGCCCTGGAGCAGAGCACGCTTCAAGTGCCACGTTATTCGAAGTGGGTTATATGTACACGTACGCGTTTGGAAATCTGTGCAGTTTACAATAAGTCTTTAAGATAGGATTAAGTCAAATCCCCACCTGACTGCGCCTCAGCTGCTGGGAGAAGCCTGAGCGAGACGCAGCATCGTCGCGGGGCTTGTTCCCAGCACTCATCCTGCCCGCTGGGCCTTCCTGCAGCTCAGCGCTGGATGCTGCTCCGTTCGCCCGTCCTGCGGGTGGCTGTGAGATAAGCCAGCTCTGCTCTGCGCCTACGTGGCGCAGTCTAAAATAAACAACAAAAGCCGGCTACCAAGGTGACAGAGCTGTGAGGAGGAGATAGTTAATCCGAGAACAGCTCTCCAGCCTTGCATAAACAGCCCCAAATGAAGCACAATTACAGTGCTGCCGCTGTGGGATACGCTGCTCAGCTGGAAAGTCCCTTTTCCCGTCCCAGCCCCGTCCCGGGGCCCCCAGCGCTCCCCGCTCTGGGGGTTGCGGTACCTGGGGCCACACCAGCTCTCAGCCTGATGGGAGCTGCGCTGCCCACCTGCCCAGCGCGGTCACAGCGCAGGGTGCACAGGGACACCACCAACACTCCTGTTTTCCTCGTGTTGGCCAAGACGCGGTCAGGATCTTCTCTATCCCGCGTGTGATGCCTTTCTTTGCATAGTTAGAGCTGCATAAAGTGTAATTAGGCAGCCCCGTATAATTAAGACAATTATGTAAGGTAAGCACCCCACAGAGTAATTGTGGCCAATTTTTTGCATACCCAGGGGCACTTACAGGGCCCAAGGTGGCCCTTCAGATGATTGACCTGCTCACATGTCTCTAAAGCAGTCATCTGAGGTGTGTCTGAGGTGGCACCTTTGAAGTGGACGTTATTGTTCAGCTCGCTGAGAAAACAGCTGGCTGGGGACCTGCTCTGGTTGAACTCCCTCTGCAGGAAAGGAGTTTCGTATGGTGTTTCGGTTCTGAACCAGACTGGAGCCGAGACTCTGGCTGTGGGGGACCCCTTCTTGCTCTGGAGCAGGGGGTGTCCTCAGCACAGGGGACTCAGCAGAGCTGCCCACAGGGCACCTGGTTGCTCTTGGGGTGGACCAGATCCTCGTCTCGCTTGCCAGCAGCACATACGTGCACATCTGGGGTGTTTTCTAATGCATATGTTCCAGTCTGCATGGTTTTCCTCTTAGCAATAATCTTTTCTTTTTTAATTAAAAGCTCATCCCTTGCAGGAGGGGAAGAAAAGCTTCAAACATGAGAAGACTTGTGATGGGATCTCAAGCATTGGCAACTTGGAGCTGGAATTTCTAATGGTGGAACAGCGCAGATTGAGTACAATGTGGCCTTGCTAGAAAGAGGGAAAGCGGCCATTTATGGCAGACAGATGTGTACAATTGCCAAGCGAGGGCCCTCCCGGGCTCTGGAGCAGGCAGGGTGCAGGCTGTGAGTTATTATTAGCTGCTTTGCATGGTGAAAGGGGCCTTCAGTTGCCTGGGCTCTGCAAAAGCTGCTTTGCTCAGGAGTGCTCTTGAGAATGAGGGAGGGAAGGCAGGAATTCGAGACCCTTTTAATGTCTGTTTACTCTTCCAGGCTCTGCAGGTTTCCAGGGCATGTATATGAGGCAAATCCGAAATGGTGATGATGGGGAGAGCTGCGGGCGCGGGAGGAGCGGGAGCCCTGCAGCCCTGGCAGCGGGACGATGCTCACCGGGGATGTTCTGCTGCTCCACGGGGCCATTTCCCACTGAGCGTCCATGATCTGGGTTCAGAGCAGCCCCTCTGAGGGGGCTGTAAGAAAACAGTCCTGGACCTTGTGTTTCCATACGGCTTGTTGCGACAGGGAGACTGGAAGGCGATTTTCTCCTCATCCTCTTTGTAGCAGGGGGTGCCTCAGAGCTACGTTTCCAGGCCCTTCCACTCATCAGAAACGCACCTTTTCATGTTCGGAAGTCCCCAGGTGCTGTTATAATGGGCGGTGAGGCTCCATGTGCATCAGGAAACTGAGGCACGTAGTGGGACAAAGTGAGTTGCTTTTGCAAAGCCGGAGCAGGCGGGTGGCAGCAGCGGAATCAGCCCCACCATGAGCGACACCGCGGGCTGGGCTCCGCTGGTACCGGAGCTGCTGGGGACGCTGCCAACAAACAACGTGTGACCTGGTCGGCAGGAATCTGAGCTTTGGGGGGACATCTCAGTTAGTTCGTCACAAACCGCTGGCCTGCCCCAGGTGTGCCATTCTGTTTTCCTGTGACTCAGTTTACCTTCTGGGAAGTAGAGGAAAAGAAATAGCGCCCTACTTTGTGGGCTGATGTCGGGGGACAGCTGTATTAAAGCCAAGTGAGTCTCGCAGGCGGTGGCACCCCCAGTGCAGGGGGCAGATGCTGAGCCCGCGGTGCTGGGTGGTGCTGGCTGTGCAGGGAGGCAGCGGGACGTGTCCTGCTCTAACAGAGGGACCCCCATCCGTCCCTGCCTGGCACTCTGTCCCCTGGCCCGTGCTGCTGTCCCGCTGCTTTCCCAGCTGTGTGGAAGCTTTCCCGACAGAGCCCCGTGTATCATTCACTCAGCACGGCCTCAGCCAGGGCTGGGCACGGGAAGGGGAAAGTGGGTTATTGTTGTCCTTGTTTTTCCAAACCTTTTGTTTCCTGAGGAATGTGGCTGCAAAGCCCCGCTGCCAAAGCCTCTCTCCAGCGTCCTGCTCCGAGGGTAGCTCTTCCTCGGGGGGGAATTACACCAGCGAGTGAGCTTCACATTGTTTCTTTTACAACCACATAGCTGTTGCCCTTGCGACACAGCTCAGCCCCGTCTCCATCATCCCACACGCCGTGGCATCGCAGATGCTCCGTGTTTGCTCTGCACAGCCTTTGGCTCTGTCACCTCGTGGGGAACAGCGGCCGTGCGCTGGGTTTCCAGTCGCTGTTCTTGGTGTCTCAGACACCGTATTTGTTTCTGGTGCTGAGAGATCCCAGACAGCTCCGCTGACCTCGCTGTGGGACACGGGGACATAGCTGGCTGGGGTGGGAGTGGGACCGTCCCTGCCATTACTGGGGCAGGGCTGGGGTATAACTGGGCGCCCAAAAGCATCAATTAGAGTGTGAGCTGGTGATGAGCGTGTGCAGGACCATCACTCGGGGCAGTTCCGGGGAACGCTGGTCATTGGGGTGGACTGAAGCTGCCTGGGCCGGGGTGGCTGGTCCCTCAGCATCATCTGTGCTCTAGCACAGTCCTTGGGGCCAGGTCTGGAGCCATCACATCCCTGGGAGACCCCAGAGCAGCCTCCTGGAGACTGTTTCCAGGATATTGAAGTTATGTTTAGCTTAAGCAGGTGTAAATGTGCCTGCTTCATTCCCAGCCTAACTTCTGCATGAAGCTCCTGGGTTTTCGTAAAGCCGAGACCAAAGTCCTGAGCAGAAATTGAGCAATAGATCAAGGCCTTGGACAGGCACCAAGGTCTGACCTGAAAATGGCTCAGGAATCCAGCCCTCACCTCCTCCCCTCAAATGTACACAGATAAAATCATGACTCGTAATTCCTCTAAATATGAGTGGAAAGATGCCCCCAGAGACCCTGCTGGAGCTTTCGCTGTTGCTGAAATGCAGAAATATGAAGAGAGAGCTTATGTGCTGCTTCTGTGAGGGATAAATGTGGCTCTAACCTGAAATTTGGGATCCGAACCGAGATGAACTCTGTATGCAATCCAAAGCCCTGCCTAAACCCAGATTTTTGAGTAAATGACCCCTACTTTAATAACCGCCCAACTCCCTCCCTGGGCGCACACGCCCTGGCAGCGCAGGGTGAGCTGCAGGTATCCGCTCAGCTCCGGCCGCCCTGGCTTTCTTACACACCAAAACTTTCTGCGGGATTTCTGCAGCACACAGAGTGAAGGAAACCACGTCTGTTCCTCTGCAAGGCAGCGAGCAAAGCGCGGTGCTGATCCCGGCCCTGCCCGGCGCTGATGCTCTGCAGGCGCTGCCTGCGAAGGGTTTGTGTTGTGGTGGGGAGAGCGCGCCGGGCGCAGGCGAAATTGTGGATAGCGAGGTTTGCAAAGCCCCGCAGGTGGGTGTGTGTGGTACACCCGGTGCCAGCCCCCCCTGCCCAGGTGCAGCACCCACCAAAACCCAATCAGCTGCCTTTGCCAGGGAGGGCGAGGAGCGCTGGGATCCTGGGAACAGCCCGGAGCAGCCCTGCCGAGTCCACCTGCTGCCCAGGAGGGATCAACCTGCTGCTTGGGAAAGGGCACCACCCAGATCTGAGCCCTTGCAGGGTGTTGCCCTGCTTTATCTGGGCCGTCGTCGTGCGCTAATTGATGTTTGCAGGGCTCGGGAGGTTTGCTGGGCTCTGGGAAGCACTGGGTTCTTTCAGATTTGTGGGTGTAGCCTGAGAAGAACCCCAAGGACCTTCTCCCAGTGTCCCTTCCCTCCCATGCTGGAGCCTGGACCATCCACATGCTGCAGCTCTCACTGGCTGTGAGACAAAAGTCCCCCCATAGATGTGCAGTCTGGGCATATAGACTGGGCAGAGCTTTGCCTGTATAGCAGCTATAGGTTGTGTCTGACATGATCCATGCTGTGAAGTTGAGCTGTGGACCAAGAAGGGGCTGGTGGGGAGAGAGAGGAGGGGAAGGCAGATCCATAGAGCCGATCCATCGCCTGGGATGGTGAGGAGATTCTGGAGATCACCCCAACCAGGTCAGCTTGCCACAAACCAGAGCCGGCCAAGATCTGGAAGACCTAAAGCTACTTCTCTTCTCTTTTGTGAAGCAGCATCTGCTACACTGAGTCTTTGAAGTCTCTGTGGGACTGGCTTGATCTCTTCAGCCTTGTGGAAAATACAGAATTACCCAGAAAGATTTTGTTTTCTGTTCAACACTGTACATCCTATAAAACCCCCACGCGAAGAACGCCGTGGTGGCACCTCAGGTCTCTGATGCCGCAATAGAAATTGCTTTAATCCATAAGTGTCCCCTGCTCTTCTCCTCTCAAGTGTGGGTAAATCAACTGCTCTTCACAGGCTTTCGGAAAACACATTTGAGCCCGCAGAGACCCCAGGCAGGGCCGAGATGTCGAGCGGCTCCGAGCAGGGTCACTCGATTCACTTTCCAGCTGCTACAGCAACAGTGCCTTTGGTGCCCTCGCCTTTGTTTTTTGCCGATGATCGGGGTTGCTATGGTGCAGCAACACACGTTACCCTGCATTAATGCTTTATAAGCAATAAAGGCAGATTTCGGCGGTGTGCTGCTTGGCAGCTCGTCCAGCATTGCTCCCCGGCTGAGCTGGACTTTGGCAGACGCGTCACATTCTCACCACCTAAAAAATCCCAGCTTGTGCTTTCGGCCAGAGGGTTGTGGTTTGGTTTTTTTAAACTTCTCATTTCTAAGAAAAGAAAAGTCCCTTTTTCGTAGCATGGCTGCACGTCAGTGACGGGTGAAACCCCCATATATAACCCTCCAGCCTCGCGTAGAACAAATGGTGTGAGATGGACCCGAGCTGGCCAGGTGAAGTTGGCCCCTTGCCCCGCGGCCCCAGCAGCCCAGGGCAGGGCCCGGCTCTGCCTCGGCTTTGTGGCTCCCAGCGACACACAGCATCTCTTGGGCTCTATTTCCTGCCGTGCTGCTTGTCTGTCTGTCTGTCTGTCTGTCTGTCTCTCCCACGTTAGACCATAACTCCTCACTTCATGTGGTTGCTCGTGTGTGTCTTTGCGGTGCTTGTGTGTTGTCGGTGGGTTTGCCACCACAGTGGTGGGTTTACCTGTTCCCAGTTGTGGGGAGGGAAATCAAGTTTTGACCAGAGCCCGTATTTAGTCTGGGACTTTGCGGAGGGGCAAAGAGCAGCACCCGGGTAGGCAGACGCACCCCAGGGTGCTGCGATGCGGGTGAATTACCGAGGGGCAATCTGCGCACGTCGGTGTCTCACATGTGTTGTTGACCTTGTGCTGGAGGAAGATGTGACTGCCAAGCGCTGGCGAAGGGCAGGAGGGGAGGAGCAGGACAGCACTGCTGCTCCTTGCTCCATTTCTGAGATTGAGACAGGGCTCGGGACTCTTATCTCATTAACTAACAAGCCTGTTGGAGGCTTTGCAGCTGACGAGGTTCTCTGGACCTGAGTGTGCGAACACCTCCATCCCCACCTGCTCCGTGCCCACTGCTGTGGCGAGCGCTCCGCTGGGCCTTTTCTCTGGTCCCCATCTACCCTCTCGAGCTTTGCTCGACAGGAACAGAGGTGGCATCCTGCAGAGAGGATGTGGAAAAAAACAATAACCAAATGCAAAGAAAGAACAGGAAACCATCTCTGAAATCAGCATGAGGTCATCTGCACACCTTCCCCACCGAGGCGGCTTCAGGAGGAGCTGTAGGCTGAGGCTTTGTCTCTGGCCGATAACACTGAGCGTTGAACAAATGTCCTGTTGCACAAGACGCTGGGCAGCATGGGTTCAGCAAGGAGCTCGTAGGGCCAAGGAGAAAACCCCAGAGTGCACTGAAGGCAGCTGGAGCCAGCGAGTGCTCAGCACCATTGGAAAACTAGGTCCAAAGTCCTAGGGAGCTTGAATAAAAAGCAATTCTTTCTGCTAGTGGCTCCCTTGAGTACAGCGATGTTTGCTTCCTAAAATACTTATGAACAGATGTGACATTCGCAGTGGGTCAGATGGGTTGTTTTCCATGAGGAAACATGGCATGAAGTAAGGACAGTGGATCAGAGGGAGGTTGTTCTGCAAAAGACGGCTCCTGGGGACCGTGCGGTCCCTCGCTGGAGCCCTGGGCTTGGGCTGCGGACACCACCGTGTTGAATGCTGTGGGGAAGAGCATCCAGCTCTCGGTCCGCACACAAAGCTGCTCAGAAGCTGAGGGGAACACTCAAAGCTCGCTGGTAGTCTATGAACAGAACTGCCCGGACATGCCCAAAATGCGTCCGGACATGTCCCCAGATCCCAAGGCACAAGCTGGGGAGTCAGGTTACAGGCGACACAGCCCGAACAAAGGACTGAGCTGACAAAAGGCATTCAGGCACCAAAACAAGTGGCGAGGTGCTCAGCGAAGCCCAGCGCCGTGAGGTCATGCAGGATGATAAGCTGCTCGGAGCTGGAAGGGGCGACGTGCGGGTCCCAACCGAGGCCCGGGCCACCCGGGCCCATACGTGCTGCGAAACATGGTCCGACATAGCAGCTCCCAGGTTAACAGGCTTTGTTTTCTGTCCCCGTCCTCCCTCTCCCCCCTCAGCTGCATTTCACACGGTTCACTCACAGCCTTATTTCACAACTGCGTGTTTTGAAAGGACTTATTAGCTCTAAGTGTAGGCTGGGCTTAAGACTCTTGCTTTATTGTTTACCCTGCCTGCTAGGCCTGTTTCTGGGGTCAGACCCGGGTTACCTATTACAGCTGTGATTAAACATATAGCCCAGCTTACCCCTGGGTTTTTTTCCCCTTAAATTCCCAGCGATTGCGCTGAGCTGGTGTCAGCACCAGGTGGCTGCTGGCCCTGCCCTCACCATCGTCTGTGCCTTCTCCGGCAGAGACAGATAATGAGATTTGAACTGGCCCAATACGTCTCGTATTTTTACAGGTCAGAACTGTTCCCAGAGACTTGGGTCCTTTTTTTCTCTTCTTATAAAGAAAGCCAGCCCTTGGCTTCCCAAATCCACGGAAAAACCCTTAAAATCCTTCTCAACCTCTAGGGTAATGGGGAGGGAGCATCCGGGAGAAGTGACAGCTCGTTTAGCGATCTGTGGGGCGCGTCTGATGGGGGGATTTGAATGTTAATTCTGTGTAACTACGTTAGTGGTGGTAAGGGGGGGTGTGAATTCACACCGGGGCTGTTTCCACGGGCAGCTCACTGCTGGTATTCGAGGGCAGCCCGAAATCGGGTTGTGTGTCTCATGCTTTCTGAACTTCAGCCCAGCAGACTGAAAAAGATGTCGTCACCCCCCAAAAACGTAAGGAGTCCGAGCGCAGCGTGGGAACAGCCGCCTTTAGGTGTATGTAAAACACCCAATGCTGACTCTTGAGAAGGCCCCGTGAGCAGCTTGGGCTGTCCGTGCGGAGCTTTAACCCTTGATTGGAAGCCAAATGTTCCCCTTTCATTGTAAAATTTCCAGCTCAACTGGTTTAGAACCTCATTTGGATAAACAGGGCCGGGTGTTTGAAGGCCTATCTGAGCTCCTGGTTCCTGTCAAACCAGTTACAAACTTAGTCTGGCCAATTGCTATGGGGAGGTTTATTGGGTTCTGGTTTTTTGTTTTGCTTTGTTTTTTTTAAATTGCAATCTAAATGCTCTCAGCCATTTCCAGCTAAACACAGGGCGGAAACTGATCGAGCCAGAGCAGAATTAAAACCAGCTCTAACTTCTCTTTTTTAAATGAATTTTATTTTCTAATTGTTTGTTTACTCTGTAACTCCTCAAAGCAATTTGCAAACATGTAGTAAGTCTTATGCCCTGTCTTTAAGGCTGCAGTCTTGTAACAGGGCCAGAAACTATGGGCACGTAACCCGCTTAGAGGTCCTTGAGCTCCACAGGAAATCTCTTATTGGGAGGGCTTAACGAAGACAATCTGATTTTGGAGACCGGGGCCTGTGTCAGACCATATGAACCCACACAAGACAAAGGCCCTAAGCCGTGCGAACCCGGCCTGGAGAGAGACGATGATTAAGAATAAATGGAGGATCTGAATTTGGAGAATGGTGCCACCACTTACTTCATCCCCTCGCGGGGCCGGGGGAACCTGCTCGCCGGGGCTGGGTCATCGGCAGCGCTTGCTGAGCACTGTTAGCCCTAATGGCAACCCGGCCGCACTGGCCATTGGTGCTATTCTGGGCAGGCTGGAGGGCAGGACGGCTCTTGCTCCAACCCGGTGACTCAAGACTGGGTGATCCCATCCAATGTGATCTGTTGGTGGGGAAATGAGCCCTTTTCCCTGCTCTCTGCTGACACCGCAAGCTCTGCTCGAGCCTCCTGTGCTTTACAACAGTACAAAACCAGTTTATTTTTGCTTTGGCTTCTCCTGAGGTGTTTGTATGCAGGTGTCTTCTACCAGGATGGTTTTGCTTGCTTCCTAATTTTGTGCATCCTCATCCCGGGGCCTCCGGCTGCTGCCACAGGACAAATAACCCCCCCGCATTGTGCTGTGCTCTGCGTTTCACATGCACCCGTGTGCTCTTTCATGTGTGTTGCTGATTTAACAACAACAAAAAACCAGTCCTTAGACTTTAATCCTTGGGTTTATTTCAAAGCTTACAAAGGAAAATCTGGTTTATAGCGAGAGATTTGCTTGATTCCTTGTGCTCTGTGGATGAATGGGGTGGCAGATGGAGGGGGGAGGACTCGGGGACCCCTTGGCTCTATCTCCTTGCTGGGCTGACCCTGCTCTGTGCCTGCTGCCCAAAGCTCTTGCTTTTAAGCTGCACAGAACACAAAATGGGGTCAGCACAGACCTCTGCTTGGGCAGGATCTCTTACAGCCACCTCTTCTAGGATTCCAAAAGCTATTTTCTTACTCTTTGCTCTGGCTTGTAGGTTACACATTGCTACAAAGCCACCATCTCACGCTTCAGAAGGAGTGAAAATGGGCTGCAAATATCCTATCACACCTTCGAGTCACGGGAAATAATTGGAATTTTGAGACCTGCTGTATAAAGAGGAGCTGGAAAGCCTCCCCCCGACTGGCTGCACAAGATCCCCTCTTTGGAGGGGCAGGCAGGGAGGTGCCCTCGCTACCCCTTCCCAGGGCAGTGCCCAAATGGGCCAGGGCCCTGCGGGGTGGATAAGAGCTGTGATAAGGGGGAGCTGTGATAAGGGGGAGCTGTGATAAGGGGGAGCTGTGATAAGGGGGAGCCGCGCTGGAGGGCAGCGCCGCGGTGACCTCGCTGTGCCAGCGCCAGCAGCGGCGCGGTGGGAACCGGCGATGGCTCAGCCTCCGCGGGGCTGCACCCCGGGCAGAGCCAAACCCCAGTGATCTCATTCCCAGCCTCCGTTTTCTCCAGCTGCACCCACTGGTTGTGGAGATGCTGAATGAGGCCCCGGCCAGAGGAGGAGAAGGCGTTTTCGCTGGGGATCGCATCAGAGCTGCGGCTTCAGATCCTCCCCCGGTGCACGCCAAGGGAGGCATCTGGGGCTGCGAGACAATGGCTTGAAACAATCCCGGTTCTCTGCCAAAGAATATTCATTCAGAAATCCCAGCCTGGTTCGATACTAACTCTCTCATGGTTGATCAAAGCAAAAGCAAGAAAAGAGCTTGGCCTCCTCCTGTTGCTTTAGCTCGGGGCCAGTTTCAGCAGAAGCTGGGCGAGTGCCTTTGTCCCAGGCAGCGTGGCTGGCGGCCGGGCCGGCTGGTGCAGCTCCCGGTTTGGTGTGGCTTTGAGGTGCTGCTCGCATCTCGCTGAGCATCAGGGCTGCACCGCTTCTCCTCTCCCCTCCTGCGCGGCTGGACGGAGGCAACCGAGGACGCTTGGTTCTGCTCCATGCTTGCCTTGGCTTGCTCTCCCTGTTCTGTGATCAGACACGTCCTCTGCGCTGCAGCCACCTCCTCCTGGATCCTGCTCGTCCTCCAGCCCGGCTCTTGGCTGGGGGGAGGCACCGGGTCCCGGGGTGTCTGCCCTCACTCCTCACACACTGAGACAAGTGGTTATTGTCGTGTTCCCTCTCATGTCCTTCAGCTGTCCGGGACGGCGCAGGCCATGGCAAGTTCTCCTGGCATGCTTCAGGGGCTCTGGGAAGGATTTGGCCTTGTCCAGGGAACAAAGATCTGTGAATGTGTCTCAGGGAACGCAATTTGGTGATGGAAACCTGCCTGTACACCCTGGGGGGATGAGGGGGACCTGACCCCATCTTGTACTGAAGCCAGGAGGGTAGGAAGGGCGAGATGCTGGGCATGGGTCACTGTCACAGCACTGGGGGACTGGTCTTTGTCATTCCAGGCCAGCAGAAAGGCTGCTCCACCAATGCCGATCCAGTGACCGGTGCCCATACTGGGCTGATGCCCTGGCAGAAGTGCACGGGACCCCAGGGCCACCAGCTGTTGGGGACACCCCCTGCTCCAGCTCCCGTTAGCTGCACTGTTTGTTCTTCAGTCCGTTGTGGTTTCGGTGACTTGGCAATGGCTTGGAGGGGACGAGCCTTCGCTTCACCCTCCCGAGGCGTCACGTCTGTTACTGGAAGTGGCCCGTGGACTCACCCGCTGGCGGGGAGGGGTTGGAAACCTGACCCTGGTGCTCTGGGGTTCCCTGCAGCGGCCGGGGCGCTGGGCTGCGGGGAGCAGTGGGTCCGGGCTGGCTTCCCACACACCAACAGCACCCGCAGACCATTTGTGGGGACCGGGAGTAGCCGGGGGACCCCGATGCCGGCTTCCGCGGGCCGGCAAAGGGCACCTGGGCTGATCCAGGATTGGGAGGGGGTTTCCACTGCTCAGGAACCTCGGGGAGCCCTTTCCCTGCCCTCTTGCCCCCACGACCCACGTCCCGAGGGTCACCTCGAGCACCCCCTGCCAGAGACCCCCGGTCCCCCCGTGACTCCCGGAGCCCACGGGTGCCGCAGCCCCGGGGCTGAGCGGGGCCTCTGCCCTGGAGCAGGGGGGTGCCGAGAGCTCGCGGGGGGGGCGAGCCCGGGCCCTTTCCTCCTCCTCCTCCTCCTTCTTCTCCTCCTCCTCCTCCTCCTCCCAGGTCAGCCCCAAAAATAACCCTCCGGTAACCGCCCCCCCGCCGCTATTGTCACCGCGGCGGCGACGTCAGTCCTTCCAGTGCGCTGAGGTCAGGCGCTATTTGCATACGGTGCCCTCTCCACCAATGGGAGCCGCCGCGCCGATGACGCCTCCCCGGGCTGCCCTATAAAAGGGCGGCGCGGAGCCGCTGGCGCAGACCGATCGGAGCCGATCGCCACCGCCCGGCAGCGCCGGTGCCTGGGAGCGCGACATGAGCCAGAGCCAGAGCCACAGCCAGCGCCGCGGGCCCCGCGCCGACATGGTGCCCGAGATCGCCGCCGCCGTGGGCTTCGTGTCCAACCTGTTGCGGACGCGGGGCTGCGTCAGCGAGCAGCAGCTGCAGGTCTTCAGCGGAGCGCTGCGGGAGGCGCTGGCAGGTGAGGCGCGGGCCGGGGAGCGATCGGCTGGACGGGGAGCAACGGCCGGGCCGAGAGCAGCCCACTCGTGTCTGTTGTCTTGTTATCCCCCTTGGGGCCGGGCACCCACTGGTGTCCTTCACGATGGCTCATGTGTTGCTCCCAGGACCTGGTGCTCTTCCCTGGGTGGCCATCTGTGTCCTCTTAGATTGGGCACCCATCTGTGCCCTTCCCTGACACCCAGCAGTGTCATCCTCGATGCTGGATACCTATTAGTGCTTTTGCCCGGGTGCCCACCCATGTCCCTCGGGACTGGCAGGCATCTGTGTGTCTCCCTGGACACCCACCTTTGTCCTGGGGGTGTCCTGTGCAAACACCTGCCTCAGCCCCAAAAGTGAGCAGATCCCCTGCCCAGTTTGAGGGCTTTGTGCAGCCCGTCTGCTTGAAATCCTCCTCACTGGGGCTTGATGCGTGTGATCCAGAGCTTGTCTGAGTGCTGAGACCCTGGCAACAGCTGTGTGGCCGTGGGGTCCGGAACTCCCCTCCCTGTGAGCGTGTGTGGGGCTCTGCACTAACTGGGTGATTCAGGGGTCTCCTCCCAGTTTATCAGCCCTAAGGAGGGATGGTTTGTCTGCCGCTGTGCTGAGATAAGGGGCAGCGACGTGCCCCTGAATTTAGAGAGTGACCTGGATGTTACTCCCTGCCTGCGGTGTTCTGTTGTTGGTGATACGGTATCTACCCCGGCCGCCCCGGTGCCTGGGGTGAGAAGGTGTTGGGCTCCAGCTGCAGCCCCCGTGGCACCGTCCTGCCTGGGCTTTCTAGGACCCGAAGAGCTGCGCTCCTGCACCCTGGAGCAAGCGGCGGCTGAATAGCTGAGCGCTTGGCTCTGGAGCCTCCGTCTGATGGAGGCAGCCTAAGGAGGACGCGGTTCCCTTCGCCTACAGCGAGGTGTGGGACCCCTCGGGACTACAGGACGCAGACCTCCTCCCAGCTGCTGCTCACCGCTCTTCCCTTCTCGCTTCCCTTGCAGAGCACTACAAACATCACTGGTTTCCTGAGAAACCGTTCAAAGGCTCTGGGTATCGCTGCATCCGGATCAATCACAAAATGGACCCCATTATCTGCAAGGCAGCTAGCCAGATCGGACTCAGCCTCCCGCAGCTCTACCAGCTCCTGCCCAGCGAGCTCACGCTCTGGGTGGACCCCTACGAGGTCTCGTACCGGATTGGGGAGGACGGCTCCATCTGTGTCTTATACGAAGCGACTGCGACGAAACCTGTGAGCTCCTATGGGATGCTGACCTGTAAGAACCAGATGATGTTGGGTCGCACCAGTCCTTCCAAAAACTACATCATGACTGTCTCCAGCTAAATACTCCTCTTGTCCTTACACTGCCAAGACACAGGCTACTGTATACCTCACCTGAGGATCTATTTTTAAGATGAAGAGCTATTTATATTTTTTAAAAAAATCCAAGAAAACCCAGAATTAAAATATTGGGCACTGCTTTGAACAGAAGCGGTGTTCTAGGTGCCTTTTTTAAAGCTGTAGCTTATGAGTTTTTATTATGAAGCTGATATCTACCTAATTATTGTTGGATGGCAATTTTGGGCTGGCTTGCTCACTTGGGCAGCTTGGAATGGAGGATGAGAGGGAAGAGCCAGGCTGGGAAGTGTGGCTTGACGGTGGGAGATGTGTGGGTCACCTTGCCATCCTGGTACCCAGCAGTATTGCTGTACCCCTAGTATTGCCGTACTGCTGGAGAGGGGATGAGGGAGTTGCTGTCTTTAACTTCACTTCTCAGCTGGTCTGATCTCTCTGGGGCCTGGACATAGTGTTGGGGGAACCTCCCCTCAGGGCTGGGTGATGCTGGGGACCCTGGGATCCCTCTCCTTTGCTCTCGCATCTCTTCTGGACCCACTCACTCCATGAGTGTTGCAGATCTGCTCTGCCCCACTCCCAGCACGAAGCGAGGGGCAGCGTGACCATCTTCAACCCCTCAATTGTTCCTTTATCGGTGTCCGTGGAGTGGAGCAAGGCAGAGATGCTCTGGGGGACATCCCCAGGATGAATACTGCAGCTGCTGTGGCGCACTGGTTTGTTGCTGGTGCGCTCCAGACCCCCAAACCAGCACCGAGCGGCTGGGGCTGACGAAGCCTTTCTGCGAGTGTGGCTCAGACGCCAGCCCACGTCCCGCAGCCCACGTCCCGCTCCTGTGTGGCCCCTGTGCCCCAGCAGTCGGCCTCCTGCAGAAGTTGCCTCATCCAGTGCTGCCGACTCGCCCCATCGCTTCTCCGGAAGAGATGAAGCAACTTCTCCTGTGCCGCAGAGGTTGTTGTGTGAGAATCCCCTTTGCCCTGCCTCTGAAAATCAGGAATACCGGGGGTGTCCTCCCCTGTGTGGGATGCTCACGTGCTTTGGTGTCCCAATGTTGCTTTTCAAGTCCCAGCACTTCCCTCTGTTCCCCCCGTGATGAGCGTGGGGCTGTTTCTGGGAGGGTACCCACTGGTACCTTGGGAAGGGGCATCGTTTGGTCCTGATCTCTTGGTACGTAAGCTTTGCACAATTAATTCCTGGTCCTGTGCTTTGTCTCTTCAGGTAGAACTCCTCTTGTAGCCCTGATGGTACTTGTGTTTGGGGGACTCTGCCCCAGTGCTTTTCAGGATTTGGCCCTTAAACTGCTCTGGCAGCTACAGATAGGGTGGGAGCGGAAAGTGCTGCCCTGAGAACTCCACCTGCCTGCTGGGAATGAGCCTTTACCAGGATGGTTTATGTCCATTGCCTTTTTATTCCCCAGCTGGTGTTCTCCAGCGATCCCGAGAGAAGTGGCTGGCGAAGGAGGACGTTGACAGTGGTTTGTAATGAACCTTGCCCAGGTTTCAGTGCTCTTTCCACCCTTCCTCTTTCCCGACCGGGCAGCTGTCTGGCATAACCAGAGTTGTTCTTGCCCAGCCTTTGATGAGTCAAGTTCTCAGACATTTGTGCAATATATTTCCAAATCTTGGGTGCTCTGAGAGAGGAAGGAAGCCTCCCATCTGCCGCAGTTCTTAGCTTGTTCTTTCAAAATGTCTATCTATATAAAAAAGCACAGCTTCCCAACTCTGACTATTAATGTGGAAAAGTTTGGATTTATTGTTTTTTAAGCTTCAAATCATGAATCCAGAACTGGAAAACCAGCCTCAATTCTCAGATCCTTTAAAAATGTCAAGCGGTGAGTTATTTGTCCTCGAACAGTAACAGACTGTGCCTCCCAAGCTGCGTCGTTTCCCTCCGAACTTGTGCTGTCAGCAAAGCAGCAGCTGAACTCAAGCACTGGGGCTTTTCCCTGGGTGAACTTGTGCAATAGGTGACCTCACCACGAGGGGGGTGCTTGGGAGCTTCCCAAAGCGGCTTCCCTTTTCCAGGAAAAGGGATCTCGGTGCTTTTTGGAGTCTTGACTTAAGCTGCTTGCGTGGAAAGCCCATGGTGAGAACTGCCCGGGCCAGGCAGCCTCGGCTCGGGGCTGTGGAGCTTCCTAAGGCTGGCACTGCCTTGGCTTGGAGTTTGTCACCATCAGAGCCGTCTGAAGATCCACCGCCCCCTTTGCTCTCTTCCCTCCCTCTTATCAGCAAAGTTGTTCAGGAACAACAGCCCACACCAAAGGAATCACTAAATTGCTTTTAACGTGCCCCCACCTCCAGACCCAAAATAACCAAGTCTCATTCTTTCTGTCCCTGGTGTGGAGGAGTCTGATGTTAAAGGTCTGTTTTTAGCTTCAAAACCAACCGAACTGGGGTATAATCCATTTCTCTCTTGTAGCTGGTTACATGTAAAGCTGTGAATACGTGTGCTCTGTTGCCTTCTGCCTCTCCGAAGCTCGCCTGCGGAGCTGAGCGGTGTGTGTTTTGAGGCAGTGTATTTGAGGGGTTTCTTGTCATTTTTTAAACAAGCTGGACTGTTGAACGGGACCTGCTTTTTGTATTTGGTGAAAATGGTAGGAAGTTTGTAAGCTACACTTGGAGGAGGGAGTGGATGGTTACTAATTGTATAGTAGTTTTTATATACAGAATGTACAGATCCTTTGACAGACGTATGCTTTTGTTACTTTAATAAAAATGTAGCAGTACAAAGGAGCTTTGTTTTCTTGCTGGGACCTGTTGAGTGCTGGGATCGCAGCTCATCCCGCACCAGCGCTGTGGGCTGGGTTGGAGTGGGGGCTGTTCACATCCAGCTGTGTCACGGGGAGGCTCAGGAAACGCTGCTCGGTCAATGTGCTGACCCTGAACCTGCCCCAAACCTGGGGAATTGGGCCTGGGAGTTGGTCTCTGGGGGTCCCGGCCACTGGGTCTGGCTGGGGCAGATGGGACAGGAGGGTGTTACGTACCCAGCTGCCAGAGCTCTCGCCCAACCACAGGAATGGCACAAAGGAAACCTTGGAAAGATGGCAATCTGGGGCAGGTCCTGGTTAAGCTCCCCATTCCCACCGCCCGTCCGGGGGTGACGGAGCCGTGGGGAGGGCGGGTGAGGGATCACGGGACGTGGACACGCGGTGTGTGCGGGATGCTCGGGGCCTGTCACGATACCGGCAGCCGGGCTGATTCACCGCGGATCCTGTTCTGGTGATGTGGCAGGAGCCGTAACCCGCACCCTGTGATTACCCCCTGTGCACGCACTCCCGGCTGACCTGGGCTACACCAGCTCCTGCCGGTTTCCATCTGAAACTCCGTTTTCATGGAGTTCAGGAGGGTCTTTGTGAACTTACCAACCCGCACCGCCCCGGAGCGGTGATGCCAAGGGTGGTGCAGATCTGGTCCCATGGCCCTGCCTCCCCTGCTTTTACCATAACACGCCACGGCCCGGAGGAGAACAATTTGTGGGCTGATGTTGGTGCTCTGTCAGTGCCGCTCCTCTTTTGAACTCATCCCTTCATTAGTTTCCATAAACACACCCAAATTGCTGCTGCTTGTGAAACAGGGCAGGAACGGAGCGTCCCATTGGGTTGCTGATTAGCTGAGGAGTCACCCAGGTTCAAAGGCTGGGGCGGGCGGATGATGGTGCCCTTCCTCCCGCTGGCCTGGCCGCGCCGGCCTGCTCTGCTCCCACCCATGTGCCGTGGCCCGTTTTGGGGCTGGCACGGTCCATGCTGTGACCTGTGGCTGCTGTTTGGGCCAAGATCATCTGAAATTGGAGTTGCCTGCAGCCAGGATGAGAACAGCTCTTGCGCCTCGGAGCGTTCAGTGAGGAGTCAACGCTACCCACACCACGAGCAGGTCCCACCGGCAGCCTCTGAATAGCTGACTCATCTGCTATTTTTATTTTTCTTGTCGTTTTTCATCTGGTAGGACCGTGATACCTGCTCTACGAGCTGGGTTAGCGTGGGGGGGCATTTATCTGGCCTCCCCATAGCTCTTCACGGGCGGTTTTGGGGGCTGGTCTGTTCGGAAAACGCAGATTGTGCAAAGCCCGAACCAGCCACGGGGAACGTCCTGACGCAGCAGCCGCGACTGCGAGGGTGTTTGGGTTGACTCATGGCAAAACATTGGTTCGCTTTTTCCTGTGTTTGTGTTCTTCTCTTTCCTGAGGTCCCTTTAGCAGAAATCAGGTGTTTCTAACGTGTCAGAAAAGCAACATCAGCATTTAGGATGTGAAACTGCTTGTTGGGGTTATTTCTGCCCTTCCCACAGAAGCCAAATCTCATCCCCGCCCAGCCCTGGTATTATCATCAGACCTCCCTCAAAATGCTTTCATCCCCCCCAGCTGGGAATAGAGCTTTGGCAAACGGGCTGGGGACGGCAGCGACGCAGCAGCCACAGCTCTGGGCTCTCCCGTTTGCAGCCGGAGCAGCGACAGAAGCGAAACGGGTGCTGCTGAACCTCCTCCCCGCGCCGGCACGTTCACACCGGGCTCGGCCCCCGCCAGGTGCTTCCTGCCCTCAGTGTTTGCTGGCGGGGCCATGGGAACCCACCGGCTATTTTGGCTCTCGCTGGGTGCGGCCGCGCTCGCCCGTATCTGGGGAGACGCGGGCGGCAGCGCCCGGCCCTGGGAAAAGGGGGAGGCGCGGGCCCCGGGGTGCTCTGTCCCCTGCGGGGCTCCGGAGCCCTCGTCATCTTCCCAGGATCCACCGGAGAAGCTGCCATCACGTGGCCCAGCAACGGGAAGGTGGTTTGTGGGGTTCGGAGGGGCTGGTGCTGCGCCAAGCCCGTGGTGCTTGGGGCTGCAGGCTCCGGCGTGGCTGCTGCTTGCCCCGGCAATCCCTGCATCGCCGCTCTTGGCACCGGCAGGCTCTGGTGTTTGCTGGTGCGGAGGAGCCCCCACACGAGCTCTGCGTGTGGCTCCGCATCGTGGGGCTGAGCCGAGCCCTCCCCAGCCCACGGGCACCGGGTCTGCGCTCTGCGTTGGCACGTGGGCTCCTGGTGCTTTCTGTCCCTTGGCCACCTTCTGGGGACCACGTTCCCTGCCTGCCCTTCGCCTTACGGACCTTCCTCTCCCTCCTCTGCCCTCCTCCAGCGCGCTGGCCTCCCTTCACACCCGCACAGCCAGATGCTGAGCTCTCCGCAGCCGTCACACGTCTTGTCTCAGCTTGTCCGAGCACCCCAGCCACCTCGCCCCCAAACAGCGCGGAGGGGAACACACCGCTCTGCCTTTCCAATCCTCGCTAAAAACTGAACCACCCGGTGGAAGAAAATAACCCAGACGATGCTTCTTTTCTCCGAAAAGGCCACGGGCAGATGCGAGCGTGTGTGCCGCAGCCGCCGCGCGCCCACTCGCCTCCCCCGCGCAGCGCAGGAGCCGTCTCGGCGCTCGCAGTGCTTGGAGGGGCTCCAGCAGCAGATGGGGCGGGCTGCGGCGCTGCTTCGTGTGAGCTCGAGAAAGCAATCCCCCCCAAACAACCACAAAAGCTGCCGGCAGGCTCAGCCCCAGCTCCGCTCCCCGCCTGCCCGCGTCCTCCCTGCCAGCGCTCGGGCAGGAGCGCACGGAGCGGGGCCTGTGCAGACCTTGTGTTTAGTAACAATTACAGTGGGGAGGGAGAGGGGAAGGAGAGCCATCCCCGTCCTCATCCCCATCCCCATCCCAATCCCCATCTCCATCCCTATCCCGTTCCCCATCCCCATCCCCATCTCCATCCCTATCCCATTCCCCATCCCTCTCTCCATCTCCATCACCATCCCCGTCCCCATCCCCATCTCCATCTCCATCCCCATCCCCATCTCCATCCCCATCCTCATCCCCGTCCCCGTCCCCATCCCCATTCCCATCCCCATCCCCATCTCCATCTCCATCTCCATCCCCATCCCCATCCCGGCCCCTCCGCAGCAGCATCTCCAATGCTCCATTTAAGACCTGGTGGGGATAAAAGGGGCTTGTTGGCAGCAGCGAGCAACTGGTGTGCGGGGACAACTGTTGCCATCTGTCTGGTGGGGGCTGCGGCAGGGCCAGGGCTCAGCCGGGGTTTTGTTTCTCCTTTCACGCACCACTAAACTTTGCACCTTTTGTTTCCCAGCGCAGGGCTGAGCGCCGGGGAGAAGAGGCCTCTGCGCCGCATGGGTCAGGGCAAAGCTCGCTCGGCTTGCTGCCGGTGGTTGCATACGATTCTTATTATATATTATAATAGTAATTAACGTTATTTGAGGAGACTGTCGGTGTTGAGCAACCAGTGCTGAACCCCCTCGGTCCTCCCCCCGCTGTGCCGCACCCTGCGAGCTCGCTGGGCAGAACAAGGTGCCCCGACACGTCCTGCGCCGCAGCTGCCGACGGTGACGGGTGCGTCCCTCGGGACCGAGGCTGCGTGGTGCCCTGCCATCCCTGATGGGCGCCGTGCCCGTCCCCAAGGGATGCTGTGTCTCTGCCACTAAGGGATGCCGTGCCTCTGTCCCCAGGGGACACCATATCCTTGTCCCCGGTTGATGCTGTGCCCCTACCCCTGATGGATCATGGTGGCGGTGGCGGTGCGCGGGGCACGGGGGTGGTGGGAGCAGCCAGCAGCTGCGGTCGCTGCCCCGGGGCGGTTTGTGTTTCCCCGGAGCCGTGTCTGTGTCTGGGACGGGAGCAGAGCCCGGGGAAGGTTCCAGCTGGGCGTGCGAGTCTCACCAGCTGCTGGGGTTTTGGTCGGGGCTTTGAGCCCCTTTTGCTTTGCTTGTCATCTGCGTCCCACTAGGCCGCATCCCCGGGACAGCCTGGAGCCGGGACCAGCCCTGCGTGTCCGGGGAAGCACGTTTCCCAGCTCCGGGGAGCACTGGGGAGGGAGGAGGGCTCGTGGGGCTGCCCCTCTGTCACCTCTGCACCAGTGGCACTGACCAGCAGTGTCTCGTGGGTCACGTCTGAGCTTTGCCCTTGGCTATGACAACTATGGAGCAGCCCCTGCCAGCCCCATGTCCCAGCCACTGGTGACAAGGCAGAAGGAGAAGGATTTAAGGGTGATGCTGGGGCCCCAGGGCACACCAGCTCATGTCAGGACATGTTAGAGCATCGCTCGGGCTGGTACCTGCCCCGTCCCCTCTGCAAGGGCCAGTGTCCCTGTGCCTGGCACAGCCGTACCTGGTGTCACTGCTGTGGGGACACAACACCCGTGAGAATGCAACACCCGTGTGAACGCAACACCTGCTCCTCTGGGGAACTGCTGGGAAATGTGTTACTGGGAACCGGCTGGAGGCAACAACATCCCTGAACCCTGCGCGTCCCCAGCGTCCCCAGCTGCCAGACGCAGGGCGAGGCCCATTTTCCATCTGACAATGCGCTTTTACCAGGGAGTTTATTTCTATTATCGCACCGGATAAAACAGCAAAGGGCAAGGACGGGGCTGGAGCGGAGCAGCTGCCCTTGCTGGCTTGTTCGCCGCTTTGTTGTGAGTTAAAAGACTGGATCGGGGCTGAGACACAAGCCCTGGTGCTCCCCTAAAGCGCGAGGGCTCGCCGCCCCCCGTGCCAGCCCCGGCAGCCTTAGGGCTGGGGTCCCCGCTGCCTTTGGGAACAGAGACAAAGCCCGTCTTGATATTTATGGCACGTGCAGCGGGAGCGTGCGGGGCTGCGGGACAGATGGCGAGTGGAACAAAAGGGCAGGCAGGAGTGGGGGCTGAGCAGATTGGGAATTCCCTGCCTGTCCCTCTCCCCTGTGCCCAAGCGCTGCTGGGAGCAGGGCTGCCTTTCCCCAGTGGTCCCCTGCGGGGGGGGCTGACCCCCGCCAGCTGCTCTGGCCCCTCCTGGAGCTGGGTGGGGAAACCCAAAATCCTGACACCCCCAAACCCAAGCAGTAAAATCCCATCTCTGTTTTACTCCTGACGTGGAGCTGCGAGAGCAGGACCCCCCGTCCCCCCAGCCTCAGTCTGGGAGAGGGGCCCCCAGCTCATCCCCGAGCGGTGCTGGGGGGGGACGGGGGTCCCGTGCCGGGTCCCTCCCCGGCGTCTTTTCCTGCTGCCTCTGCAGTTTTCTTATCTCTTCCCAGCCAAGTCGCAGCTGCCGCCGGCCGGATCCAAGCAGCTTATTAATAATCAACTTCTATTGCTCGTCACGTCGCGAGCACGTCTGCAGATGGGCAGGCGTGGTGGCGGCGGCCGTGACCCGGCCACCGGCGCTTTTGTCCTCGCAACTTCTCAATAAAGGTTTTAGGTTAAGTCCGAGAAGAATTGAGCAAAGGGAAGCGCTGGAGGACGTGGCGCCGGGTCGCACTTCCCGGCCGTGACTCACGCCGGCTCTGCCAATGCTCACACGCTGGGTTTGCAGCGCGGGGATGGCGCCGTGTCCTGAGCTGGCGTCCCTCGAGCCGGGGGGGCTCTGCCTGTCCCAGACCCCCCCAGCCACATCGGGATCAAACCCATCGCCCGCTGCTTTCTTGTGTACTTCTCCAAAGGAAAATATTTGGAGGCGTTGTTATTAAACACAAATCCTGCGCTTCCTGGGGAAACATCCTCCTACAAGGATGTTTGCAAACAGCTCCGAGTTGAGGGCTGCTGCAAAGGGCAACAAAAACGGAGTGTGGAGGGGAAGAGGGTTTGGGGGAAGGGGCTGGGAAAAGTGGAGATGGAATGGGGGGTTTTTCAGGGGAGCTCTGGAGAAATCCTGCCTGTCCACATGGGGCTGGGGAAGGGTTTTTCCTTTGGTTTGGGGTTTTCCCTCCTTGATGCTTCTCCGGGGATCTGGACAAAGCCCCGCACGCCCCCCTCCCCCGGATTCCGACCCCGAACCTGCCCCGGAGGAGGAGGAGGAGGAGGAGGAGGAGGAGGAGGAAGGGGAGGGAGAGGAGGAGGGGGACCGAGCCCCCATCCCTTCCATCCCAGCACAACAACAGGGCGCTGATTGGGCTCCTGTGAGCTTTCCCAGGACCAATGGGGTCTCCCCTTTTTTTGGGGAGGGGGAAGAAGCGGGGGGTGGGCTGCACTGAGCCTGTGCCCCCTCCGCCCCTGCGGGGCCAGTGCTGCAGCTGCTGTCAATCAGCGATCCCCCGGTGTCAATCAGCGATCCCAGCCGCCCCGCGGGATAACGCAGCTGCTGCAAGCAGCGTTCGGTGGCTGCTTGTCCTGGGTTTTGCTGCCACCAGCCCCTGCTGCCAGGTCCCCCCAGGGCCATGGGCTGGGACATCCCAACAAGACTCCCTGGACCACCAGACTCTTGGGCTCCCGCAGGCTGGTGGTGATTTGGGGGGGGGGTGCAGATGCTCTGAGGCAAAAACCTGACCTGGGAGTGATGATGAGGAGGAGGAGGAAGAGGAGGAGGGTGGGCTGTGGAGCCCATGGGGGTTTTCTTGCCTCTCCTCCTGCTGCAAGAGCCTTGGCCAGAGCTGTGAAAATCCTGCCTGTGTGAATTTGCTTTTTTAAGAATCCTCCAGCTCCGCTGTTAAAAATAAGCAGGGCTGAGGAGTGGAGAGCATGAAAGCATCTGGAAAAGCAGCACCGGCAGCACCGCCATCCCTTCCCTCTCTCAACTGACACTTTGCGTGTGGATTTTCTCCTTCTGTAAAACATCCTTGCGTGGACCCCGCCTGGGAGGAGCAGGAGCAGCAGCTCCTCGGCGGCCGCACGTGTGGTGTCTGGTACAGCCACTAGACGGCAAATCCAGCCCGGGTTATGGAGCAAGATCTGGCCTGCAAGACAGGGGGTTCGGGCGCTCAGCCCCTGGTCTCCGCATCTGGGACCCCTCAGACACATTTTGTGCAGTTACAGAAAGGGCTTTATTTGTCGGTATGATCTCTACAGTTCATGCGTCAGTGATAGTACAGGTTTTTTTGGGTTTTGTTGCTATAGTGTCAGCATGCAGTGTAAATGCGGAGGGTCTGGATGACCTCTTCAGCTCTGCAGGTCATCTCCAAAGCTCAGCTGCCACTTTGGTTCTCAAACTAAACCGTCCAAGGAACCAAGGTGGGTGGTTTTTTGGCAAATCCAATCGTGCTGTGGCTGCAGGTGTCATTGTGTTGTATTTTTGGGGTTTTTAAATGGAGAGCCGGGTTGCTGGGGCAGGGGGAGCTCAGAGCCAGGCTGGGGGGGATGGAGCTGGTGTGCAGGGGCTCCATCCCTCAACCAGGGGGATGAGCTCTCCCCATCCCTGCTGCACCCCACTCAAACCAGGGGAGAGCGTTTGGGGACAAACAGCTCCTTCCCACCCGTGTGGGCGGGTGCTGGAGAACCCTTATTGCACTATTGCAGAAGCCAAGTCAAACCGTCGAAGCTGCGTTGAAACGGGCGTGAGGGTCCCCCAGGAACGGGGGAGCCAAGTCCTGAGGGCGGGGGGCCGGCTCAGATCTCGATGACGGTGGCACGGCGCAGGCACAGCGGCGCGTCGGGGGGCACCGCGTTCCGCTTGATCTCGTTGCCGTCGAGCCGCAGCACCTGGAGCCGCGAGTAGTTCATGACGTCCACCACGGTGCAGAAGCTGCTGATGGAGAACTCTGCGGGGGGAGAGGAGACGGAGCTGAGTGCCGGCTGATCTTTGGGGACCCATGTGAGAAATGTCAAGGGGGGGCTGCTTTGGTGATGGGTCTGTGGGTACCGATCTCTGAGAGCTGCTTGATGTTAAGGTGGGCCGGAAAAAATATCAATGCACCTCCAAATGGCGAATTATTCCTGCAAATTTGGACTCGACACCCTCTGCTTTTAAGCTAAAAGGGCAACTGGTCCAAGCAGGGAAACTCCAGCCCTGCCCGGGCTGGGTTTGGAGGGAGGAAACGGAGCGAGTTCCACATATTTCATGCGGGATTTGGGAGAGAAGCGACCGACTAGAGGGCAGCAGAGCTCCAGGCGGGGATGCTGCTGGGGAGGCAGCGGCTGTGGGGGACCCCGGGGCGGGGGTTTGGGGGCTGCGACCCCCGCGGTGTGCGGGGACACCGGGGACATCGGAGCGCTGGAGGGGCGGGACCCGGGGCTGGTGCCCCATGCGGGGGTTGTGCCCCCCAAGGCGGTTGGTGCTGCAGCCCCCGGCTCCTGGAAAGGTCAACAGCAAACCCAGAGGCTGGAGCGAGATGTGCGGCGGAGCCCGGGTGGCTCCGCGGTGGTTTGGTGGCATTTGTCGGCAGACGCGAACAGCCACACATTTGGAAAGCAAACATTTGGGAATCTGTTCTTGTTTTTGTGTTGCTGCCGGCTCCCCGGTGCGGGGTTGTGTTTCCTCTGCCAGAGCTGATGGCTGCACTGCCATGTCCCCATCCCCATCCCGCTCAGGGGCTCCAGCCCCGCCGGGCAGGGTCCTGCCCTGGGGCCCTGGCAGGTGAGCGGACCCAGCCTGGATTTTTCCAGCACATTGCCTGCTTGTTTCTTTTTTCTTTCTTTTTTCTTTTTATTTTTTTTTCCCCCTAGCTTATATTTATAAATAGCAGCCCCAGAACAATCTGTTCCTTTTATTTATTTGTGTATTAAGCGGAGTGAATTTTGGTCCTGGCAGAAGATGCTGTGGCGACGGCTCTAATAACAGAGCTGCCGTCTGTCCCAGCCCCAGCGAGGGGACGGGGCTGTGCTGTCCCAGGCTCTGCAGGGCGCAGGGAACGTCCCTGTCCCCTGCGGTAGCGCTGGGCAGGGTCACATGTGTTCCCATGTGCGGTGATCATGGGGGCCCCCAAATCTGCCACCCCCCAACCCGTGTGCAGTCCCAGACTAGGGCCATGGTCCCTTCCCCGGGTTGTGGATCAGCTTCTACCCACAGCTGGTTCCTGGCCTCTCTAACCAGAAGATGCCCAGTAAAACCAGCACATGGGTCACACAGGAGCATCCAGAGCAGGCAGCCCCTTGGCTCCAGGTGTGTTGGGACAAAACAGACCCCATTCCTGCCTTGCTCAGTGTCCCAAATCCCAGCTTCCTGCTCATGACCCTGGGTAGTGTCCCCCAGGGAGGCACAGGGTCTGCATCCCCATCTCCCCATCCCTCTACTGCACCACCGTCCCCTGCACCGCCACAATGCGGTTGACGCGTTTCTGCTCACCGTTGATCTGGTTCCCTTGAAGGTAGAGGTTCTCCAGGTTGGTGCTGACCCGGGGGATCTTCTGGAGCCTGTTGTAAGAGAGGTCCAGCTCGAGGATGCTGCTGCTGTTGAAAGTGTTGGTAGAGAGACCTTGATTTGTCAGGCTGTTGTGGGACATCCGCACATAGAGCAGCTTGGGAGACACCTTGAAATAGTCATCGGGGATGGTGTTGATGTAGTTGTACTCTAGATAGAGCTGTTCCAAAGCCATTGGGAGCCCATCAGGGACTTTCCTGAGGTGGTTATAACTCAGATCAGCAAGGATCAAGGACTTGAGCCCTTTGAGAGATGCTCCCATCTCAAAAATGTAGTTGTGGCTGAGGTACAGGGCTGTGAGGTTCTCCAGTCCCTCCAGGGCGTTGGAGGGGACCTTGGAGATGTGATTGTAAGACAAGTGGAGCTCTCTGAGGGACCGGGGCAAGGGGCTGGGCATCTTGGTGAGGTTGTTGTTGTTCAGGTACAACCTCTCCAGGTTTTTGAGTTTGGCGAAGACCCTCTTGCCCATCCTCTCACTGGTGATCTGGTTGTTGTGCAGTGCGAGCCATTCCAGCTCCGTGGCGTTGTCGAAAGCCCCCTCTTGGATGGTGGTGATCTGGTTGTTCTGGAAGTAGACGTATTTCATCCGGGAAGGCACGAAGGGCAGGTACCTCAGGTTCCGGGTGTCACAGTACATGGCTGACGAGAAGTTAGGGGGACAATCACACTCGTGGGGACATTGCCAGGAAATGGCTTGCTGAGGTTCAGGGCCGGGCTCTGCCTCTGTCTCTGGGGCTGGGACGTAAGAATAGACGTAAGGGGGGTTCTCGTCTTCGTAGTAGGGCATGTAGTTGTAGGAGGACACCCGGGACTGCCGCATGTAGTACTGCAACCACGCCATGTCTTCTTCTTCATTGTACTGGCCCATGGAGGCTCCGCAGAGCCCAGCGATGACCAGGACGGTGGCCCAACGCATGGTGCTGGTGCTGGAGGGACCTGGGTGGGGGAGGAACGGGGAGGAACCATCAGCAGCGTCAGGTGTGGGGTGAGGAGAACGGCACCCCCGCCTGGAGATGGTGCCACTCGGCAGCAGAGCTGGAGAACCAGGGGACCTGGATGAACCTTACCCCAAAAAATGGGGCTGCAAGCATGTCCCCTGTTTGCAGGTACCTGATCTTCCCCCTTTTCACCTCAGCCCTGCTAGAAACCTGCATCCCAGTGGATATTTGCTTGCAAAATCTGAACTTACGGGTGTTTCTGTTATAACTGAGTAGAGGATGGAGATATAGGGCACGTGTTCCATGGTGGTGTCAGGTCGCTCAGCCCTGGGATTCACCGAGCAGGGCAGAGCGGGAGCTGTGAGCACAGGTTGATGGAGCTCGGGGTGTTTTGCTGGAGCTGTATTTGTGTGACAGCTGCTGCCCACGCGATTCGCTGTGGGTTCCATCCAGGCCCCTTCCTGCACAGAAGCGCAGGGTGCTCAGCCTGCTCAGGACTCATGTAAATCCTGGCTAACAAGTTCCGGCTGATTTTTGAAATTAAACCACTTTCAAGCTTAGATTCACCGAGCCCAACCCCAACACGAAAAGGGGCAACACCCGTGTAGACAAGGTTCTTAGGGACATGGTTTAGTGACAGTGTTGGGTTAATGGTTGGACTTTCAGATCTGGAGGGTGTCTTCCAACCAAAATGATTCTAGGAATCCTCGTCTTGGGGCTAAACGAGCACACAGAGCGGCCTGGAGCGAGGCAGCTTGAAATTCCTCCAGGAAATACGTGGGGCTGAGCTGTTCGGAGGGGGAGCGGAGCCGCTCCTGCCTGCTGGCTCCTCCGCATGTGCTACATACGTGGCTGGGCAGGCAGAGCTGTGGGGCTGGGGTGCATCCCTGCCAGCTCCGCTCCCGCCGCCCAGCCGGTGTCCCCCTCACCGCGGGGTCACCCCGTGGCACGGCCCGTGTCCCCCGCAGCCGCAAGGGGACCGTTCTGCAGCGGACAAAGAGGGCACAGTTTGCTGGCAGCCTGGCAGCTGCTGGCACTCAGGAAAGCGGGACTGAAGGGCTGCCACGGCTCCCTCGCCCCCTCCTCTCCCTCCCTGCCCTCCGCAGGCTCCTGCAGCGCGGGGCAGGTGGGACGTGATGCTCGGGGATGCTGGTGCCATGGGGAGCTGGGCAGGAGCAGTTTGTTCTCCTCCTGCCTCCTGCTCTGGGGCTGAAATACCAGAGCCCCCCGAGCCCCCCAGCCATGCAGAGCCGCTTGGCAGCCTCTGCCCAGGGGCAGCACAGATCCACAGGGTCCCTCCACCTTCCCTAGTGCCCCCCTTCACCAAAGCGGTAACCCCAGAGCTTGTCCTCAGCTGCCCCCTACTTCATTGGAAGGTTGCTTCTCCCCTCCCCAGTGGGGTTCAGTGCGGGTTTTGGGGGGATCTGAGCTGAGTGCGCCAACCGCAAGACCCGTGTCACCTCCTGGTGTGCATGCTCCCGTGCCAGAGGCTGCCGGGATAATGGGGTCACCCTGGCGGGGAGCAGGTTTTGGAGCCGAGGGGCTCAAGGGTCTGTGGCCAGGCATGAAACCAGCTCCGCTTCCCCTGCAGATGCGATGGGCAGAGGGTGCCAGGCGCTGCCCGTGCCTGGGGCTGATGGATTTGGGTGTCCAGGTCCCGCCAAGGGGACGAGGAGCTGCCGGGGGCACAGGGGACGTGGGCAGCGGGCGCTCCCGCCGCGGTGGCTGGGGAGCGCTGGCGCTCACCCTGTGCCACCCGTGTCGCTGGCATGTGCTCCGCGTGGAGCCGCCCGCCGAGGCCAGGGCACGGAAATCAGCCTTAAAAAAACCAATCATTATAAATACAGAGACGGACTTACCGAGGTGAGCGTCTCCTTCCCAAAGCCGCGCTGCTCTTCTGCGGGATCTCCCGTGTGCCAAGCAGCATGTGAGTGCGTCTCTGGGTCTGCAGAGCCTGGTGTCCGCCCCAGATCCCAGATCAAATATTGTGCTTGCAGGTCACGGGCTCCGCAGGTTTTTTTGGGGAGTGACCTACCAGCAGCAGCCGGTTTGCAGGAGAGACTGAAAAGACCCTAATGCTGCCTGGCGTTATAAATAACCTGCTTTTTCTTTCCTCCCTCTCTCTCTCTCTCTCTCTCTCCCGTCTTTTCTCATAGGAGTGTTGGCACTTTTCAGGCTCTCTCTGTTTAACGAGTTAGTGGAATCGGGGATGTTGTTTTTAAAAGGGCTGTTGTTAGGTCTCCTGTGTTTCTCATCAGGAAGCGATGAGGAGGCCTCTGGCCAGATTAAAAAATATCAGGTTTTGAGGTGCTGAGGATGCGATTCTTAGGGAGAAGTGAGAAAGTATCTTTAACTTTTGCAGTACCAGGGGAGGAGATGTTGGTGCCCGCTCCGACTGCAGCCCGGGCTGTTCCCCAGGAAGCCTCAGTTTATGCAGTCCTGCTATTAAATATTTCGGATAAACATTTCCACGAACGATAAGGCTGCAGCATCCAAGGTAAATAAGTTGCCTACCAAAGGGCCACTGTGACAGCGGGAGTTTGTCTTCAGCGTGGCAGCAGAGCCATGCCAAGCTGGCATTTCTGCAGACTGTGCAGAGTTGGGTGTCCCCTGGGGGTGTCCCCCCCAGGGCTGAGCTGGGGGGACAGGGAGTGTGTGCTGAGGGTGACCCGTGCTTGGGCAGGGACAGCAGAGCTCCCAGTTGTCCCTGCTGCATCACCTCCCATTGCCGGTGCCCTGGGGGGTCCTGCAAAGTGGGGAGCAGCGGGCGCTGTCACAGCCCCCGGTCCCCGTGCTGGCCCTCTGTGCACTTCACCTCTGGGACGGCTCTCCCTGGGCTGTCGCAGCATTTCTGCCCAAAAGGAATGGGAAGGAGGAGCCCTGAGCGCCCCATCCACCCCGTGCCCGCTGCAGCAGCACGGCCAGGTCCTCCCGCAGCCTGGAGCTGCTCCGAGAGGCTCAGCAGGTGCTGGACTCCGGACGCGCTTTTCCTTTCCTTCCCATCAAATCTCCATCTGAAACCTCCTCTTCCCCTGGGCAGCCTTGCAAAGATGCTTATCGCCCGAGGTCCTCATTGTAAGGAGGAGGAATGTGGGGCCGAGGGACACGCTGTGCAGTGGGGACGGTGCCAGCGAGCCGCTGTGCTTGGGCAGGAGCAGCGTGCCTGGAAAGCACAGCTCGCAGCACTGAGAGCGTTCAGAGAAAGCCGTGCCTTCCAGGGGGAAAACAGCATGGGGGGCTAGCGCTGCCTAAAAGGAGGGAAAACTCTAGTAAACTGGGGCGGGGGCTTTCGTTTGGCTGGTAGCAGCGCTTTTCCACACCCGGCATTGCTGTGGTAGCTTGCAGTGGCGCCGGGCAGCTGGAGAAGGATCTGAGCATGGGCAGGGAGATGGTTTGGGACTCGGGGTGAGGTAGGAATGACCCCACTCAGGGGGTTTGTTCCTGAAGCCAGGGAGCTCCGTTCCACGGAGAACGGCGGGGAGGGCAGTGGCAGCCACTGACATCTGCTGCTCGCATGGTGTCAACCAGCGTCACATCTGGCAGCTCGAGGTGTCCCGGTGGCCAACAGCTCGGAGGCTTTCGCGGGGCTTGGCTGTTGTTCTGGAAAAGCAGATTGTCCCCAGCTAGGTTAGATGAGGAGCCTGGCCTCGCCGTCTTCTGACCCTTTTGGGGGAGGCTGTTTGCACACCCCTGGGGGCTGGTGGTCCCCCCGGGGATGCTGAGGAGCCGTCCCCATCCAAAGTGGCTCCAAATGGTGCCGTTCCCCACGGCCACATCCCCCTTCCCCAGCCTAAACCAGAAGATACCGCCACGCGTGAGCTCGGTTTGTGTGCTCCCCACCGTCACCAGGACTTTCTGTCAAATCCCACCCTCACCAGCTCGGGATTATCTCACAGAAGTGAACGTTTACCATCTAAAGAAGCACATATATCTTTTTTTCTCCATCCAACCTTGAAATGTCACGCTCCGGGCATCCAGCGCCTCGCAGGGCTCTCCTGGTCCGTCTGTCTGGCAGGAGGTGGGTGTTGATAAGACCTCAGCGCTACTGCTCATGGCAGGCGAAACCAGCTCCTCTCAGTTCCCAAGTGACTTCCATGAATCTTTTCCAACATCTCCTCCTACGGACACCTCTTCCCCATCGCTGACACTTCAAAGCAAGCCCTGAACTGGTGAAAGGAGCCGGGAACGCGCCGTCCTGCTTGCTGGAAGCCAGTGGTCCCTGCGTAATCTCATCCGGAGCAGTTCCTCCAACGGTCACAGTCTGCATCCCATCAGAGCCAGGCAGATCCCGGTGTTGGTTTGCTTTGGTTTCCTAAACCAAACTGATGTGAGCAGTGTCTATTTTGGTTGGGTTTGTTCCAGTTGTTTTGATCAAATGCTCTGGAGCTTTGTATCTGAAACCACTGAACCTGGCCCGAGTTTGCCTTTAATTTGCAAATCCCGCGCTCAGGGCCGGGAGCGCTGCCGTCCCCGCGGACACACGCGCGTTTGTCAGGATGCTTCTGGCACAGGGACCGAATGCCTCACAACATAACAAAGACACAGAGCTCTCTGATGCTCCTGCGAAGGCCAAATCTCCATCTGCCTAGATGAATGGAGAACTATTAAACCTACTGCGGGCATCCCAAAGGCACAGCTACTTCTGAGCAGCTTATCTTTTGACTCATGTAAATGTTATTTCTGCCTCTTCCACATTTTCAAGAAGTTTCAGCTCTGTTTCTTATCAACCCTCCTGATGAGGCTCGTGCTGCAAACACCTGAGCAGAAAAGCGCTGGAACCGTCTCCCAGAGGTCTCTGGCTCCCAGGTTTGCAGGTTCTTTCTGGGCGTTTGCAACCTAAACCTCTTCATCGCTAGTCCTGGCTCTTTCCAGCTGTTGTGAAGTGCAGGGGCTCCTGATGCGGGCACTGGCAGCGAGTGTCCGTCCCCTGGTGCCTCCCATTGCTCCGGTGGAGGGAACACGCTCAACATCTGGCCAGTGTCTGCAGCTTCCTCTCCAAAAACGCAAAGGTCAGTGCAGAAGGGCTGGGCGAGCCCTCCCTTGACCTCCCTCCTCACCCCGGCCTCCCTTTTCCCTTTTTTCTTTTCTAGCGCTGCATTCTTCAGCCCAAACAACATTCTTGAATGGAGATTTGAGGCAATGCGGAGGGAGGCGGACACTGGGAGATGGTGCGATTGCCAAGGAGCCCCGGGGCTCTGCTGGAAACGCTGGCTGGGAGCTGCTGGGGCGATGCTCTCATCGCGGTTCCTGGGTGACAGCACCGTCCGATGCCACCGAGGTCACCCAAATTGCACAGGAGGTCCTTCAGAGCTGCCCTTGCGAGCTGCAGGGGCTCAGCCCAGGCTTTCCCTGGCTGGTAGGGGGTGACATTAGGGATCCTCCTGCTCTTCTCCCTCCCACAGGACACCCAGGGCTGGGAAATTGTTGGCCATGCAGCCCCGCTCAGTCGCTCACATCCCGTGCCCCAGCCTCATCTTCTCCGTGCCGTGGGGCTCTGAAAAAGCGCCTGCACCAGGGAGGTGTCTTGGCACCAAAAATAAGGTTTTGCCAGCTCCCGGCCCCCATTCGTGTCCCGTTGCTGCTGCTCTGTCCCCTGGCCTGGACATGTGCACCCAGTGCCACCCCCAAGCGACGCAGCCCCATCCCCTTGTCCTCGGTCCCATTGTGGTCTGGCAGCGAGCGGGGCCGGACTGTGCGGGAGAAACAAGCAGCTTCTATAATATTTGGCTGCAGATCTCTTCGGGGGGGCTTAGGGGAGGGAGAGCGACCCCCAAATTGCCCCTTCCCCTCCGCAGCGCTGCCTCTGCACGGCTGCCTGCGCTGGGAAATGCTGGTTTGGCTGGGGAGGCCTCTGCGCCGTCCCACCGTAATTACAGGCTGCCTTGGGGCTCTGGAGCCTCATGTAATAACTCCCTGGTCTCTCGGGGTCTGCGGGTTATTATGGGGTGGACTCAACCCTCCCAACACCCAGACCCAGGAATGTCCCCACAGCCCGTCCCAGCCCCACGGACGTGGCTCTGGGTCCCCAGTGGTCTCAGCGTGTGTCCTTTCATCCCCCTCCCTGCAGAGCTGAGACGCCGGATTCCTTAACTCTGCGTCTCCAGGCTCCGGTCTCTCCCCCTGCAGCGTGGCTGGTGCCCTGGGCTGTGCTGGGAGAGGATGTCTCAGCACAAAGAGGGTCAGAGCTTATTACAACCGCTGTAAAATGTGCTTGAAAAGGTTAAATGCTTAATTTGGAACAGAGCTGGAAACTATGAAGCGTTTCCTCATCCAGTCGCTCCCTCGCCTGTCCCTGGACTTTTGCTGTACGCGGCTGACATCTCCATGGCTGACGGGGGCTGGCTACCAGCACGCAGAGAAATGCCTTTGGGAGCCTCTGGGTTTTGCAGAGGAGAAGTTTGCACAAGATTAACCAAGTGCAAACCCACTTGGGAGGACAGCGAGGGAGCAGCAAGGACCGCGCAGTCCCACCGGGTGTCACGGGCGCTGCTCCTGCCGCTGTGACTCACGGCCTGTGCCCGGGATCGTGGTGCAGATGTTTGCCCACAGCTGCCTGGGTGTCACTCAGTTCTGCTCGTGGGCGTCGCGTGGAGTCGGGACCAAACCCGACAGGATGCTGACATCTTCCCAGCCCTGTTTGCAGGACCTGATCTGCTGCAGTCTGGCACGGGACCTGCCCTGGCTCCCCAGGGTGACGGGTGCTCGAACCTGGAGCCCTGCGCTCAGCATCACGGGGCAGAGCAGCCGGGATGTGGCAGCAGATCCCAGCCCCTTGCCGGACCTGAGGAGGGGACAGGGCCACAGGAAGCACCAGGACGTTTGCTGGTGGTGGCAATGGCTCCGTGCTGGGAGGCTGAGCACGGTGTCCCGCCAGGACCCGCTGCCTCTCCCCCGCTCGGCATCACGGCGGCTGTGCCGGCTGCCAGCGCTGGCTGCAGCGGCCCAAGGAGCAGAAGGAAAAAATGCAGCGTTTCCTTGCTCAGAGCCTTCAATTCATGTTTTCAAAGGCCCTTTGAACACTTGGCTCCTCTCTGAAGCCTCCCAGCTCTCCTGAACAAACAGCAGGAGGGAGCAGGTTCATTCCAGCCCCTTGGTGGAGGCTCCTGGATGGGGAAAATCTCACGTCATGTTTCCTACAAGAGGGGAGCCTCGGAGCCCTCTTGCAAAGTGCTGAGCCCAAGGGCCACATCTCTGCCTGTCCCCAAACCTGTCCCAGGTCTCTTCTCTGCAGCTTTCAAGGCTCATTGCAGATCCTCTTCCTCCTCCTCCTCCTCCTCCTCCTCCTCCAAGGTGAGCTCGATACCCAAACCTCCTGCAAACAGGGTTGCAGACACACCAGGAGCCAAATATAAACCCATGCGGAGATTAATAAATTATAACTGTCAGTCTGAGGCGCATCAGGCGGTAAACAAGGAGAGGGTCCCGGCTCAGCGCCTGGGAAGGTCACGGCACCAAACTCCCCTCCCAAGTGGTGCGCGGGCTGTTTTTCCCTCTAAAGCATCTGAAATATGAAATATGAAAAAAAAGAAAAGGCGCAACATCAGCTGCCTGGGAATCCCATCAGCGTCCCCGCCTGCTCCCGCCCCCCGCGCTGGCAAACCGCGCCACCCGTCCCGCTGCCCGCGGCCTCTGCACCCTGGCATCGATTCGGCCGGAGCAGAGCAACCCTCTGCCCTCTGCCCTGGCTCCCAGCGCCACGCTCGCGCCTCTGCCGAGCTGCAAACGCTCCTCCACATCACAGGCAGCCATGGTTTTCTGTTCTTCTTTAAAGGAGAAAAAATAAAAGCTTTGGAGATAAACAGGAGCAAGAAGCAGGGTGTGGGTGTTCCCTGCTTTCGCTGCTGTGCAGCTGAATTGAGTTGTCTGGGGGAAAATTGGGGTCCTGGAAGCGCCTTTGCAATTTAGGGAGGTAAAAAGAGCATCTAGAAGGGAGTGGTGGTGGAGGGACAGGACCGGCCCCTCGGGTTTGGGGTGGTGATGCTCCTCTCCGTCAAGTCCCCGGGCTCTGGGGCGCATCCCTTGTGCCCTGTACCCATTTCCCCACAAAGGGTGGGCGCTGGGATGCGGATGATCCCCCGGGCACGGTGCAGTGGCTGGGGCTGCTGGGGTCTGTGGGCAGCTGGGGGTCCATGAGTTACTGGGGTCCATGGGCAGCTGGGGGTCCGTGAGCAGCTGGGGGTCCATGGTTTGCTGGGGTCCATGGGCAGCTGGGGGTCCGTGGGCTGCTGGGGGTCCGTGAGCAGCCAGGGGTCTGTGGGCTGCTGGGGGTCCGTGAGCAGCTGGGGGTCTGTGGGCTGCTGGGGGTCCGTGAGCAGCTGGGGGTCCGTGGGCTGCTGGAGTCCATGAGCAGCCAGGGGTCTGTGGGCAGCCAGGGGTCCGTGGGCAGCCAGGGGTCCGTGGGCAGCCGGGAGTCCATGGGCAGCCAGGGGTCCGTGGGCATCCAGGGGTCCGTGGGCAGCTGGGAGTCCGTGGGCAGCCGGGGGTCCGTGGGCAGCCGGGGGTCCGTGGGCAGCTGGGAGTCCGTGGGCAGCCAGGGGTCCGTGGGCAGCCGGGGGTCCGTGGGCAGCTGGGGGTCCGTGGGCAGCTGGGAGTCCGTGGGCAGCCAGGGGTCCGTGGGCAGCCAGGGGTCCGTGGGCAGCCAGGGGTCCGTGGGCAGCTGGGAGTCCGTGGGCAGCCAGGGGTCCGTGGGCAGCCGGGGGTCCGTGGGCAGCCGCAGCAGAGCCGGGGTGGGCTGGGTGCTGTGGAGCTCGTGCGGCTGCTGTCAGCCCGTGAGCAATAATTAGCGCTGATCAAAGTGGCTTTTTCCCGACAGCCCTGAACACGGGTGCCTGGAAATCTCAGCGAGTGTTCGGCGGCTGCCAGGGAGAAAACAAGACTGGTTCCTTCTTGCGGGCGGTTCCTTGCACAGGCAGATGTCTGCTGGGTTGAGCTGCTCCCAGGACACACCAGCACCAGTGGGGTGATTTTTGGGGAAACTGCTGCTGGGCTGAGCCCAACGGCCCCAGGTGCTGCAGGAGCATGCAGTGGGAATGGGGAAAAGGGGACAACTGGTGCCTCTGGGATGGAGGAGAAGGGCTGAAGCCTGGGTCTCGTTTTGGGGGTGCTCCCACCATGTGCCCCCGTCACTGTCTGCACGGAGCTGTCCTCTGCTGTCACAGACACTGCATGGCTCGTGTCAGGGACACAGCACAGCCCTGGGCTGTGACAACACTGGAGCCGTTCCCAGCTGGCTGCAGCTCAGC
The DNA here is from genome assembly GCF_037038585.1 of Patagioenas fasciata. Lineage (NCBI taxonomy): Eukaryota > Metazoa > Chordata > Aves > Columbiformes > Columbidae > Patagioenas > Patagioenas fasciata. Next base: position 1,190,687 of record NC_092540.1, read on the forward strand.
CCCAAGCACCATGTTTGCTGCCCACCCTGAGCAAGGCGAGGAGAGGAACGGGGGTGCCCAAAAACACGGGGCTGGGGGGCAGATGGGCTGGTGGTCCCCAAGAGCAACCTCAGGGCAAACGGCCCTGGCTATCAGGATTTCCTCCCTTACTTCGTCATTTCTTGGAGGCGGCCGCAGCTCCCGCTCTCCCGCCACCAGCCAGCTCGGGAGGCTCCCGGCCGGCCCCGCGCTGCAGGGAGGGGTTGGCTGCCGCAGCTTCTCCCTTGTTCCCTGCGAGCCCCAGATGCTGATGTGGAAGCGCTGGGTCTCTTTGGCTCCCCGGGTCCTCCATGGCCGCAGCAGCGAGGAGCAGCCAGGCAGCCGCCCCATAGAGCTGCTATGGGCTCCTCCAGCCTCCAGCACACACGTTTCCGCTGCCGTCTGCCCGTGCTGGAGCGGGAACGTGCGGCTCCAGGGATTGATGGGCTGTAAGGAACAGGGCAGCTCTCGCCGTCCCGTCCCTGTCCCCGTCCCCCAGCGCAGCCGAGCGCTGAGCCGGCTCCGTTCCAGCTGCTGCTCTGGAACATCCCGGCTCCAAGCAATTTTACAACAAGCCTTCACTTCCAGGGAGTCTGACCTTTTCATTAATAAATCAGCTGTGTTATTGAACGTATGAATAATACATGATCACACCCAGCCCTGCGCTAAGCTCCGTGTGTAAAATTTAATTAATCGCCTCACGTCCCACCCCCGAGGGCCGGTGATGGATGGGTACGCTCGGCTGGGCCGCCAGCGGTACCCACGGCTCCGGGCATCCCGGCCCGGCAGCCGCATCCCACTCACACCAGGGGGGTTTCCCTCGAGCGCTTCTTTTGGATGCTTCTTTTTCAGATCGTTTTAAAGGGGAAAATTCCCCTTTGCTATGGAGCTGTTGGAGGAAACCCCGGCAGCATCCTCGCACCAAGAATTTCCTCTGGGAAATAACATCAGCTTTTTCTTTCCTCGACCTTTTCCTGCTGTGGCTGTTAATAATGTGAAATCCTAAGTAAATGTCTCCATTCAGGTGTGTTTAACAGGAAACCATGAGCAAACACCGTCACCAGCGGTGCCATCTCCAGGAGACCCCCCAGGTATTTCACTGGGCATCAGCCCCACAGGTGCCTGTGGTCCCATCAGGGTCCTTCCTGCAGCCACCGCACGGGAGGGCTGGGAACGGGTTTACTTGTCGTGAAATGGCACAAATTCTGTGACCGGGTGCACAGCGCCAGGGTCGGGGTCACTCTGACTCGGGGGTTGTGCTGTTTGCTCCCAGGCTTTGCTCCTCTCGCTCCCCCAGTTAACAAGGCAAGTGCTGGGATACAGAGGGGGGCCCTGCAGCAGCTGCCTTGGCTCTGGACCCTGAATTAATGGGCTGGGGGTCTTGCAAGGAAAACCGCAGCAGCCCGGGGTTAATTAGCGAGCAGCGTAAGGAGGTCTGGCAGTGATTACACGCAGCCTTGGCCAGGAAGCAGCTGCAGACCCACGTGGCTGGTGCATGGGGGGCTGAGCCCCCTGCGCCCCCCGCAGAGCAGCGGGCCCTGCTCGCCGCCTCCCCCCAGCCGCACACGCGGCTTTTCAGCGAATGTGCCGGAAAATAAACACATCTCCCCATAGCTGCACATGCACAAATGTTACCCTTGGCTGCACGCGGGGGGCTGGACGCCCTGGGACTGAAGGGGCTTTTGTTGGGGAAACGGCTGAGGAAAAGAGTAATTTCAAAACTCCTAGGGTTCTCTTCCTGCCTCCTTCTCCCAACCTGTCCTCGGCTGGCAAAGATGAGCCTGGGGGATTCACAGCTCTGCACCACAGCTCAGGAATCATCCCCCTTCACTGGGGTGGCTGCTGGAGCCCCCAGCACCGCAACCCCCTCCCCAGCTTCCCTGGCTCCCCGCAGGCTGCGCGTCCCGGGCTTCCCCCGCTGCCCTCCCAATTAAACGCTTCCAGCAAGGTTGTCTTGAAGCGTCGGCAGCTCCGGGGACCGCTGGCAGGCTGCCTCCGAGGAGCGGGTTCAAAGGCTCGAGCCGCTCTGTGATAGTGGAGCTGCTGGAGCTGCGGGGCGGCCAGCGGGACCGGGCATGGGCACGGCCCAGGGCGCCGCTGTCCCTGATTCTTTAAGAGACACCGGGTCAGGGTCACCAAACCTCGCAGCCCTGGGCGCGTTGGCTCCAGCCCTGGGTGCGGCTCTGCAGACCAGCAGGACAGCGCTGGAGCCAGCCCGGCATGGAAACGGCGCTTGTTTGCAGCCGTAGCTACGGCTGTTTTCTTCAATAGCCAACAGCTACGTAAGGGGGAGTTTGATTTTGCACGTCAGGACGGTGGCTGATGGAAAGAACCCGGGCGGTAGCCTGGTGGGTGTGTGAGCAACGCGGGAGCGATGGGGGACACTCGGCCTGAGTTTGGGAGCTCTGACCTGGTGTGTGATGCTCCTGGTTGCTCAGGGAGGAGGCAGCAGAGGCGCAGGTTGTGGAGCTGCTGCTCAGGATGGTCCCTCCTGGGCCCTGGGGACCATTTGCAGCCGTGGAGCAGAGGCCGGTGCCAGCACCAGCGCGGCGGACGGTCCAAGGAGCCACCGCGCTGTGTGACCCGTCACCCGCCCGGCCGCGGTGGGACAGCTCTGGCGCCGTCCCAGGGACGTGGGGCTGACGATGCCGTGGGGATGGAGCGGCCTCCAGATGTGCATTTCATTCCGATTTAATCAGATATTTACTGTGAGCCCATAAAGCCGTGAACTGCTCTTGGCCGCGTTTCCAGGACGGTTCCCCAGCCTCTCCCCCTGCAGAGCCACCACCTCCCGCCACCAAGCCCTTCCCTGGCTGTTTAATTGCCTCACTTAATCAATGCAAATGAATTACGAGCCATGAATGGTCTCTGATCCCTGTGCAAATCCCTATAAAACATGCAGCTGGAAAAACTCTTCCCCAGCCTTTGGCCGGTTTTCCGCGCGTTTGCTGCGGCACATGCTGCTCCCCTCCTGGAGGTGGCTGTACCTGCCGGCTGGTGTCTGTCTGTCCCCAGGACACCAGCAATGCTCCCACGATGTGCCCTGCACGGGGGCTGGCACAGACCCCGGGGAGCATCAGGGGGCACAACCCATGTGCCGCATTGCCTAGAAAATCATCAGGGCTTTTCCTTCCACGCTGTCCTCATAACATCACGGCTCTGCACTCATCCTGCTCCCCACTGATGTCCTTGGCTTTCCCTGAGCCCCATGGGCTGTTCCCTGCACTCCTCGCTGGGCGTATTTTTAATAACCATTTCCACATATTGCCTCTGTCCCGCACACACCCCCTGCTCACCTTCGGCAGGTTGGCTTGAATTTCCAGCCCTGCATAAACCCCACTGAACCCTGGTGTCACGTTTGCAAGAGCCAAACCTTCCAGTGTTTATTGCACGGTTCCTCGTCGCAAACATCAAGGTTGGTGGTGAAGCACCAGTGATTTCCTTGGAGGACAACAGCTGGATGTGTTGATGTGGTCATGCATCCATCCACCCCTCCACCCACCCACCCCCAAGCCGCCTCTGCTGCCCCACAGCGAAGGTTTTGGGGTGAGGAGGGAGCTGGGTGCACACGCGGGTGATGCAGAGCTGGGGATGCGCCTGTTGGGTGCTGGGGCGGGCGAGGGGACGAGGGCCGGGGAAGCGGTGCGGCCGCCGGCGGTGCTGGCAGGGCCCGGGCTGCTGGCGAGACGCAGCTGGATGGTTCTGCTTTTTTCCAGGCCCGTCTCTCAGTTTCTCTTTATTTTATGTGTTTTTATTTCCTATTAAAAGCGCGCTGTCTCATTTCCTCCATGAAAAACAGGGCTCTTTCAGCGAGATGAATTCCTGCAGCTCCAGCAAAGCCCTGGTTCTGCATCGAAAAGTAAACAGGCTGTGCAGGACGCAGCCACCTTCTCCCCAGCCCTCGCTGCCCCGCGGTCCCCGGTGCCGGGGCTGGCGTTGGCTCGGGGCAGAGATGCTGAATCCCCTTGAGGACAGACAGACGGACAGTGCCTGCTGCAGGCTGCGCTGCTGCCCTGTGTCTCCCTGTCCCTCCCAGGAACCTTGTTTTGGGCAGGATTTGATGTCAGCTAAAAGAGGAGGCACCAGTGACACTTTCACAAGCTTCCGTGTCCCCTTTGCTGTGTTGGGAAGATGCTGGGGGCTGCGGGAAAGGGCCTGGAGCCCCCTCGGACCCCGACATCTGCGTTACACCCCAGGAGGGACAGATCCTGGGCGGCTTTGGGAGCAGCTCCTGGAGCATCTGCCTCAGCTGGAAGCAGCGGTGCAGATGCCTTTGGGATGAAAACACTTCCTCCGCTGCTCCACCTCCACCTGACATTTGGGAGAGCGGAGCTGCGGCTCCCTGGAGCTTTCCCGGTCTCTTAACCGGAGCCAGGGCACACGCGGTTCACGGGGCGGGAAGCCGTGGGGCAGTGCTGCAGAGGAGCCGGCCACGCGTGCACCGAGTCCGTGTGTCCTCAGCGCTTGCTCCCGGTGGCTCTGACGGGTCCCACGGGCCGTGTCACCCACGGGAGAGGTCTCTGGTTAATCTTGGTGGTGCTGCAGTTTAGCATCACGCTTGCCAGCAGAAGGCAGACTTTGCGGATGGTGCTGTTGTAACAGGAGGATGCTGTGGGGCTGATGCTCCGCGGGGGCTGCTCTGCCCTCCGGAGCCGCCCGTACCTCAGCTCCAGCCCGTCCCGCCGCGGCAAACACGGTGATGGGCACGGCTGGAGGCTGGGGAAGGCTCCTGAGAGCTGATTTCACAGTGTTGGCAGCTTCCTCGGCCTTCCGTCCGCTTCTGTTTCAATCAAAATAAATGCGTGATATTAAAGTATCAGAGCTGAACTCCCCAGGCAGAGAGAAGAAGAAATATGTTTATTTTCCAGCCCTGAGCCATGTATTTATTATGAAACGCTGGTGCTTGCCGGGGTGGAAGGGCTGGCAGGGCTCTGCAGCCGCAGCCCGCCGGCCTCGGGCACATCGGGACGGGGCGAGCGTCCCCGGCCAGGTCCTGCCCCTGCACGGCCCCTTGGGGCGGCCACCCCAGGGCTGTCCCTCAAGAAACAAATAAAGGAAAGGAATTAACTGAGGCTGAGGTGTGTTGTTTGGACAACTTCCCGAGGTTTTCTTTGAGGGTGATGGGAACAGACTCTCTGGGGATGGGGCTGGGAGAGGGGACAGGGGACAGGGAGGGTGGCAGGGGCTGGGAAAAGCGCTGGGAGCTGCTGGCACATCAGCCTGAGCTCTGGCACTTCAGAGGAAACGTACAGCAATAGCCAGAGCTGGTGCTACCTGCAAACCCCCCACCTCCGAGCCATGTCTGGGGTCGCTCAGGTGCAGGGGGACAAGCAGCTGTAATCACTGAGTGTGAGCGATTGCAGCAGTGGGGAGTTATTAAATGCCCTGAGCTGCTGGCAGCAGCTCCATGACTTCTGGATGGAGGACTGAAAATTTGCACCTTTGGCTGGTAATTCCAGCCCGTTTTCACACCTGGGGACCTGCAGAGGCGCAGGGGGACGAGCCAGCCCAGGTCACGCTCTCCACACTGGGAGCCAAGGATGCTGCATCAGGTGGGGCTTGGGGTCTTGCACGGAGGTTTTGAGCCATGGCCGGCAGATGTTTGGAGTTCACGGGTTTGAATTTACTGTGGAATTGTTTGTGTGTTCATCTGAGGATTTTCAGGCCTCTGCAAGTCAGGGAAGATTGAAAGTGCAGGTCCGGTGCTGGCCCACGGGGACTGGCTGTGTTTACTGGGCTTTGGGAGGGAGGAAATAACACATGCACAAAATCCTCTAAGGATGCAGAACTGGGAGGATTTGGAAATACCAGAGAGGACAGAGGGGTTAGAAAAATCTGCAGGAAAACACAAAGGCCCAATTCGGAAAATGGGAAGCAAATCCATCTGCAGGGAGCTGGGGAAGGGCAGCAGCACGTCGCGGGTGCAGTTGTGATTTGTATTTTGCCACCCTTTCCCCTGCCTTATGAACCTGGGGGCTCAGCGCTTCCCCCCAGCCCCCGCGTGCTGCGGAGCCCCCGGTTCACGTGCAGAAACGCGTTGCTGGTCCGTGGGAGCCGAGGCGATGCTGGGATGGTTTAAGTTGTGTCTGGACCGTGTTCATCCCCTCTGGTGGCTCCCGGGAGCAGCCCCTGGCGTGGGGCAGCCCCAGTGTCACCCGGGGAAGCTTTACCTGCTGTGGGAGGATTAAAGGTGGATTGGGACCCTTAATAACTCTGCCATAAATTCCTGCTCCAAATGCTGTCTGAGAGCAGCGAAGCCCCGGTGTTCCCAGAGCTCCCTTGCTTATTAAACAACCTAATGAAGTGATTTGATTAAATGCAGGGAAGTTTTTCTGACTGCCCTGAAGCTTTGCAGCAACCTGGGATTATTGAAGCTGCTACTTGAGAGATGCTGGGCTTTAAGATGCGCCTGGTTAAATGTAGCTGGTTTCTGATCTTGCAGCAGTTAATCGCTGTGGTTGTTCGTCCCTTGGCTTGTGGGAGCCCCAGGCGTGTGCCCCGATGCCCAGCCAAGGCAACGGGCACAAAATCAGAGGTGCAAAAGGCTGTGCCCCTTTTTCTTGTGAGGTTTGTAGCTCAGGGGTTAAGTGGCTTTGTGGAAAATAAGATCCAGAGCCGGTGGCAGAGTTTCTCCTATAGAAACGCTGCCATTTGGGCCTGAGCTGCAACTGCAGAGCAGAGAGCGATGGATGTCCCAGGGGCAGCGAGGGAGATGAAGGGGGTGAGAACCGACTGCGAAGGCTCTGGCACCGACTGCTGCTCTGCCTGCGATGGAAACGGCACCAGGTGGGACGGGCAGCTGGGCCAGGGGCTCCTCTAATACCGGTAATTAATAGGAAAAAGAGCTGGTGAGTTTGAGAGGGAGGAGAGTCCAGGCTGCTGAGGGAGAGTGGGAAGGAGCAGCATGAGTAAGAGACATGAAAAGAGAGGAGGCAATGTGACCTCTGCAGATACACAAATTACTCAGCTCCTTCTGGCTGCATCAAAGCTTTTCTGACTCACCAGCCGGGGGATTTAACCCCCGGATCTCGGCTGCGCTGCCAGGCGGCTGGTGGGATGCAGAGGCTGCTCCGGCTCCTTGCTGGGGTGGGAATGTGGGGGGGGCACCAGGGGTGCCCTGTCCTCTTTGGGGTGAGGAAGGCTCCAGGTGCCCCTGGGGTTTGGGAGATATAGCGGGTTTGCACAGAGACCCCAGGGCTGGAGAGGTGGAGGGAGGAGGATGGAGGTGGAGGGAGGAGGATGGAGGTGGAGGGATGTGGTCCAACCCTTCCAGCCACCAGCTCCCAAATCCTGCAAATGTGCCTTGGGAGCTGCCTGGGTACAGAGGTGACCCAGCGGCTGCAGGGAGGGATCTGCCCTCAGATTCTCCATGCAGAGCCCAGAAACCCCTGTGTTTTAGCCCAGCTTTGCCTTCCACATCCCTGCCCCGTTGGTGGGCAGAGGATCAGCCCAGGAGCTGGGGACGAAGGGCTCGAGTGCAGCAACCAGACAGCCCCATCCTTGCCTCTTCTCCCTCCTCAAAGGGGTTAAACCCCCCCAGGCTCAGGGATGTTGTTCCCTTACACCCCTGGGGTGGTATAATTGGAAGCAGGTTGCTGTTGAGCAGAGCTGCTCGGCTGGAGAGTGTCCGAACTGATTCACCCCTTCTTGAACCTGGCCTTGGAAAGATGGGGAAGAGCCTGAGCTGCTGATGAGCACCCGAGCCTGTCGCCACCATCCTAAGAGCCAGTGTAGGAAACTTTCTGCTCCCTCTCACCCCATATCACCTGGAAAAACAGGAAAGAGGAGAAGGATATTCCAGCAAAGGAGAGCAAACAGCTGCAGGAGGCAACGCAAAGGCTGTGCCAGGGAATGGCTGGAAAGGGCTGGGAGCAAGCGAGGAGAGATGGGCGATAAGGGATGGAGCTGGGCTAGGTGGAAAATACTGGAGGAGCTTGATTTATTTGCCGTTTCCCTCCATCTCCTTTAATTCCAATTCGCATCACTGTTTGCGAAGAGTTTACCTTGAAGCTTGTGCAACGGCTGGACCAGCTCCACACAGGAACGGGCTCTGAGCAAAACAAACCTGGAGCCCGACCTGGGCTGCGATCGATCATCCTGACTATTGGGCCTCTGGAGTTTGTTTAAACCAAGCTGGGACTTTCACCAAGACAACTTGCATTATGAGATTTCCTGTGCTGCCAGGAGAGGCAGAAACGTCCTCGCTGAGCCTCTTCTGGTGCGTCGCCTTTTCCATTTCTGGGCCTTGGTTAATCTCTGTTTAAAAGCAGAAGAGTGAGAGCCGCGACTGGAGCTGGACAGGACCAGGGGTTTCTGTTTCACTGGAAAGGCCCCATATTCTGCTTTTTTTTTTTTTCCACTCCAAAATAATATAAAAACAAAAATAAGATGTTTCCCGTAAAACAGAACCGCTGGAAAAATCTCCTTTGGAGCTGAAGGAGTATTTTTTTTTCAATACAATCAAAATATTTCACTCCTATTTTTACCTCCAGTAAAGCCCTGAATTGGAAAGCGAGGCTGTTTTGGGGATGCGGTTTCACCCGCACTGAGAGTTTCTGCAGCGCTCGGCTCCCCGGGTGATGGGTGCTGGGAGCTGCAGGTTTTGGGGTGCTCGGCCAACTTCTGTCCCCCAAAACGGGAGCGGTGACCCCGGTGTCCCAGACGGGAGATGCTGAAGGCAAAGACTCTGGCAGCTCTGTGCTGTTAGAAAAAGGAGCTGAATTTATAGCTGTAATATTTGGAGCAGTTTCTGAGCATCTCTGGGGTTTTGACAGAGCCCTGTTTTCTGCTCACGCTGCCAAGCAATAGAGGCAAATCTGCACCGGGTGTAATATGCAGTAATATAATGAGGCCATGGAGATTGGTCCCCAGATCAGGGCTGCGCATCCATCATCCTGGGTCCCCCAGCCCCTCTGTGTTCTCTGGTTTTGCTTCCCCATCACACACACACGTGGGCTCAGGGACCTTGGGGACCGTCCCCCCCGTGCAGCTCGTGTTTGTGCGCTCGGTGCTGTCTCCATGTAAATCTCCCCACTGGGCTGGGGCTGAAATGCTTTTGGTGGTGACTGTCCCCAAGCTGGGGTTGTCCTGGGGACAGCTGAGTGAGCAAGAGGCTGTTGTCGAAGGCACGTTGTTGTTTCCACCAGAATAATGCAGTTATATCATCTTGCTAGGGAATTTTTTCCATAACGTTCCACTCTTGCACAGGAGGAGAATGTCTATGAACAGAAAAGAGCGATTACAAGGGTCTCCTCAACATGCTCCATCCAGCGGGGGCTGCTGACCAGGATGGGGCTGGTTTGATCATATTAACCCGAAATCACAGAGTCCCAATCAGTTTCTCGGGACCCCGGGGCTGTGCCGGGCGCGGGGGGAGCAGCGCTCGGGCTCCCAGGACAGCTGGTGTTGTGCGAGGAAGGCGTCCGGCTGGCTCCTGCCTTCGGAGAGGAAAAACACTGGCCCAGAAGGAGGAGGCGAGGATGGCGGCCAAACCCAAGGGAGAACCAGACACCACTCGGGTGTTTCCATTGCAAACAGCAGAGCCCAGACGGTGCAAGGGAGGCGATGGAGCCTTCGGCTCCGGGCACTGCTTCAGCGGCTGGAGGGCTCGGGGGCACCGGCCTGGGGGACACCCCGATTCCACCCCCAACGGGCTCCCAGGGGCACAGCAATTCCCAGCCAGTGGTGACAGGGGAGTGTCACCCAGGAAGGCAGGGCAGATGCCCATCGCAGCTTGGTGACTCTTTCTTTTGCATCCCCAATGGTTTTTGGTTTGTCCAAGCCTGTCCTCCTGACTCCTGCCACCCCAGTGTCCCCAGTCTCCCTATGGATGGGCAGTCCTTTGTGTATTTTTTAATGTATTCATTTAAAATCCTACTAAACCCTTGTCCTGAGCGGCATCTTGTGGTGATGGGTCCCACCAGTTAATTGTGTGTTTGGCTCGAAATGTTTGCTTTAGTGGTTTCCAGTGCGCTTCGTTGGGAGTTTCATTGAATCGCCCCCTTGTTCTTGTTTTAACCAACACTGGCAGCTCTTCCACTGCTGAGCTGACACCACGAGCCCGTCCGCCCTCCCGAGTGCTGTCGTGGCTGGATGGAGCCTTTCCAGCGCGGCTCCCCCATCCCTGCCGCTGGCATCATCCAAAGTGTGCCGTGCATGGCTGAACCCACGGGGTGTGCTGGGGGGGTCGCATCTACCTCTTGTCCTGCCTGCGTGGTGAGGAGGAGAGGGGAAAGCTGTTGTCTCTTTTGCTAAAAGCCGAGTAAAGCGTGGCTGCTGGCGGGCAGAGCACTGCAGAGCTCGAGGTGACAGCGTGGGGACACCTGCAAAAGACCAAGGAGTGAGCAAAGTGTGGCAAAACATGAGCAGGACGTGAGCGCGTGTGCCTGTCACCCTTGGGGTGGGAGGTGATGGACGTGGTGGCCTCAGCTGGTGTCCCCTCCGCAGCTGCTTTGTGCTTGGGAAACCATCAGCCAGGAAAACGCCTTCATTCAGCTCCAAAGCGGTTTGCTCCCAGCGTGATGTGCTGCTAAACCCGGCACCGATAGGAGCTGGTTCAGTGACAGGGCAAACCGCTGGAGCTAATAAGCAGCGGGGAGGGGACATCCTGGTTTTCCAAGGGCTGGCACTGGAGAGCTGGCGGTGCTGGAGCTGTGCTGGGTTTGCTAGGGGTGCAGGGCGCCTGCTTCTCACTCCCCGGTCTGCTCCCTGGGGTGTGCCTCAGTTTCCCCTTCTGCAGAGTTGGTGGGGAGGTGCTGGAGGCAGCTCGGGGGTCAGGAGGTGGGATGTGGGCTCCGAGGTGCAGCCGTGTTCCTGGGGAGGGTGCAACTAACTGCTTCCCCCAGGAGCCTCCCCGGGGAGCTTGGAACCGTCTTGTCTTTGCTTATTGAAACGTCAGCCCTCATGTTGCATGAGCAGAGAGACAGGACCTCTCACAGCAGCCCTGTCCCAGGGCGATGCTCAGCTCGGTGCTGCAGCCGGGAGCCCACGTGCCCCCCACCAACAACGAACAAGCGGCTGCTCAGCCTTGCAGGAAGAAAAAAAAAGGTTTTGGACTGCTCTCCCTTGGAGAAATGAGTCGCATGATTTAATCTCTGAGAAATGTGAGGTTTGATGAATTCTATACGCCCTCCCTGCACTTAAAGCAACCACGAGAATAGCGCAGAGGAGGGGAGGTGGGGCAGGAGGGCTGGGGGTCAGTGGTGTGGCGCAGAGCGAGCGGAGCCGGTGGCCGTGGCCACGCTGCGGCCACCCCGGCTGCGACAGGCGCGAGGTCCCTGTGTGCCGCAGTGCCCGTTCCCACGGTGGGGCCCGTCCCTGTCACAGAGCTTCCCCCCGCCCTCCGCTTTGCCCGGCACTTGGCAGGGCCTGCGGCTCCTCCGGGCGATGGGTTTGCTGGGTCTCTGCCCTTCTTGGCAGGGCTGTGGATCCTCCTTTCTCCCCTCCCCACATCCCCGCTCAGACCGTGATGGGGGCAGGACAGGAGCTGCTGGGACCATCCTGCTTTCGGCTGGCTCATGGCTCTTCCTGGCTCCTCACGCGGTGTTGTGTCGCCAGCAAAACCCGAGCAAAAGGGGGTTTACAGCTGCGGGTCAGAAGCCACCGCGGGGTTCATGTCCCCTGCTGCGTCTGTGCCCAGAGCCAGTGCCAAGGACGAGCGATTCGCGGGCATTTTCCATTCCCACACCCGCTGCGCGAGGCTCTTCTCCAGGGGAGATTTGCCTGTAGGTTTAATGACCAAGGCAGCAGCTGTGCTCAAAACAGGGATTATTTCTTGTTTTTCCTCTCTTTTCTCTCGAACACCTGGCCGGGCAGAGGTCAGCTGCCTTTTCGGCTGCGTTTCTCACTTGGGAGCGAGTGCAGCTTGTTGTTTCCAGCCTGGCCTTGCCTCTGTCCGTCTGTCTGGTGATGCTGTGTGTCCTGGTCCCTGGGGGTTTTGTTCCCTGGTTCCAGCAGTGTGAGATGCTCGGGGATGGACGGAGAGGCCAGGCTGTGCCTGAGAAGAAGGGACAGGTATTTGGGGTGAATACATCTGCAAGGAAGGGATGCAGGCCACCTCCTCCCTGTGTGCTGGGTTCCCCGTGCTGGGGTGACCAAAGTGACACAGACGCCCTCCCCAGCCAAGCAGCGAGCAGAACCCGCTCATCCTTGTGCCTTTGGAGCGTTTGGGGCTGGGGGCTGCTCTGTGCAAGGGCCATTTTGGGCACATTCCACACCCCTCGGTGGCCATGCTCATGGAGCACATCCCCAGCTGTTTCCAGATGTTTGCTGGAGATGCCAAGGTGAACACAGAGCATCGCGCTCTGCCCCTGCCCCACGTGCAGCCGGGGGGGGGACGCACATCATGCAGCATCTCAGCAACGTGCGAGCGGGATCTGTGCATTACAAAGCAACATACTTTTCCCCTTCGCTCACTTCCCCCGCAGAACTTTGCCCGCAGCCAAGTGTTTCTCCCGGGCTCATGGTGACGGTGACGTTCTCCCAGCTCTCTGGCTCTGGTGTGCAGAGGCTGCTGTGCATGGGAGAGCCGTGGTACCCCAAAGTGCAGCCCAGCACCCTCCCACCACAGTCCCAGGGAAATGGGTCCATCCCAAACCACCAACCATCATTCTGGGGGGACTTCTGGGCTCCCATTGTCCCTGCTCGGTGGCCCTCGCTGTGACACCATTGGCCACAGCCGGCTGGCGAGGCTTTGCTGCTCAACTCCTGAGATGTGGCGTTTTGCATAGAGCACACGCTGCTCAGACCGAGCGGCCGCAGGGGCAGCTCAGGTTTCCTGCTGCTTTTTTGTTTCCTCCTTTCTGAAATTAAATTTTTCAGCTCTCTGAAGGGAGTTTTGAGATCTGGCCACCAGAAAGAACCTCCGCACCGTAAAACATCTGCGTTCGCACCGCACCGAGCACAGCGGAGGCTCCGCTTGGGCTGGGGTGGCTGATGCTGGGGTAACATACAGAGTAAGCATCTCCCTCTGGCCAAACAAACACTTTAGGCTGCAATTCCTGAGGAGCCCAGGCTGTGGTGTGGGGAAGGTGACCCTGCTTTGAGGACCCTCCTGCCTCGCTTTGCTCTGCAAAATTCCCCTTTTGGAAACCCCTGGGGCTGTGACGTCCCTGGGGCTGTGACGTCCCTGGGGCTGTGACGTCCCTGGGGCTGTGACGTCCCTGGGGCTGTGACGTCCCTGGGGCTGTGACATCCCTGGGGCTGTGCCCAGGCAGCCTGAGCTGCAAATAGCTGGGGAGCCTGTGCTGGTGGAGATCAATGTGATGAAGTTCAGGGTGGGACCTTCTGCCAGGGGAAGGGGACGCTAATTTAACCTTATTTAACCACACGTGTGCACAAGCGCTGTGACGCAGTGCATGAGGGGTCTGGCTGGGATGGATGGGGAGGATGAGGGATGCAGGTTCTTGCCCCATCTAACATTTCCCAGCAGAAGACAATGAAGTCACCAGCTCTAACGGGGGCTTTTTTGCTCGTGTCCCCCTCCTCATGCCCTCTGCTGCCCCTCGCCCGTGTTTGTTCATTTGGGGGCACATCTGGGTGCCGAAACCTCCCGGTGCTAATGTGCTGGAGGGATGCAGCCCCTGGGCTCACCAGGGACCACATTCCTCTGTGTTTATCTGCTGTCCCTTGATCCAGACAGGCCGTTCTCGCAGCCCTGGCTCTGTCTCCCACTGCTTTCACGCTCAAACATTTCCTCTCCTACCTCCGCCAGACCAAAGCGGTATTTCTGTAACAAACCTCTGCAGAACAAACAGGCCGTGGTGGGGAAAGGGGACAAACAGAAGGGACGGGGGACCAGGGGTGGCTGGGATGCTGCTAAGCCACTGAAAATGGGACGTCCCCAAGACACCAAGAGCCGTGAGAGCAGGTTTGCTCCACGGCCACCCTCCACCATCCCCTTTGCCCGCAAGAGCGGGGCCGGATTTGGCTCCAGACGTAGAATAAACCCAGTGTGTGGTGCCCAGAGCGGCGCTCGAGGCTGCAGCCTGTTGTGTCTTAAAAGTTAAAAAAGGATGTCTTTGAAGGTGGATTCAAAACTTGGACACTGAAACAAATTCCTGCAGGAAGAAAATTCAACAAAGTCCCTTGGCTGAGAGCGAATCTTATCCTCACCAGACTCGCTGCAGGTTTCGGGAGCTGTGTTAGCAGCCCCGCAGGTCGGACAGCACGCTGGTTGAGGTCTAGGATGTGAGACCTTTCCACGCCTGGCATCACAGAGCGGCTTTTGTGCAAGCAATTGCCCCATTTGGTGCCTCAGTTTCCCCCTTTCACTGCCCAGCTGAGTATCTGTAGCAGGAAAAAACCCAACACTAAACATCCTCATGGATCTGGGGGTTTTTGAGTAGTTTTTAAAGCAATTGGCATGAATCTCCAAACAGTATATTCTTTCCTTATTGATTCTGATCCTTCTCCAGCTGGCAAACACACATCTCCAACTGGACCCTTTGTTTAAACGATGTGAAATACCAATGTGGTTTCTCTCCCTTCCTTTTCCTGGATTGCGCTTGAGCTACCTGCTGGTTTTCAGGCACCCGAGTGCCCCGGCGGTCGGTGAGCAGCACCACCAGCAATGCTCTGGTTTTGGGGCAAGAGGAAGGGCACCGTGTTGGGAACAGATATATTTAAGGGTTGTGGGGACCCTCCAGTGGGGTCTGGGCTGGGTTTCAAGGAGTCAAAGCAGCTCGGGTTTCCTGGCCCCTGCTGCAGATTGGCTTGGCTGGAGAGAGGACCCCCTGCCCCCCAAATCCTGCATCCCAGGGATGCCTGGGACCAGGATGCCTGTAGGAGGGGGATCCCCATGGCTACTGTGCCCCTGGGGATCCTCACTCCCCCCTGAGCTTTGTCCGAATATGGAACAGTTCCCAGGCTGCCTGGGAGCTCCTTGGAGCCAAAATGTTCCCCCTGAGCATCCGAAACCATGGGATGTTCTAGGGGTTCCTTGGCCGTGTCCCCTCTGTGCTTGGCAGTTTTCCAGCCCGGGACCTGGCTGAGGCTCCACGCAAAACCCAGTGGTCCTGTGGATGGGGGGGGTGTGTGTGTGTGTGTGTCTCTTTATTAAGTGTCATCAGGATTTAAATTAAAGCTTGTCACCCACTGGGAGTGAACGAACCCTCCATTGTCTTTCATGGCAGGAGCAGAGACCCCAGCACGGGTTGGCTGTGCAGGTGGGGGACCGGGTGGGACAGCCCCGCTGGTGACACGCGTTGAGCGCCTCACGCTCCACACCCCGCGTTGCTGCAAAGCACCATCCCGAACACCCGCTCCTGCAACCCCGGGGCCGTGGGCAAGGGAAGGGCTCATTTAAATGATTAATGAAACTTTGTTTTTGAAGCCGGGCTCGGAGCGGCCTCCGCAGCCGCGATCGCTGCGCGCCGCCCGGGGGTGCGCTTGGCTGCCAGAGAAAGACGCGATTGTTGTCATCGCGGCTCCGGCCCAGCTCTACCTCCCGCCCCCCGCGCCCCCCCGGCCCCGGCGCCCACGAACAAAACCCCGCGCCCGGCCCGGAGCTCGCGGTGGAGCCGAGAGGAGGAGGAGGAGGAGGGGGAGGAGGAGGAGCCGGAGCCGGCCGGAGAAACTTGTCCTGGGGCTGCTGAGAGCGGGCTGAGGGAGAGGTGCGCAGGTAAGCTGCGGGCAGGTGCTTTCCCCTGCTCGTGTCCCACCCAGGACGCTGCCCTGGTCCACGATGCTCCTGCCCTCTCCAGCCCCTCTCACATGCCAACAGAATCTCCTCTTTCTTTTTTCCCCCCTCTCGTTTTCCTCTTCTTCAGCAGCTGGAGTCTTTGTTCCTTCCTTTTTCTCTCTTTTTTTTTTTTTTTGCAAGAGTTGTTCCGAGCGTGGGTCTGGGAGGGGGACACTTGGGGCTGCAAAGTCACAGGAAAGTCCCGCGTGTTGCAGCTCCCACCAGGCGCTTTCCGCCGTGTTGATCGAGGACCCCCTGTGCTCCCCCCGGGCTCTCACACGCTCGCAGCCCCACGCACGCTCGGCTCGGGGGGCAGAGCTGGGGGTGCCGGGGGGTTACGGGACAATCCCTGCCTTGGGAAGCAGCAGGGGAAGCGTGCGAGGAGGGGGGCGCTGAGAGGGGGGCAGACACCCCGGAACCGGGGCTGCTACCGGGGAGCCCCCGGGAGCGTTGTCCCCGTCCCTCCCCGCGCAGAGCTCGGCTCCTGCTGTCCCGCTGGCTCTGCAGACGAGCCGGGAAATGGCTGGGGGTCTGTGGGAGCTGCTGCTTGGGAGGGGGCTGTGCACAGCCCTCCCCCCCGTGCCGGAGTGGGGAGCATCGAGCTGCTTTGGGAGAGAGCAGCCGAACGGCACCTCGGTGCTGCAGGGGTGCTTTGCAGCAAGCTGCTTTTTGTCCCAAAATGTAGGCAGTAAAGCCCCCCTCTCCTGCCCAGCAGGCAGAGCCGTGCCTGGGATGTAACATCAATTTTGCTGCCTCCACCATGGAGGTCTGAGCCAGCTCTGCTCCAGGCAGGGGGAAAAGTGCAGCCCCCTCCCTGCATCCCACCATGGGGGTCCTGTTTGGAGCCAGCTCTTTGTTTGTGCTCCAGCAGAGGCAGGAGATGATGGGAGGAAGCAACAGGGCAGCGATGTTTGCTGAAGTCCTGGGGAAAGGGTTTGTTGTGCAGAAGAAACTCATCCCAAACCTGCCTTTCCTTGGCTGAGAGTTTTAGGAAAAGCATCTACAGGGCAGAAAGTGGGAATTCATCTCCTTGGCAGCCGAACGCAAAGCATGTCGCGCACGAGGGCTTGGAAACGTTCCTGGGAGCCTGCGATGATCGCGGGCCTTCCTTATGTGGTGCATCCCGCGAGCTGCCGGAGCTGCCGGAGCTGCCGCCCCAGACGCGCCCCGTCCTGGGCCAGAACCGCGGGGTGGCCCTGGAACCGCGGGGTGGCCCCGCTGCCCCGGGACGGGGCGAGAGACCAGGGCTTTGCACCTGGGAAGAGATAAGAGCGCAGCTGTGGGAGGTTTCCTCTGCCCTGGGGATGAGGCAGCAGCAGCTGATAAGGCAGCAGAGCAGTTTCCCACCCTTAGGGAAAGCAGAGCCGGGGGGACCGAGGTGTCTGCGTGGGGTGAGCAGCGTGTGCGTGGGGGGCAGGCTTGGGGGCCAGCCTGCGGTTGCTTTGGCAACGTTTTCTCCCGGGATTTGCTTTTGTCTGTGTCCAGGCAGTTCCAGCGTGTGTGGCAGAGAGGTCTGCGGGTGGGCTGAGTGCGAGAAGCCCTGGGAAGGGTCTGGACACGCAGCGAGGGAGGAGGAGGAATTGCTGACACAGGGAAGGCAGCAGAAAGGTGTTTTCTGCCAGGCCTGCCTTCCCACAGACCCTGCTGCGGGAGGAGGCTGCTGGAGGCAGCAGTGAACGCAATACGAGGCTTTCGCAACGTGTCTGGTGACTGTGGTACCATGAGGAAACGCTCCTGGCACACAGAGGGATGCAGGAGCCGTGCATTGCTGTCCCCATGTCTCGCAGTCCTCAGGCTGAGCACAAAAGTGTTGCTGGAGAGCCCAGGAGTGTGTCCGAGCTGCTCTCCAGCAGGGTCTCCTGGGACACCCGTCCGCTGTGGGGACACAGCACTGTCCCCACAAGCAGGACCGAGCCCCCATGGCCACCCTGACCATGTCCAGCTCCAGCCCCAGCTGAGCAGCGGCTCCGCTTCTCGCTGGGAAAGTGCTGGGAAAGGGCGAGAAGAGCCGGTTGTTGCATCAGGGCTCAGCTCCCCGGGGAACCCTGCGGACGCCTGGGTGACAGCGTGTCTGCCCTCCCCTTCCAGGACAGCCTCGAGCTGGATTTAGCCCTTTTCCACCATTCCCAGCTCTCCAGCGCCGCTGGATAAAGAGCTCCCTGTTTTGGTTACAGCTGATCAGACCCAGACTGTTGTGGCGGTTGGACACGAGGGAAGCTGATGAGGGAGCTTTGCTGGCTCCTTTTGGTTGTTTTTAGCTTGTTCTGCTCCAACGTGCAGGTTCCCAGGCTGTGTTAGGGTGTTTTCCAGCCTGGGGGCTGCAGGGATGGTGGGGATTTGGCGTCCCAGTGGGAAAGCTGTGGTGGGAGCAGCCAGGGTTATGGGCAACGTGCTGGAAAGGATCCCTGGTCCAGCCAGCGAGGCTTTGCCCTCTTGTCCCAAAAGTAAAGGTCGCCTTTATCCCTCCCAGCCCCTCCAGAGGAGCGGGGGGCTCAGATGCTTTGGTGATAAATATCTGGAGGCAGCTGCTGCTCTCTGCTTGTCCAACTGCTGCGAGAGGGGGGGAGAGGGCAGGAGGCACCCAAGGGAGAGCATCAGGACTTCTGCCCGTGATAAATCGCCCCGTGACCTTTCCATAGCTCACTCTTGCCCCAGTGGTTGTGATTTTGCCTGCCCTTGGCAGCAGTGGTGGGGCTGGCACTGAGCTCCGTTTGGGAGCTGTGGGTTAGCGGGGTGCAGTGAAGATAAACTATTTGGAAAGCAAACACCGGTGGCATTTGGGGCTGGAATTTCCAGCTGTTGCACCGAATTTTTGTCAATTGTAATGGGATGACTGAGGGAGCAGCTGCCTCTTTCTGGGAAAAACCTTGGGCTGGCATCTGTTGGGTGCCTTGTTCTTGCACCCAGCCCAGCCCGCAGCTCGGGAGGTGTCAGCGCTGGTTTTGTCCATGAATCGAGCCTTTTCTCCATCCAGGCAGCTGGGTTCCTGAATGCACTCATTGCTTCATGGTTTAACTTTGCTCCAGTTGCACGGATTCCTTGTGGGTCCCTGGGATCTGGGCCGCCCTGTCTGGCAGGGAGGGGGAGAGAGGCCGAGGGGTTTGCAGAGCAGGGGCTGTGTGGGGGCTCTGGCTGCAGAGCAGGGGCTGCTCGTGCAGAATCAGGGTGTGGGATTTTAAAATCTGGCTTCTTGCGTTCACGCCAGTAAACTCAACTGCATGAAACTTGATGGAGAACAGACTGCTGACTGTGTTCGGGCCAGGGAGAGCTGGCTTTGAACCTTCCAGCCTGTTGGAGGCAATTGTGAAGCTTGTGGTGGCCTCGGGCTGGTCGCGTCCCTGTCGTGCCGGCCGCAGGGCTGTTGCGGGGAGCGCTGGCTGTGAGTTGGCTTCCTGCAGGTCGCTTGGAAGCGGGTCCTGCTTTCCCCAAGCGCTGGGAGCTGCAGCTTTGCAGGGGGAGGCTGGGGGACCGGCAGCGAGCAGGGTGGTGGCAGCGCTGGCTGCGACGGGCAGAGGGTCTGTGACGGTCCCCATGGGGACGTGCCAGCGGGTTGCAGGTGGTGCAGCGGATAAAAGGGGCTGCATCTGCCTCCCGAGCACTTTCCTTCTGTGCTGACAAACGCCACACGATGCTGCCGCTCTCCAGCCTGAATTTCTGGCTTGTTAACTATCTCTGCTATGTGCCGAGTCCCTAAACATCTGCAGCGTCAAAGCTTCACATGGAGGGGATGGTGTAGGCTGTGTGGGGCCAAGGAGAGCTCAGCCGGCTTCTGAGACCAACAGGGTGACAGCCCTGCCCTGTCCCCTCCCTCCCTGTGACACTGCCTGGGGCAGCTGCTGGGTGGCCCAAGCTGAGCATCGCTCGGCGGGTGGAGGGAGCTGAGCGCCCGGATCGCAGCGTGTGCTGGCTGGAATATCGCGCCCCAGCTGCCTCCTCCCCTCTGCAACGGACCAAGCACAAATCTTGGTCCTCGGCGCTCCCCTGAGCCTTGTGGGTGTTAAAAATCCAGGTCTGAGTTCTGGAGCTGAGGCAAAAATCCCATGGAAAGCTCTGGGCCAAGGTGTGGGGAAGAGGCACGTGCGGGGAGGGACATGGCTGGGAAAGCGGCTGCGGGGCCAGGGACGGGACTGCACGTAGAGCAGCTCCCTGTCACGAATCTGCCCGTCCTCTGCAGCCCGCCGCTGGATCCAAGCTCTTACAGCACAGAAGCACGTTCGTATGTCCCCAAAGGGGACTGAATTGCAGCACTGCCGAGCTCAATATCTGGCAGCATTCGGGCCCCGTTTTTCTTCCCCCCGTTCCTCCCTTCCCCCAGCCAGACGCCAGAGCTCTGATTGAAACCAGCCGGCGTGTGAGGCTTGTAGGGTTAACCAGAGCCAGATGGGAGAGGGAGACCAAAAGGAAAGTAAAAAGCTGGGTCTGGAGTGGGGGGGGAGGGCGAGAACAGGATCTTTTCTTGGAGAAAGTCACTTATTGGAGCCCAGGAATGCGTGGGATCAAAGGGAGCCGGGCTAGCGCAGCCCTGGGACTCCTCCGAGCCTCCTCATCTTCCTGCCCGTCTCCTCTCTCTCGGTTCTCTTTCCCACCCGAGCTCCTCCATCTGCCTCGCCGTGCATCCAGCTCGGCTCTGTTCCTGCTGGGGTGACAAGCGCTGCCGGGAAAAGGCTGGCGAGCACCCCGGGGTGTCTGCCCGCCGCTCCAGCTGGCCCCGGGAGTGCTGGAGCATCCAAAGCGCCTTCTGCACGGGGCTTTCTAGGGAGCTCATCTGCACCAAGCAGCACCCGCCAGCCTCCAGGGCTGCAGAGCCACCAGCAACAGCCTTGCAGCCAGCCCAGCACCCTGCGGTGGGACTGGAGGTGGCAGATCGCTGATTTGGGCAGCGCAGGGAGCTGTACAGCCAAACACCTTCGGTATTGCCCGTGCATAATCTTGCAAATGCCCTTTTTATCGCACGGCCTTGGAAATGGGCTGTCCTGCGTTAGAGCCTTGTCCCTGAAGCACAGGACCATCCATCTTTGCTGCCTTGCTAACTGCTGCTGGCCTCCAGATACTGTTGCTCAGCCAATTTCCTACTGCATTATTGATTTTTTTTGGCTCAAGTGCAAAATTAAACCCAATCTATCAAGGCCCCTGAAGAGGCAATCCATCCTTGGGGAGAGTGTCGGGACTCCTGGGGGGGTCCAGGCTCCGTGAGGGGGTGCTGGGGGTGATACGTGGGGAAAAAACCCAAACCAAATGAAAAAACTCCAGCCCCCCAATGGCATAAAGCTGAGCCAGAGACCGGGGGGCTCGGTGACTCGTGCTCTAGAGAGGGGTTGCATTTAAAGATGATTTCCAAGAGGAAGGAGGGAAAATAGCAGGTTGGGGTAAATTGCTGCCTGTGGGAGGCTGCAGTGATGGGGGACGCAGGGGATGATGTGGCACCTAAATCAGGTGCTCCCTGAGCCACCTCTTCTTGTCACCTCCCTCAGGGAAACATCTGGACCATGAAGGTGGCCTTCAGCTTGCTTCTCCCACTTGTTCTTGTGCTGGTCTCGGAGGTGAGCGGGCAGCGGAGGAAACCCCCCCGGAAACCCACCCGCCCGCCTCCCGAGTTCGTCGAGCCCGTCGAGCCCACGGAGCTGCCCCCGCCGCTGCCGCCGGGTCCCCCCTCCGTCTTCCCCGACTGCCCCCGGGAATGCTACTGTCCCCCGGACTTCCCCTCTGCCCTCTACTGTGACAGCCGCAACCTGCGGAAGGTCCCCATCATCCCGCCGCGCATCCACTACCTCTACCTGCAGAACAACTTCATCGACGACCTCCCGGAGGAGTCCTTCAGGAACGCCACGGGGCTCAAATGGGTCAACCTCGACAACAACCGGATCCGGAAGGTGGACAGGAGGGTCCTGGAGAAGCTGGAAAACCTCATCTTCCTCTACATGGAGAAGAACCAGCTCAAGGAGGTGCCCGCCTTCCTGCCGCCCAACCTGGAGCAGCTGCGGCTGAGCAGGAACCAGATCTCCAAGATCCCTGCTGGGGTCTTCAACAAGCTGGAGAACCTGGTGCTCTTGGACCTGCACCACAACAAGCTGAGTGACGGGGTCTTCAACAAAAACACCTTCAAGGGACTCAAGAACCTCATGCAACTCAACCTTGCCCACAACATCCTGAGGAAAATGCCCCCTGGGGTGCCCAGTGCCATCCACCAGCTCTTCCTGGACAGGAACAACATTGAAGACATCCCCAGTGACTACTTCAAGGAGTTCCCCAACCTGGCGTTCATCCGGCTCAACTACAACCAGATCTCGGACAAGGGGCTGCCCAAGGACTCCTTCAACCTCACCAACTTGCTGGTCCTGCACCTGGCCCACAACAAGCTCACCAACGTGCCTTTCATCAGCCCCAAGCTGGAGCACCTCTACCTGAACAACAACTCCATCGAGAGTGAGTTCTGCTGGCCGCCCTGGGCGAGCGGGTGGGCTTGGGGATGGCGTTTTGTTGAAAAATGGCATTTTTCACCCAGCGGGATGTGAACTCTTCAAAGGGTTTGCAGTGGTGAGATGAGCTGGGGCAATTTGTAGCTGAACAAGGACCTGAGGGGGCTGGATTTGCATGTGGGCAAGGTTTAGAATTAGGATTAGGATGACATCTGAGGGGCTGAATTTCCCGTGGTGTTGGGCTTTTCTTGTTCCTTGCCACGGGCAGCTCTTCTTCAGGGCCACCTGCCATCTAAATAGTTACTTCCCCAGCAGGGCTCAGAAATAGGGATATTTTAGAAAGGAGAGTCTGTGCACATATTTTAAGAACAGATGCCAAACACGCAGTCAAGATGGTTCGAAATAACCCGGCTCAGCTCTCAAGCTGAGCCTCGCGGAACAGGGAGAACAAGGCTGGGATGGAGGTTGCCTTGGCAAACCAACCGGGGCCGGTTCACACCACTCCAGGCAAAGCGCTGCGGTTTCTTGGGAGAGGTGAAATGTGTAAACGTCGCTGGTGCGTTTGAGAAGAAGACAGAGACCCATTGCTGGGCACCCCAGGGGTTTCTGCTGATAGAGCTCAGCAACCTGCTGTCCTCGCTGTCTGCAGGGGAGCAAGAACATGGTGCTGCTACCAGAAACCCTCCGTGTGTGCTGGGACAATCGGGCTGGGATCTGCTCTTTCTGGCTGGGGGTGTGTGGGGGCTGCAGGACCCCATAGGGCATCACTCACCTGTGGAGACACCACCAGGCTGGGCGCTGGTCCCCACAAGCGGTGGGGCACGAGCACTTCTGCACCGCGATGTTCATTGTGCAGGATGGTGTGAGGCTTTTTATGCAGGAGAGGGGTTGTAAAATCAGCGGCTCCTGCCCAGACACGGCTCTGAGCGAGAGCCAGGGTGGAGCAGCAGGAAACTGCTCTGTGCAGGCAAGTACCCATGGTTTTGTGAGATGTGATGCCAGGGAGAGGGACAAAACCCTCGCAAAGCCTCATCCCTTCTCTCAGGGGCTCGGTTCCTAGGGAGTAACGATGCAGTGATGAATTTCTGGTTCAAATGCCAGTTAATCTGCATTTTATTTAAACAACATCAAACTGGGGGCACAGGGGACCTTGTGTTGAAGGTGGTGCCTGCTGCTGGTGTCACACACTGGTACCCAGGTCCTGCTGGGGCTTTCCATGGAGAGATGTGCCTGACCACGCACATCATGTCCCAGCTTCTCCTTTTGCCCATTTCACCCAGCTTTTATAAGGTTCCAGTCCCTGGAGCTGGGTAACAACATAAGAATCGCCAGGTTTGTTTTCCATACCGCAGGCCCTGGGGTGAGGAGAAACACGTGGAAATCCAGAAGCGAGCAAGGAGCCAGTTATTGACGTTATCTCCAGTGCAGCGGGGCTGGAGCGTGTTTCCTCGGTGGTTTGATTTTTTTTGAAGGCTTAGGGCTGGCTCGGCAGGTTTCGTGTTTGAAATAATCCCTTTTCTCTCTCGAATGACACTGCATCCCCCCCTGCGCTGCGGCTGAGCGCGACCTACTTCATTTCTGAACAACAGCGAGATTTTCCTCTCACTGGGGCTGCTCTGTCTTCTGGGAGAGGCTGGGGATTCTCCCCCTCAGGAGCAAAGCAGCCACGTTTTGGGGTTCAACAGGCAGGGAGGGGGGCTCTGGCGTCCCTCCGTCCCTCTCTGCTTGCTTTTTCCTCTAACCCGCACCCCGCCTTTCCCCCCTGCAGAGATCAACGGCACGCAGATCTGCCCCACCTCGCTGATGTCCATCCAGGATTTCTCGCCGTCGGACCTGGACAGCGTGCCCCGGCTGCGGTACCTGCGGCTGGACGGGAACCTCCTCAAGCCCCCCATCCCCTTGGACCTCATGATGTGTTTCCGCCTCCTGCAGTCCGTGGTTTTCTAGCCCTGCCCAGCAGCACAGCTCTCCCAGGACTTGGCTTTGCACAGAGACTCGGCCCCTGACATGTGGGACCCTCTTTGCCCCCTCTCCCCCTGCTCACACCCGTCTCCATCCCCCTCTCGCGTTCCCCCTTCCCTCCTCTGCAGCAGCTGTGGGACCACTGTCCGCAGGACAGCACCGTGTCACAGCAGCCATCACGGGTTGCAGCAGTTCTGTCCATGTGTCCCTGTGTCCCTGCCCTCACCCTGGCCAGCCCTGGAGGTGGTTGTCTCTCCCCTTCCACCCGGCAGAGTTTCAGGAGGTTGGATTCGGCTGCAGCCAAATACACCTCTGGATGGAGCTGAGCAGGGGGCCCAGGTCATTGCTCTGGGTGCCTGCACTCGGGGACCCCACGATGTCCCTGGGGAAGAGTCTCCCGTGACAAGGTGGAGCGGGGATGCTCCGGTGTGCTGGGTGGGGACGGCCACCCATGGGGCGCAGGGTGATGCCGGGGAGCAGGAGCCGTGCGGGAGGGGGCTGGCGCTGGCCAGCGGGACCTGGCCAGAGCCACGGCCCAGGGCCCCTCGTCCCCCTTTTCACATGTATTGCTTCCCTCTCTGATAGCCGTACCTGCATATATAGGGTGTCTGGGTTTAGGGGGCAGTGTTAGCTTTTTTCTTCCTGATCCTGAGGATTCAGATTTAAAGCCAAGCATTAGAGGGGGAAAAAAAAAATCCAATTGAAATAAGCACTAAAGCAAGCAACCAAAGAAATCAGCCATTACCTCCTTTGTGTTCAGCCACCAAAACGGTCCCTTCTCTGGGACGGGCACAGACAGACGCTGTGTCCCGCTCCTGGAACGGGACAGGGGTGTTCCCTGCAGCCTGGGGACGCGTCAGCGAGCCACACGCTCCCCCTTCCCAGTGCTGCAAGGTTCATTAAACCCCGTGCTAATTCAGGCTTGAGTTTTAATGATAAAAGTCTCTTCTCCAAATCTTCATTCAGTGGGCTTTGTTGGGTTTGACAGGTTTTGACCTTAAACCCGGAGACCCTATGTATATATTTATATATAGTATGTATATATACTGGTAGACTGTACAGATATATCTAGAGACATATGTAGTTCTCGACTGATTTCAATTTAATGGTATTTTCACTCCTACTCTCCGCAGCAGTGGAAATAAAGTGATTCACAAGGGACTCAGCGCCGTGGTCGGACCTGCCTCTCTTGATCCCTCCTCATCTTCCTCGCCGCGTGGGAGCTGCCGCTTCATTCGGGACCAGGTTTCCTCCGTTGGGACCAAGCTTCCCGGCAGCGGGAGCTCTATGGGGTGACCCCCGGGGTCCCCGCAGCAGGAGATGGAGCTCGGGGCGTTTGGGGTGTGCTGCTGGAAGCGACGCTGGGCTGGGATTGAGTGACTGCAGCGTGGCGGTGGGCAGGTTTATGGAGCTCCTGCCTGTCTTAACGAGCACCTCTGCTAATTAGGAGAGCCCGACTTTGGCTGGAGCTCCCAGGGCCGTGGCTGATGGGTGTTGTCCTCCCTGCAAGCCGGCTGGGAAAAGCCGATGTGTGTTGGGGCAGGTTGCATAAACTCAGGCTGAGCTGTCCCCATGTCACCTTTGTGGTCCCAGAGAAGCTGGACAAACATCCCCAGGGTGAGTTTGTCCCCACGGTGGCAGAGTGGGCTCCAGGACGTGTGCAGCGGCAGATGGGGGGATGTGTCTCTCCCACCCAGTGACGACCCCGGATCGCCATGGCTGTGGTTGTGCGGGGGGCGTGTGTTTTCACACGAGCAGAGCGGGTGTAGGCAGCCGCTTCTCCCCATCGCCGCAGCTTCGAAAGCCTCCTCTTGCTGCTGCTCCCCCCCGTGAATCACGAGCGGCGAGGGAGGACGGCCGTGGGCGCGGGTGTGAACGCATGGGCTGCGTTGGGGGGCTGCTCACGGGGGCTGCACGCTGCCGGGGGACGCGCGTGTGTGTGCAGAGCAGGCACGGGCTGCCTGCTGCCCTGGAGAAGAAAACCTGCGTATTTGGTGAGGGGATGTGAATCATGCCCTCCTGGGGGTGCATTCATGCGCTGCCCCCCCGGGGAAGTCAGCCCTGTCTCCCGGGGGAGCCGAGCGTTTGCAAAAGCAGGGGCGGCTCACGGCTTCTCTCCGCAAACAGGCATTGGTGTGGGGAGCCCCCCCTTGCCGTGTGTGTTGTGGGGCTGCTGGGGTGGGCGTCAAAGGGGCTCCTCAGCATGGTGGGTGCTGGGAGGGGGCCCTGGGCTCTCTGGGAGCAGCAGTTTGGAGCAGGATGAGTTACTGCTCCGATCAAGCCCCCTTGTAGCTGGTGACCCCCCCCCCACCTCATGTGGGTGCCTGAGCAGGGACCTCTCCCTGCTGGGAGGGGTTGCACCCATTGGGTGATGCCATGCACGCAGGTGTGCGCTGCTGCTGCCCCTGGGGACAAGGGACAAAGTGGGCACTGGGATGGACAACAGCTATTTCACTAGGGCAGCAAACCAGCAGCCCCGGGGGACCCCGCCAGCCCAGCCCAGCCCAGGCTTTTGCTTTGCAGCAGTCTCCCCCATGCTGGGCTGCCAGGCAGGAGCTGCCCCCGGTCCCTCCCCAGGCTGGGGCAGAAGGCGCCATCTGAAAGCCGGGTCCCCTCCAGCCATGCTGGACCAAAGTCCCCTGTCCCCAGGGCGAGGGGGACTCGGCAATTGATCCTGGGCAAGAACCTGCAGCCCCTGCAAGGGGCAGAGGCAGTGGGTCAGTTGTAACGTCCCCCCAGCTGCCACATTGCCTCCATCACTGTGGCTGCCAAGCTGCCTAATGAGGGGCTTAATGAAGATTAGCGGTGACCCTTTGCTCTGCTCCGTGCTGAGCGGGGCTGGGGCTGCCCCCATGGGGGAGACACTGGGGTGAGGGGGCTGCGGGTGCACGGGGGGGTGTCCGGGTGTCCCCCCCTCCCAGCGAGCCCCAGCAGATGGGTGCGACATCTCGGGTGGGTGAGCGCGTGGGCTCCGATCTGAGTGTGGGAGAGAAGAGCGTTTTCACGGCAGTGGGCGGCTGCGTGTGCGTGGGGCTGCTGTGCACACCCTGTCCCCATCCCCAGGACGCAGCCCTGGCAATGACATCCCCCCGAAATGAGCCCTGTATGGGGGGTATCAAGCAGCCCACCTGTCCCAGAGCATGTGGGTGCACACAAGCGAGATGGGGGACATCTCCCACCCCGAGGGGACCAGCGCTGTGCCCCCCAGAACCTGCACCAGCTGCCCCTCCCCAAACCGCCTCTGTATTTTCAAAGAACGCTGCAGAGCGGGGCTGAGCCCCGCAGGAGGTGACAGGGGACAGGATGGGGAGTGCGGGCAGCCCGGCCGCGGGGCCCCTCCTGAACAACCGTCCAGCCGAGCGTGAAATGGGATGAAAAGGGACGGTGTAACGTTCCCAGGGCCGGGGGCGGAGGATGTTTGTCCCCCAGGGTGGCCGCAGTCCCCACCGCGGCTGCAGAGCGGGACGTGCTGGTCCTGCCTTCCCGTCCCTCTTTGCCGATTTGCAGCCATTTCAGGGCACCCGGCCCCATCCTGACTTGCATTTCAAGCCCTGTTTCCCGGGACCGTGGTCCCCAGCGCTGTCCTCAGAGCGGTGATCCCAGTGGGTGCAGGATGTGGACCCTGGCCTGGCTGGGCATCGCCAGCCTGTGTCTGGGGACATCCTGGGCTGTCCCAGCCAAGGAGAGGAGGAAGGCAGAGAAGCCAAAAGCTCATCTTGCACTCTACGAAAACCTGGACCTGGACAACTATGACCTGACATTGGACAACTACGGAGAGATCCTTGACCTGAGCAACTATGAGGAGCTCTATGACTACGGGGACCTTGCGCCGAAGGTGAGGGGGACGCAGGAGAGCACCCGTGGCAGGTCTTCCCTGGGTGCATCCTGAGAAAGGGGCTCGGTCCAAGGGATGGATGGGGCACAGCGGGAGGACCAGCCTTTGCACCAGCCTGCGAGCCTTGGTGGCTCTTCCACCGCTCTTGCTGGTGGCAGGAAGCGCTTTACCAGACCCCACCATCCACCTTGTCCCCTGCCAGAGCATCGCTGCGGGCAGCGGGACGTGAGGCTCCCGCATCCCTCCGGGCAAACAGGGTGGGGGTTCTGTAACCCTGAGCTAGGGGAGCTCTCCGAGGAGGTTCTGGCTTTCCAGTAGCCCCTGCCCAGCGCCCCTGAGCCCCTGCCCAGTGCCGCCCATCCTGGAGCACTCCCTGGCTGTGTTTGCAGATCGAGGTGGGCACCCTGGCTCCTCGCCCCAAGGACCCCGTGGCTCCCCCAGACCTGGGCGCTACGGCTGGAACCCCGAAGCTGCAGCTCCTGAGCACGGCTGGCCCTGTGCCCCCAGCTCCCGCCCCCGCACAGGGTGAGTGCCGACCCCCCAGGGGTACAGCCGGTGTGATTTGGTTCCCATGGGGTGCAGCCACATGTCCCTGGGGGTGACAGGGCTGGTGCCCCGGAGAACAGGGAGCGAATCCCTTCACCAGCAGCAGACAGCAGCAATTTGCTGTGCCAGGGGTGCCGGGGGTGCATCTTATCACACAGCAGGCAGGAGGGCTGCAGCGAGACGTTTCTGGGAAACAGAGCTCCAGCAAAGCAGCAACATTTTAATGAGCAGAGGCATTGCGACAGTCGGACAGAGTAGCAATTAGATTAGTGACAATTAAAATCCTGTAGCGAGGGATAAATATCTTTATTCATTTTCTGTCACTCTGGACTGGGACAAATTAAGTAGGAGGCAAAGGGAAATTGTTGCTTTGCTGCTTTGAACTCCCCACTAATGGATGCCGAGTCTCGCGGGCGTTGGGGCAGAGGAGAGGGAGCCCGTGGGTGGGGGACGCGGCTTCACCCCTCCCGCCGCCCCCGCCCGCCTCGCTGGGACCCTCACGCAGCCCAGACAGATGTTTTGCTTGATGCACAGCTGTTTCCTTTTGTTTCGTTTCCTTCTGTGGATAAAAACAAGGGGGCCAAGCAAGCCCTGGGTGTAAGGCCGCTGTGCTTGGCAGCTTCACATCTCCCCTCCTCCCGCTGGAGGGATTTGGCCCTGAGCAGCCTCATTTATTAGCAGCTTTTTTGGCTGGGAGCTCCTTGCCGGGTGCCCTGGGCTGTTTGGCTGATGGAGGTGCTGGGACTGTGACAGCCCCGGGTGCGGGGGACACCGTGTACCCGCGGTGTGGGCAGGGGTGGGCACGTCCATCTCCCTGCGCTCTGGGGTGCTGTGGGGGGACGGGGCAGCCGTGGTGTGCCGTGCTGTGCCATGTTGTGCCGTGCTGTGCCGTGCTGTGCCGTGCTGTGCCGTGCCGTGCCAAGGGCTGCCTGTGCCCCCAGCCCTGCCCAGCTGCCAGCTCTGCCTGTGCATCGGCACCTCCGTCTACTGCGACGACGCCGACCTGGAGCACATCCCGCCGCTGCCACCGGAGACCACCTATCTCTACGCCCGCTTCAACCGCATCGGCACCATCCGGGCCAGCGATTTCACGGGGCTGAGTACGCTGGGGCGAGGGAAGGGCCAGGGTTTGCACTGGGGCACAGGGGGAATAAGTGGCTCTGCACGGATCCCTGCTCATCTCCTCCCTCCTCTCCCGCCAGAGAAGCTGAAGCGAATAGACCTGAGCAGCAATTCCATCTCCCGGGCAGACGCAGACGCCTTCCGCCTGCTGCCCAGCCTGCAGGAGCTCATCCTGCCCGAGAACAGGCTGACGGCGCTGCCCGAGCTGCCCCGCAGCATCATGCGGCTGGACGCCCGTCTCAACAGCATCCCCAGCGCCGGCCTCCGGCCCGAAGCTTTCCGGGTGGGTTCTGGGGCTGCCAACTGGTTTTGGCTCAAACCTGATGTGCCAAGGGGGAGCGGGGTTGGTGCAGAGGGCCAGAGCAGGAAGGTTCATCTCCCCCCTCTTCCCACAGGACCTGAAGCAGCTGCAGTTTCTCCATCTGTCTGATAACCAGCTGGATTATATCCCAGCACCCCTGCCCGAGAGCCTGCGCTCCCTGCACCTCCAGGTGAGATGAGCTTGGACCCAGGTTTGTCTGTACTTGAGTCTAGCAGAGCCATCACCACCTCCTCCTCTTCCTCCTCCCCAGCCCTTTGAATCTGGTTTTGCCTTTCCCTCCCTGGCCAGAACAACAACATCCAGACCATGCACGAGGACACGTTCTGCGACAGCCAGGACCACAGCCAGGTGCGCAGGGCGCTGGAGGACATCCGCCTGGACGGCAACCCCATCAACCTCAGCCTCTTCCCCAACGCCTACTTCTGCCTCCCCCGCCTGCCCACCGGCCGCTTCTTCTGAGCCCATGGCCCCAGTGCTGGGAAACAACGGCGAGCATTCCCGGACCCACCGTACCCCCACCCAGACCCCCCTTGGATCCGGCTGCCCCATGGAAAACATGGGGTTAAGGCAGATGCCTTTAACCCTGGTGTGAGCTGAGCCGCTGTGCAGGCATGAGCTCAGTTCTGGGGCAAACGGAGCAGGGGATGGGCAGCTCTAGTAAAATCAAGACTTTAAAAATGCATTCAGTGTCTCGTTCTCAACACTGAGAGAGGTGGAAAGCCCTCGCTCAGCCCCAGCATCTCCTTTGTGAGCCATGCTGGTTTGCAAAGACACAGACGTCCCTGTGTCCCACTTGTCCTTCGGTTCCCTCCTGTGGCCTTGGGCAGACCTCTCATGTCTGCTTTTGGGGTTCCTTGGCCAGGGACCTGCATTGCTCCAGAGAGGTGATGCTTTGGCCACACCAGGTTCGACCTGCATGGTCTATCTGTCCCCTCAGCTGTCCCCAGGACCATCAGGTGGGTCCATGTGGCTCCGGAGGAGGGTGGCACACCCAGTTGTGAGCTGTGGCCACAGCTGGGCTGTCTCTGTGTGCTCCCAATGAGGGTGCAATGGGAAACTTCAGCACAGGGCAAGCAGAGTTCTCCATTACCTCACCCCAGCCCTGCAGCCTCATGGTCCCTGCTCCCCTGACCCCACTGGGAGCTGTGCTGGTGCCAGCTGGGGTCTCCAGCACCAGGGAGGGTGTCCCTGGGTTCAGGTTGTTCCAGCTGCAGAGAACAGCTGGAGCAGCACTGGAGCCTTCGAGCCAAACGCAGCAAAGAGTCGCTCAGAAAGAGTTAAAATATCTCAAATCATTCCGGCTTTCAACAGCCGAGAAGAGCTGCCCAGTGGTGAGATATTTTAAATATAATGTATTCATCCTCTATATTTTTATACACATGTAACAAACACACATACCGTGAGAGGCATGACACATCCCTGGAGAATCCAAATGCCTAAACTGAAACCACTGAGCTCAGCCCACATCCTCCAGGCCTGGGGAGGCAAAATAAGGCGCTGGAGAAAACCTTGCAAGAAAATCCAGCTCTTCACCCACGGGCACACTGCAGATGCTGCTGGATGCTCCTGCCGGCCATCCTGCCTTGCTGGCACAGCATGGGCACAGAGCATGTGTGTGTGCACCAGCAATCCCCTTGCCTTTCATTTCTGTGCAAAACCCAACTCTGATATGGATTATATTCATTCGAAAGCCAGGGCCCTTGGTAAATGGGAATCTGGAGCCATTCCAGCCTTTCCTTTCAGGCTAGATCTAAACCACCAGGATTTATTATGGTGTCATGTCACCCTTGAAACACCTGCGTCTATCTATCTATCTATCTATCCATCTATCCATCCATCTATCTATCTATCTATCTATCTATCTATCTATCTATCCATCTATCCATCCATCCATCTATCTATCTATCTATCTATCCATCCCTCTGTCTCTCTGTCTCTTCTCCTTCCCCATCCACCCTTCCCACACCTTCTTCCCCCAATCTCATCAGCTCCGCGGGACGAGCGCTGCTGTGAGCCGGGCTCAGCTCCAGCAGGATGGCGTTGGCCAGTGTTCCCAGCAGCGAGCCCCGGTCCTTCGCGTTCGTCCCGCTAGATGGCAAGGCAGAGTGCTCAGAGATGCCTGACCTCAGCTCCGGGCTGCAAACTCCCTCCCTGCTCCTTTCCTCCCTTCTGGGGTGGTTTCAGCATCCCGGGTGGTTTCGGCGTGGCCACAGCTGGGGAGCAGCGCAGGTGCTGGGGGTTGGCAGAGGAGGATTAAAAGGAGCTGCAGAGGGGAGCAGGGTTTGCTGTGCGTGGGAGGAGAGCGAGGTAGGTGCAGGGATGTGTTTGGGGGTCAGGGGGCTGCTGGCTTTGCTGAAACCAAACTTTTCTGATAGGGATGGGGTGACTCGGGGGGGTTTTGCTGGAGAGCTGAGATTCAGCAGTGCTGTCCTCTCTGGTGTGGCTCTGGGGTCCCCTGGCACCTCTGGAGAGGAGATGATGGGGCAGCAGGTCTTTGCCTTCCCCAAAGCTTTGGGAGGGGGCTGCTGGAGCTCAGCCCCGCTGTTCCGTTGGTGCTGTTATTATAATAACTGTGCTCCCATGTCCTGCTGGTGCTGTTACTATAACTGTGCTCCCATGTTCTTGTTGCTGCTGGGGGGGGGAAGAAGCTGTTGCCCATCTTTGCAGCACACGCAGGGAACAGCAGCCCCCTCCTGGCACTCAGAGCCTCCCCAGGGCTGCAGATGGCTGTGGGTGTTGTTGGGGCTCTAAGCTGGGCACATGGGCTGGGCAGAGGGCTCGTGTCCCGCCTGTCCCGCTCCTTCCCTCCTCCCTCGCCCAGGGAGCATCTCCACGTAGTCCCCGCAGCTCTGCTCCCGCCGTCTGTGCCGCTCAAGGTCACCTTCCTCGCCTGGGCTGGATTTTCACATATTGATCGCTTGGCGCTCGCAGCCACCGTCTCGGCGAGCTCCCGAGCTCCTGCCAGCTCAGCATCTTGCTGCTCTCTGGGAGAAGCGGCTCCATATGGGCCCCCCCTCCTCCTCCATCCCGCCCTCTTCCCTCCACGCTCTCCTGCCCGCCCCGGCTGAGCATCATTAACCAGCACCAAAACAGAGACGGGAAAGTCTGCAAATCCCAGAGAGCTGCAGCCTCCCTGCCTCTCTGTCTCCTGGGGAGCGTGACACGAGCACACTCCATCCCCTGGCTGGATTTCGGAGGAGCTGGGACAGCGTGTGGTGTCCTTGCTGCTGCGCCTGTCTCTGAGCTGCCTCCATCCTCTTCTGCACAGGTCCTTGTCCCCAGTGGGAAATGAGCTTCTCTCCCATCACTGTGACCAAAAGATGAGCTTCTCTCCCATCCCCGTGCCCATCTGTCTCCTTGCTCTCTGCTCCTTACCCAGTTTTCTTTGCTCTTCTCCCACTGGCAGGACCGGGAGCTCCGTGTCCCTGGGCCACCACCTGGGGACAGAGCCATCTTTTCTGCCCCTTTGCAGCCTCAGGGCCAGGGCAGCACAGACAGCTCACTGCAGGGCTGGGGTCGGCTCGGGAGCAGGGCGGTGGTGACCGGGCTTAGGGATGTGAAACAGGAATTGGAGGAGGTAATGGAGCCTTTGAGCTCCCCTGGAACACAGAGAAGCTGGGAAGAGGCCACAGAGATAATGCGGGTCTCCCTGTCCAGGACAGTGCCCGTGTCCATGCCAGCCCTGTATCCCACCTGTGCCCGGGACAGGCAACTCGTGGATTTATTGGCCAAGTACAAAATCCATGGCAGGGTGGAAAATGACCACTGAACTGTGGATGCTGACAAGCTCTTGGCCTCCTCCAGACTAGAAATCACCCTTAAATGCTGCTGGGGAGGAAGCGCGGTGGCCCAGCTCGCTCAGCGAGCGCGGCACGGATGATAACAGCTTTATTTATAGCACTTCACTGGCTGTTGGCTCAAGGCACCGATCTGCGCTTCGCGTGCGATGGTTCCGGGCGGCTGTTTGTGCAGCTCGTGGCTGGGGCGCAGGATTGTGCCCGGGTTCAATCCGTCCCACCCCGTCCCCAACCCAGGTCACCAGCAGGGGACCCGGCTCCCAAGACTGACCAGAAACTCATGTTCCTGCTTACATTTATACAACATCTCATCTGGAGAATTCCTGGTTGTTGTCTTAGTGTCCGAGAGGTTGTATTAATACAGCTCTAAAACTAAAGGGATAATTAATAGCGGCCACACGGGGACAGTTTTGTCGCTGCTCGGTTTCCAGATCTGCTCTTTTTTTTCGGAAGGATCCCGGTGCTGGGATTCATTAGATGGGAGCTGCACGGGCTCTGGAGATGAAAGTGCTGTTCATGAATTATCGCTGGGGTGCAGACAGCTGCCCGGGCCCCTCCAGGGAAACTCAACAATGGAAACAGAGGAGGGGAGAAAAAAAATGCTGCTTGGGCTTTTCCTCTCCCTATTTTCCACTTCACCACTGGAAAAAGGAGGAGGAAAAATACAGCAAAAGGGAGAGAAAGAAAACAAACAAACAAACATATTCCTTCCCTCTTCACATCACCTTCCCTGTACGTTGTGGATGTTTAGCATAGAAATAACCTGTAGAAAACCAGCCCTGTCCCTGCAGCCTGTTCTGGGCCTCTGCTGGGCTGGGTCCCTGCAGCACCCCGGGGTGCCCTGTCTGCTCCCCCCCAGCCAGCGGGACTCCTTGCCATGAGATGCCACCAAAGCACGGTTATTATTAGCAACGTTGCGTTAGGTCTTGTCAGCAGGAGCCCTGACGCCTGGGAAGGCTCCGCCACGCGAGGCACGTGTCCCCCACCCCGCTCAACCCAGTTCTGCGGGGGGAAGAGCTCGGGGGGGCTGGGATGGGGTGGGGGTGCAGGGGGGATGGAGCTGAGGAGGGGGGGTCTCTGCTGGAAGCACCTTGCCCAGGGAGATGCAGGTGCTCTAGAGGATGCTCGAGCCTGTGCCATGTCCTTGCTCCTCCTGGGGCGTGAAAGCTGCTTGGTGTCTCCCCAAAATGGGGATGTTTTCACCCTGATGCTGCTCCCAGCATCCTCCCCCCTCTCTCTGACCCACAAGAAATGATGAAACGGAGAAAAACGCCACTAAGTACAGGTCTGCGATGCTGCCAGCCACGCGATCCTGGGGCTGCTGGGACAAGGACCGGTGTCCTGCTGGGCACGCGGGTCTCCCCGACCAGGGGTTCATTCAGCTCAGCGCTTCCCCGCTCCTGGCTTTATGATTATTTATTTTTTAATTGACCTGAAGCCAAACTCTTTCGAGCACAAATCAGGTGGCCACACATTGGTTCGAGGGCGATGCGCCCAAGGAAGAGCTCGGCGTGGCAGCAGCCAGCGCCTTGGTCCGTGTGGCCCCGGGCGGGAGCAGAGCCGAGCTGGGCGTCCCCGATTGATCGCCGCTTTTAAAATAACCAGCCTGGATCTTCCATTTCTGTAGGATGTAGAAAACCTGGAGAGGGGGAAGAGAGAAACAGCTTTGAGAGAGCGAGTGCAAGTATTGCTAATTTATGATCAGAGAAATACATGTTTGAGTTTGAAGGCTGCAGGGAAAGGACCTGGTGTTCAGCTGATGATAAATCTGTTTTATCGGGGGGTTGTGAAAAGGCTTCCCCACAGGGCAAATTGTGGAAATGCAGAACATAATTACCCCAAATTCCTATTTGAGTAATTGTCTCTACCCACCTGTTATTCCCCCAGAGCTTTCAGCCGGCTGGAGAGGTTTTGCTCTGTGTTTAAGAGCCAAAGCCATTGTGCGGCACCGCTGGGCTCTCCGGGCTGGGCCAGCCCTGCCTGCGGGAGGCGCCTGCCCGCGAGGGTTTGGGGCTCGCTGCTGTCTCCCCCCTCCCAAACTGCCCTTTCTCCCCCTTTTTCTGCAGCTGTTGGGTAGGAGCTGTCAGTTGTCGCTTTCTGCAACCACATTTGCACCCGGGCAGTGAGGCCGGGTCACAGGGACCCACGGGGAGAGCCCCTGCGTGCAACCAGGACATTGACATTTTCCGCCCCTGTGTCCGTCCCTGGGGTGGATGACACATGGATGGAGGGACACGGGCTGCTGGGGACATGTGTCCCCCCAGGCTCGGTGCTGTGGTGATGAGGTAATGGAGGGTTTTGCTGCAGTGGGCCGTGGACAGCTTTTCTAAGCACCGGCTCCTAATGCTTCCCTGAATAGCCAGGCGGGCTCTCGGGCGCATTAGGAATCGATGCACATCGCAAATGGATTGCCTGTGCTCTCTCTGCCACCTCTCCGGCTGTCTCCGTATTTGCCCCCTCCCCAGCATCTCCAGGGGCCAGCTCTGTCCCCACATTGTCACCCAGATGATGGGGGGGCACCAGGGACGGTTCCCCCTGCTCAGGGCTGCAGCCGGCAGCTCCATCCCCACCCTGGTCCCACCAGGATGGACCATCGCCTACAGGTGAAGCTGTGCCCCCTCACTGTCCCCCCAGGGGACTCGTAGCCCCTCATCATCCCTGGGGACTTGCAGCAGACAGGGACAGCGGATGGAGCGGGTGACAAGCGTCTGCTCGGGCCAGCCAAGCGGAGACGATAAACGACGACCCCGGTGAACGCGGGATGGGCTCTGCATCTCAAGTGATTCCCTGGGAGATGCCGGACGGTCCCTCCCGGGAGGACCGGGGACCTGTCCTCTCGCAGAGCCGCGGGAAGGAAGGAACGGTGCGATGGCACCGCAAGTTGGGCTGCAGAAGGTAGAAACCTTTGGGAAAGGGGTCTCTCTGCCTTGGGGCTCATGGGGAACCTGCCCGTTCCCCAGCCGGCTGCTCCACACGGTGCTGCCCAGACCTGGCGGACGCTCACGTGGCTCCGCTGATCAAACTTGCATGAGGACATGCGCAAAAATCAATGGTTGTGCTTATGAATTAATGATCGCTGAGCAGGTCGATGCAGCCTGCCCGTGCACGCCGGATTGTTAATGAACGGCAGCCGTGGGAGCGCAGGCAGGGTCAGCGCTGCTGCAGTGCCTCCTGCATCTCTGTTTATTCACGTTTTAAATATATTTATCTTGCGTTTGCTCCCAGAGCTACTTCAAGCAGAGAGCAGGTGATTTCCATGAAAGGGACCTGGCGTGTGTGTGCTGCAGGGACGCTGCCGCTTTCTGAACCTGGGGGGACATTGGAAAGGGCCGATGGCTCTGGGCTGTGCTGGAAGGGGTTGAATCGGAGGCAGGCTCTATAAATATGCATGTGGGTAATTTCTAATCGAACGCCGCAGCTCTCGGTGCTGGCATGTGTCACTCCCGTGGCATTATCTCTGCAATTAGAGCTTTTCCCCACAATTGCATAAGAACGTCTCGGTGACTCACCGGGTTTGGGGGGGAGATGCGAAGGGCTGCGCCTGCGCGCGTGTGAGGTGTGAAAATCAGCCGCTCTGGGCTTTGCAACTCCCTCCCAGCAATTCCACCGCCCTCCCCTCGTCACCGCCAGCACCAGCACCCTGCTTTGGGCACACTGGGCTGTCCCCTGCCAGCGAGCTCCCGGTCCGCCCAGCATCACCTCCTGCCATGGGGTTATTTCTGTCCGTGTTATCGGGGCCCTGTTTGCACGCTGACGACCTTTGGGCTCCGATAATAACATGTTTCACATTCCTGATTAAAACCACCGCGGTGTCAGGATCAATAAGAATTGGCAGTTGAGACCATAATAGGTATAATAATCCCCATTAGGGTAAGAGACGCGGGGGGAGCGCGGGGCTGCTGATGGGGCGATGGTGAATCTGCTTCGATCGGCTGGAGCCGCAGCATCGTCCCTGCGAGGGGCAGGGACCGCGATGCTCCCGCTGTTTGTGGTCCCGGCATCGGCAGAGCCCCCGGTGCCGAGTGCTCCGGCTTGGAAACCTGGCTTTGCAATGGTAATTGTGGTGGCCCCAGGGTGGAAGAGGGGACGGGGCTCAGTGCAGCTGGGGTTGTTGCTTGTCCTGCCCAAACCTCAAAGGAAACTTAAAGACTGAGATTATGAAGCAGGGGAAATTCCTTGCTCTGACCCATCCTGCCACTGTGTCTTGCAGCGATGGAGCGTGGCGAGGGCCGGGAGGGAGGGAGGGGAACACCAGTGGCATTTAAGTAGCTGCCCAGGAGAAATACAAAAATCAATACGTCATTGTGGCCCCATCGATCTGCGGCTCCACCGCCGCGGCTCCCGCTGCGCTCTGATCAGGGCTCATGGTCGCAGATGAGAGTCCCAGCAGCTGGGGTATTAAACAACGCCAAACAGGTGGAAACTATAGATTTTTTTTCTTATTTAAACCTAAAATAGAGGGGCAGCTGTGGAGATGGGGGGACTGGAGCAGCCGTGGGGCTGAGCACCCTCATTGCAGGAGGGATGCTATTGCATCCCTGAGAAACCAGAGCGATGCTATTTGCCCGTGGTGGCTGCTCGGTCCCCTTCGACTCCAAAAACCACCCCTTTCGCCCAAAAATCTGCCAGCCAAGCCCTGCTGCGAGGCCACGGCCATGGCAATGCTATCAGCAATGGGACTTGAGGGGCTGCACACGATTCGGGGACAATATCAAACCGTGTGCCATGGGGACCGGACCAGTCCCAGGCAGAACAGGTTGGTGATTT
Source organism: Patagioenas fasciata (assembly GCF_037038585.1). Classification (NCBI taxonomy): domain Eukaryota; kingdom Metazoa; phylum Chordata; class Aves; order Columbiformes; family Columbidae; genus Patagioenas; species Patagioenas fasciata. The sequence goes on from NC_092540.1 coordinate 1,229,151, forward strand.
TTAGACAAATTGGTTTTGCTCAAAAAATGGAGGTTGGTTGAAACCCAGTGTGTTTGTAGAAAAACATCGCTTTCGACAGATTCCTGTTTCAACATGTTTTTTAGAAGAAAAAGGAAAGCTTTCCAAATTGTCAAAAGACCCCAGTTGAACACTTTCGCTGCAGAACATAATCCATTTCTCAGCTCCAAATGACTTTTCATTTTGCAATGGAAGTAAACGCGTTGCAAAATCCCCTTTTGGAAGGGGGCTGAAACCCTTCTGAAACAGTCGGGCTGGATCTCGGGATTAACTCCTTCCAGCCTGGGGTCTGGATTTGCAAACAAGGTCCTTTTTCCTTCCCAACGATGTGTGTTCATCCCACTGCAGGATGGTTGATACCAGCGATTCCTTCCTGGGGTGGAAATCGCTCCATGCGCAGGCACCAAATATTAAGGGCTGGCAGGGGACCCTATGTGGGGGCAGAGTGGCTCATTTTGTGCTGTTTTTCTCTGATTTACCCGACTTCTGCAGCGTTTTTCCTGGCTCAGGCAGGGAGAGGATGCTGGTGACGGTTTGGTCCGCTGCAGGCGTTTCTCCTGTCCCGATGGGTGATGCTTTGTGGCCAGACCGCGGGAGGATCTTGTTGTCGCACTGAGCTGGTGACAATTCCCTCCAGCGAGGCACTGGATGGCATCTCGGATAGGGGGAATCTCCATCCGTACGGGTCTGCAGGGGTTTCCTTGGGAGCGTTGCTGGAGCTCAGAGCAAGGCCCTCCACTTGCTGGGGAATTCGGGATGCTTCAGCAGTATGCACAGTGGAATACAACATGCAAACAGGAGATTTATTCTGTTTAATAAACTGGCCTCTCCGTAGATTTTGCACTCTTCCAATCAAATTAAGAGCTTAATTCCAGATGTTAGTTTTGCCACAGAGGGCTGAGAGGGATGCTGGGGCAGAGCGAGGGCTCCCCGAGGTCACAGAGGGATGGAGTCAGAGCCATAGGGATGCAGGAGGATATGGAGAAATCTCTGGTTTGGTTCTGGACCCAAAGAACTCTCCCAAAGCAGCTCCTTCCTCCTCTGCACGAGCTTTTCCAGGCACAAGAGGGGTCTGGATTTGGGAAGACGGGTCAGCGTGGGTCTGGAAACCCCCAAACAGCATCAGGTTCCTGCTGCAGTTGTGTTAACAGCTCATCAGCAAAGTGGTGCCTGCGTTGGTGAGCGGCCAAACCCTGACCTGCTTGTGCCTTTATTGCATCTGCTGGCAGATCTCATGCAACGCTTTAATCAAGTATTTCAGTGCCTCTGTAGAGCCGGAAAGGATTCGGAGAATGTTGCTGGGTTGTTTGCAAACTTGCCGAGCCTGGTGGCGCTCAGAGCCTGCGGGGGCACGGGGACAGGGCTGGGACCTTTGGAGATGACCTAAGGTCAGGTTTTGGTGTCCACAGGGATTTCGGTGGCTTTGGGTCTGGTGCCTCCCCTGCGATGGAACAGAAACCTGGAATTAAACCAAGCCCATGAAGGCATCAGCTGGGGAATCTGCGTTGGGTCGGCAGTGGGATCTCCATTCCCAGCTCGGGAAGGTTTGAGGAGGGCGGAGGGATGCGGGGAAGAGCCAGGAGCTATTTCGGCTCCATGTGCCACCCCCTTCCTGCTGCTGCTCCAACTCGGGTGCGAACGAACGCCTGACGGGTGCTGTGCCAGCGATGCCGGAGCACGAGAGCAGCTCCTGCCCTGCCCGGGGAAACCCCCGTGATGCTGAAGTGGCTGCAGGGGGAAGGACGAGGAAAACACTGCGGATGGGTTGGGGACATCCCCGCCCTGGGGACACAGAGGGGACCCTGGTGCTGGAGTATAAACCCTGGAGAGGGGTGAAGATGCCCAGCACTTGGGGGGCAGCTGGAAGAAGGGGCAGAGTCTGTTATGGACAAAACCCAGGGTTTTACAAGCACCTCCTTGTTTTCCCCTTCCTTCTGCCTTTGTGGAGCGAGAAGCAGCGCTGGCAGCCTGACAAAGCTGCGGTGGCCTCTGGTAGCTGCTGGGGTGTTTTCTGGTGGCGGGGAGGGCCCGAGCGGTAGCGCTGAGGCCGTTCAGCGTTGTCATCCATGACGCAGATGTGTCACCGTCCCCTGGGGTCCCCATATACCGGCTTGTGCCAGCTCCTGCCGTGGCGACAGCCTCCGTCTCCATGCGCGCAGGCACCTGGGGCAGCAGCGTCTGTTCCTGCAGGGGAAGCTGGGCACGACCAGGGCTGTGCGGGGATGGAAATCCCTGCCTGGCCTCGGGGAGGTTGGGGAGGACGTGCTGGCTCTGCTGTCCCCTTTGACACCCCCCTGCCAGCCTGAAGAGAGACGCTGAAAGCACAGAAATGCCGTGCTGGTGCAAAGGTTGTGTCTCCTTGGGTTTTGTCCAAGACCAGAGCATGTCGCCTTTCCCAAAACATGGAGCTGGGGTTAAATCCCTGGGCTGGGTCTCAGCAGACAGAGCATCTGCTCCCTGCCTGCTCTGTCCCCCATGTCCTGCACCCCCAAACCCACAGGGCTGAACCCCCACTGCACCTCGGTCCTTATCAGTTCTCAAGGCCAGGTCATTGCCCAGGGTTCCCCCAGGGACCTGGCTCCCGCCGTCCCCCACAGCCGCCCTGCAAAAAACGCTTTCCTAAGAATTTTGGAGTAAAAAAAGAAGAAACAGCCCCCTTGTTCTGCTGCGATGAACTGGCTCTTTTTCCAGTCACAAGGGTGAGCTGAAGCAAAACTTTCCATACTGAGCAGGAACAGAAAGAGAGAGGGAGAAGTAACAAGCCCTCCTTTAAAAAAGTTGGGTTTTTTGTGGTTGGTTTGTTTGTTTTCTTTAAATAACCAAAACACCCCAAAAAGCACTAAAGGCAGCAAAGCCGAGCTCTGCCTTTTCCCCACCTCCCTCCTTGCTGGAGAAGCCGAAGGGTTTGCGGAGCGTGTTTTAAGCGGGAGCAGATGCCGACGTTCCTTGGGCAGGGAGGGCCCAGCCGAGCCCAGGAGGGACGCGCAGATAGAAACCAGATTGCAGTAAATATTTGCGTATTTAATTGCTGCGTGGGACGGTGGCGCGAGGGGCACCGAGAGCCGGCTCTGTGCGCTCAGTGCCTCGAAATCCGCGTGTTTCAGGGATTTTCTTGCCCCGTCGGTGTGTGAGATTTTCCTGGCTTGGTTGCTGCAGGGGCCGGAGAGCCAGGAATGTGGTTTGAAAGCTGAAGGGCCCCGAAAAGCCTCAGGATGGTGGGACCGGCGCTGTGGTGAAACGCTGACCGGCACAGATGGGTATCTCTGCCTTTTGGGCTGGGAAATGGGCCAGGAGGTGCTGGCGGAGCCCGGTCCAAGGCTTCGCAGTGGGAGGAGGGGAGGGATGCGATGAGATGGTCACCCGGGATGTGCCAATTGGGTTTTGCAATGAACCTGTTCTTCCCCAAATCTCGGCTATAGGTTCCTCCCGTCCATGCCGTCCATCTCGCTTCTGCTAAATGATTCATCCCGGACACTCTCGTTATTGCTCCCATTACTCACGCCACATAAATTCTTCTTTGACAAAGCGCTATACGGTTCTCATCAACTCTGCACGGCCCCGATGACTCGTGGCCTTAAATCCTGGCCCGAATGATGTGATTTTTCCGCAAACCCCCTTCCCAGGAATCTAAAAATGATGCACCTGCTTTTGCTTTTTAGCCCATGAAGAGGAAAAGAAATAAAACGGGGTAAGAGCAGCTGTGCCTCTCCTGGCTTGTCCCTAAGGAGAGACAGGGACGCTCCAACAGTCACAGCCCCACTGAGAACTTCTTCCTTTCCCATCTTTTCCCAGTACCAGCGTCAAACACCAGGCTGGGTGGTTGGTGCTGATGCTCGGCCGTCGTGCCCAGGGCAGGGAGACGTGTTGGCACGAGCCACCCAAAACGCTCCCGCCAGCTTTCTGGGAAGGCTGGATGTTGTTTGTGGAGGTGATGTGGGAATGATGAACCCCCCTCGGCGGTGACCCTCCCCGGGGAAGCGGCGCTCGCTGGGAGCCGACTGCTGTCGCTTCGGGAAAGTGGCGCTTTGAACGAACTATTTATAAACCGAGTTTTCTTTAACTCCTGAAATGGAGCCATAACTTCAGACAAACAGAGAAAAAAAGATGCAGGCAAATAAATGCAGGCAAAAATAAATATACAGGCAGCCTTAATTTGCAAAGCAGTTCGTGGTCTGGGGAGGGTCCTGGTTTGGAGGCACCTGCAATGGGGCTGGCCAAGTGTCTTCTCAAAAGGCTTCCAGGGGCCGGGGGGCTGAGGACCAGCAGTGCTACCACCTCGGGATGGAGTCGCTGGGATTTTGTGCAGTGCTGCAACCACCCCGACCGAAATCCTGCTGGTGTTTCGGCCCCGCGTCACCTCTGTCCCCGGTAGCCACCAGGCAGCGTGGCCCTTCTGCGCGGCTCCTACCTGGAACTGCATGGGGGATTTACGGCCCCACATCTCTCAGGGTTTTAGAGCCTGGTTTGTCACCGCGCCTGGCGATGCCAGCGGGGCTGGGTGACGCTGCCCAGCCCGTGTTGTGTGTCCCAGGGCACGGCCAGGACAGCCCGGGCTGCCCTGCGATGCTCCTGCATCCCGCGGCACCAGGGGCTCGTCTGGGGCCATTGGATGGGCAACACCTCCCTTTCCTACCAAACCACCGCTTTTATTTTAAGCCTGCCTTCCAGCTCGTGCTGCCATGGGACTCGCTGGCACGTGCCTGCCTTTGGTGTCCCCGCATCTCCCTCCTGCTCGTCCCCATTCCCCACCGGCACCCCCAGCCCACCCCTAAACACTTCCATCTATTTCTGCTGCGGGAGAGCGCGGCTTCGGGAAACAGGTCCATAAATCACCGGCAACGCTTGGAAATAAGAATCATTATTGTGATGAATGGGATTTTATTTCTCTTTTAAGAAGAGGGATCATGAAAGGCTGAGGCAGGGGAGAAGGAGGAAGAGGAGGTGTTGCATTTTCTATTTTTGACAAGTGAAGGGGGATAAAGCTAATTGCATGAGAACTGTTTGAAGAGAGAGAGGAAGAAACAAGTGTTTGCTGCGTATTCATAGGGATGGAGGGAACACGAGCGTGTGTGAAGGCTTCCCGTACGACTCTGCATTATTAGGGTGATACATTGCATCCCGCAGCACTTGCATCCTGCAGCATCAGCTCGGCTCTCGCTGGCACCACAGACGAGGCTTGGGGAGCAGCTCCCACAGCCAAGGGGAAACTTTGCACAGAATGACTTCAGGATTTGGCCCCGGGCTTGTATTAATTAAGCAGCAATGATCCAAGTCGTGGGGCATTTCCTGGGGATTAATGACTGGCAGGGAGGAGTTAACGACTTGAGATGAATCCAAAAATCCCATTTACTCCAACCGGTGCTGAGCCCCAGCACTCACTTCGTGCCAAGGTCAGCACCACCATTTTAAGGCAATTTTTAAAATTGTTATTATTAATAAGAATAATAAATTGTTGGAGATGGATTCTCCTTCCCGCCACAGCGGTGCGGCTCCATCGCCACGGGCAGCCCCAGGGAGGATGGGAACCCCCTGCATTCAGCCGGTGTATCACATGGAAAGAGCATCCCTGTCCCGCAGCAGGAGCCCAGGGACAGGAGGGTGTTGGGGACAGCGTCCTCAGCCTCTGCTGGCAGCTCCCAGCCCAGCTGCACCACGGTGGTGACGCTCAGAAGACGCAGGTTTCAGAGACAAGAGGAGCCGGTGGGCAGAGGGGAACCTGCCGCAACCTTGTGCCCAGAGTAGGTGAGGATCCAGCCCCTCAGCAATTATCCCTGATAACCGTTGGAGGGTTGTCATGGCAATGAGAGCGCTGGGCTGGTCCTTGGGTTGCTTTTCTTCAAAGGAGAGAAAGTTTGGTACCTGGCCGCAGGCGCGAGCAGCCCGGCGGGTGCTGGGTCTCTGCGCTCCCAGCCCTCCCACGGCTGCACACACCGGAGTAAACGCAAACCGGATCCGTCCCCGGGAGGCAGAGCACCTCCAGCACCGGGGTAACGCTCTGGCTGCTCCCCCGGGCTCTGAGCAGAACGTGAGCAGGGATGCAGCTTGCAGCGGATGCAGTCAGCACGATGCTCAGGGAAAGGAGATCTGAAAAATTCCCTTCCCAAGTGTCACCTCTCGGTGTCAACCAGCCCTGGGCAAACCGTGCCCTTGGCCTTCCCCCTCGCCTCAGCTCAACCAGAGCGGCCCCAGCACGAGCAGACGGCGATGCCGTGGGCACCATGGCAAAGAGCGTCAGGCGCAGCGAGCATCACCATCCCCAGCCAAGGGGACGTCTCCAGCCAAGCGGCTCGTCTCTCTCTGAAGCCAAAAGGCAACTCGGCACTTTGTGAGCAGCCGGGGACCGTCCCGGCCCTCGGCGGGAGCAGCATTTGTCTCCTAAACCCCGCTGGGCACCCAGCACCACTCCCCTGCTCCAGCCGGGAGCCTCCGCAGCTGCTCATCCCACTCTCACTCCTATTACTGGAAAGTTTTATAGCTGCTCACTGTTTGTGATTAATCATTTTGGTTTAATTGCTGCTCCTCTGGCTGGCAGAGGCTCAGAGGGGATTTTATGCCTCTTGGCTGCTTCCCCCAGGTATGTTCCAGGACCGGCCGATTGCAAAGTGCTGAGCAGCAGCAGCAGCAGCCCCATGACAGTGGGTGCCCCAGTTCTGTGGGGTGCAGGTTTGGGTGATGTCTGTGCCCTAGCGAGCAGCACCCCAATGGAGACCCAGTGTGATGAGTTCCTGCAATAACGCAGCCAGACTTGAGGCAGCAGCCGCTCTCCCCAGGACCGCGGGCTGCAGCAGGGATATGGGGATCGGGGATGCTCTGCACCCCTCGTGCTCCCCATGGGTGCTGACAGCCTTCTGCCAAAGGCTGGGAGATGGCAGAACAGGGGAGAGACCCGGGAGCTGCTGGGTAACCCTCAGTGGTGTTTCTGCACACAACGGGAGTGAAATGCAAGCAACAGCTTCAGGAGGGAAATAGGAAACCCCAAGCTGGAGTGTGCCCAAGAACGGGACGGTCCTGCCCCTGCAGACAACGCGGTGCTGGGGTGTTCCCAGGCTGGAGCTGCTCACAGCTCCGCGTCGCTCTTTTGTGGGGAACGATGGCATTTGACAACATGATTTTGGTTCAGACAACGCTCAGGGTTTGATTGTCAGCTGGGAACTGACGTGCTCCCCTTAGGGATCCCCGTGACGGGTGACGCTGCGTGGCCACACGCGTGTCACACGGTGCCCTGTCCCACCTGGGCAGGAAGGAGCCGGAGGGGCAGAGACACTTTTGGCCAGAGCCCTGGCGAGCTGCAGCCCACGTAACCGCGTCGCAGCTTTGCTCCATCCCAGAGAGGATTCGCTTCTCTCTCCCTGGGAGGGTTTTCATGGGAAATAACGTGATTTTGCCTACAAAACGGCTTTTTCCCCGGAGGTTTTTCCTGCGCTGTGGTCTGGAGGATCTCTAGTTGGCTCTGCCGGGCTCCCCAGCCATCCCCAGAGCACCCGTGGCACACGTGGCCACCGTGTCCTTCGGTGACACGGCTGCCCGCGCTGCCTCCACCTTGCCTGCGCTTCCATGCTGAATAATTGAAAGCCCATGCAACGGCCACAAATATTTAATAGCTTGTTCATCAAAAATTTACCCTTGTTAAAGCTGTCATTTTGGATGTCTGACAGGGCTGGGGGAAAGGCAGCGGGGAGGTGGGAAGGGGGCAGCAAGAGGGGCCAGAAGGAGTCATGGAGAATTTGGAGATGCTGTGGTCCCATGGGCAGCTGGCCTGGGCAGGGGGCTGCCCCATGGTGGGACCCTCCTTTGGGATCAAAAGGCACCTGAGCGTGGTGGTGCCACCATCTCATGCTCTCCCCCTCCATCTGCTCCATGGCAGCATCCCTGGCTCTGGGGAGGGCATTGCATGGACTCAGCCCCTTCAGTTAGCTCCCTGTCCCTTGTTCCTGGCTCCAGGCCATCCCCAGCCCCACCAGGACCCCGTGTGGCGTTGGATGCACCCTTGTGGCTCTGGTCCCTGGGCTGGGTGCAGCGCTGGCGTGGCCGCGGCACGGAGCTGGTGCGAGGGCAGCCCGGCTGCCCGCACTCCCGTTGCTTTTCTCCTTAGTTGCCAAGCAAGCAGTGGGGATGTCTTGGAGGCCTGGAGCCTCCACAGCTACCGGCAGCGATGGCAGAAAGAGATATAAAAGGCCGTCCTACTTAACAGGGTTTATATAAGGAGACGTCGCCATGGCAGGATGGGAAAACAGACGGATATTGGAAGTGATGCTTTGAACGCTGTCTTTGCAGGGCCATGCCTGTTGAGGGGTGAGGTGGCACCTGGAACCCACTGCAGCACGTGGGGGTCCCAGCCACCCCCCACTGTGTCCCCGCTGGGTCCCCGCTGCAGCAAGAGCTGCCCACGAGATGGGTCCCCAAACAGGGCTGCCCTTCTGCTGGGGCTGCGCAGGTCACCCAGCTCCTTTCCCTCCCACCTGCTCTCCCAGAGCCTTCTTGTCTCTAATTAACACTCTCATTAATTAACTTATTTAATGGCATCTCTGCATTCAGCTCGCACAGTGTTGTGAGCACCAGGTCAGCCTTTCCTGCCGCGGTCACGGGTGGTGAGTGGAGCCGCTGCACTAGAGTGGGTGGGCTTGCGCCCTACAGGGGGACCCAGCAGATATTGGGGTTCAGGCTCTGCAGGAGCCGCCGCTCAGTCCCCGGTGACCCTCGGGGCTGGAAGCCAGGCGGGAGCGAGCGGCACCTCGGCCAGCAGCGTGCGGTGCCGGCAGGTTCGCTCCCCTTATGGAATGGCATGTTGCGCAGATGTGTTTATTCCTGTCAGCCCTTGGCGGGTGGCAGGGAGCAGGATTAGCCAGGCAGGAGCGGGTACCTGCTGCCAAGTTCCCCCCGAGAGGTGCGTGGGGCTGAGCACGGCCACAGAAAATAGCTGGTTGGGGTCGGGGGGGTCCTGTTTGTGGCGGGGTGAGGGATGGGTGCTCTGTGTTAGCCGAGGGCTGTGCCTTGGCAGGGTGGGTGCCTTCCCCATATCCCATCGCATCCCAGGGACCCGCTGCTCCTGGGAGGAGCGCAGCTCCGCAACCGCAGAGCCTGCAAATTAAAGCGAAGAAAAGGAAAGAGAAATCCCCATAATGACAGGGCTGTGGGAGCGGAGGCTTTCGGGGACGCTCCCGATTTCCTCGCAGCTCGGCTCCTCGGGCAGGCAGCCCGCGGGTTGTGGCACCGACCCAGCTCGGGCGGGGGGAGCGCCAAACGCTCAGAAGCGCTGGTGAGGTGGCAGTTGTTGAGATGGTGTCCTCTGCAAGGGGACAGGGCGGGTTTTGGGGCGCATTGGTGGTGGGCAGAGCGCTGAGCTCCGCTGCCACCATCTGTGCCCTGGTGTGGGCTCTGCCAGCCCCCAGATCTTCCCAAATGGGGGATGCTGTCCCCAGGCTGTCCTCGCTGTCCCCAGGCTGTCCTCGTTGTCCCCAGCTGCTCATCAGCTGCCAGACAGAAGCAGCAAATGAGCTGCTGGGGGAACTGCAGTTTCTGGGACTGGCCAGGCTTGGAGCCTCTGCCTTGTGTGGAAATCTGTCCCCACTAAGCGCCAGGCCAAAAGCCACCAGGTCCTTGTCACAGAGCCTGTCACCAGTCACTCAGAGCCAAACCAGCCCCTGGGAGAGCTGGAACCAGTCGGTCATCCCCAGTTTGAGTCACCCAAGCTTCCCCTGTCAACCAGCAACAAACAGCTACCCCCGCTCAGAAGTTGCGTCCCAGTTTCTGCTGCTGTTTACAGCCGTCTACCTTCAAGGGTTTGCTTTGCTCCATTTTTTAATGTAATTTCACCAGCCTTCAGCCCACAACGCAGCTCAGCTCCTCTGTCACGTCACACTTTGGTTTTGTGCTAAGCATCTTTATCTGGGAAACCGGGGAGCTGCTTTGATAGCGGAGGCACCGAGGGCTCCGGCGCCTCGCGGTGACCTGGCAGTGATGGAGGGAACACGGAGCTTCTGCATCACCAAAACAGCACGGTTATGGTAAAACTGCTGAAAACCAGCTGTAAGCGCATCCTTGAGCTGCTGGGAGCCTTGAGCTGCTGCTCCCTGGCCGCGGGGATAGGCCCTGAGGCTCTTTCACCCGCAGGCTGGTGCTTTCCTGGGGGGCCCGGGTGTAGGAGGGTGAATCTGTTTCCATGCAGATTGTATTAGGAGGGACAAGCCAACGCTGAGGCACAGAGACACTTTCGCTTCCCTTCACGCTAATAATAGCGCTCAAGGCTGTCAGCGGCGCCTGAGCCACCAGGCTGCCCGTGCCTGCGGTGGGGAGCTGGGGAAACTGAGGCACGCAGCTCCTTAACCTGGTTTGAGGTGGGAAAGGGCTTGTCCCGAGCCAGGCGCTTTCTGCTGGAAGCCGCCAGCCTCCGCTGTCCCCCGGCAGGGACAGAGGCGTCCCCACCGTTTCAGGACTCTCCCCGTTCGTTAAGAACTGATTAGCCACTCTGCTGCCTCCTTTTCCAAACAGATCATCTGTGATACCTAATGAATGACTCCAGCAATTAATTGCAGGGTAAGTCCACTCCTAATTAGGAACTGATTTAGGGAGAGCTCTTTGGCTGCTGGTTGCCTTTGAGTTGAGACTGGGGACTACGGTCTGTGGGGCTTTTGAATTAATGATTGAAGAGCTGATTAAGGCTTAGTGCACTGGGGAAAACATCGTGCTGTGCCCAGGCCTGGCTCCCCTTCGCTGGGGACCCCCGAGGACCCCTGTTGGGTGCAGGGGACTGTGGCACTTTTCCTTGTGGGTCTCCTGCTTGGTGCTTGCTTGGAGCAAAACCAAGCAAGGCTCCTGCTCAGAGGCAACACTGCAGTGCCAGGGGTGATGCTCATCCTCCGAGGGCGGTCGGTTCAGGGCAGATGATGCTAGGAGACAGCTGGAAAAGAAATAAAAAATAAACCCAAGCTCAAACAAACACCCAGGAGAGGCCACGGCCGCGGGCTGGGCGAGTTTCCGTCAGCGCTGCAGAATGAGCGGTCGCTGGAAAATCTTAGTGGGGACTAAGAGGAAAGGAACCAGCTTCTGCTTTCTGATAGCGGTTCCTGCCGCAGCCCCGAGCGGAGGGAGCGAGTTACTCACCGCGGGCAGATGGTGCCGCCTGTGCCCCCGGCCCCTCCGGCCGCCCAGCCCGTTCGTTCCCTTTAAAGGCATCGCCTGAACTGCGCTGCCCGCGAGGCTGCTCTTCGTCTGGCTGCCCAGCCCTTCCTCGGCTGCTCGTGGATGACAAAAAGCATCTGATCTGTGCAAAGCTGGACACCGATCTCCCGGGCTGCCGGGGGCACTTGTCTCGGCCCTGCCGCTGCCTTGGCTGCTTTTGCTTTGCGCTGGGATTTGGGTCCAAAGCCACGGTCCCAATCACCACACTGGTCAGCTGGGGGAGGACAAGGCTGATTGCTGGGGCAGGGATGGAGGGGAATCAATCAGAGGGGACCAGGACAAGGGAAAAGGGCTGGGGTGTGAGCCTGGCAGGGCTGGAGGTTCCTCCCACGGCCGGTTTGCTCAGGGAGGGTTGAGCCCATGCTGCCATGGTGGACCCGTGGGGCCGCATCGGTTTCTCTCCCCAGCTGCTTGCGGTGTCACCCACAGCTAAGACCGAAAAGAGAGTCTGTGCTCCAGACCTGATGCCTGGGTGATGGTATCTGCAGCCAATTTCCAGCTCGGCAGAGCAGAACAATTTCTGTTGAGCTCGGTAAAGAGCACAAAGGCTCTGCTCCCCAAAGGTTACGCTCCCGTGCAGACAATTGCAGGCGCTTGGCTCACGTCTTCCTCTGCAAACCATGGGCTTAATGTATTTACAAATATGCGTACGAAGCTGCGCGGCTGCCAGACCACACAGCACACACAGCCCTGGCAGCTGCTGCCCCGGGCAGCCGAGCGCACGAGCATCCTGGCCACGGGCTCGTGTCCCTGCCCTGGGCACCTGCCTGGGATGTATGCACTCTTAACCACTTGTACACAGCATCCTGGCTCTGCAGAGCTGCGTGCAGCTTTGCCCCTTTCCCGTCCGGCGGGGTGCAGGGGGTGCTCGAGCTCGGATGCTCACTCACCCTCTTGGCTTCCCTCCCCAAAGCGAATGCTGTTTATTTGCTGGGAGCTCTGCTCTAGACTCATCCATACGTTTCCCTCATGTATGCGATGTGTCATGCGTGACCCGGGTTCACCACGAGCTGCCAGCCCAGCCCTTGGCCCCCGTTAGCTAATTGCTCCTTGGGAGCTGGGGATGCGCCAGCCTTTGCGCCTCCCAGCATCACCCAGGGTGCTTTAGCCCTGCCTGCCGCGTCCCACATGGAGCAAACTGGGGCTGGCGGAGAAAAAAGGGAAGGAATAGAACATATTGGTGCCACTGGAAATTAAGGGCAGGTTCACACGTCGCAGCTGAGGAGCAGATCAGCCGTCTCGGCAGTCAGCGGGGAAATAAGTTGCTGGCGTCACTGCTGATGTGAGACACATGCACGTCTTGCAGAAGAGACACATCTGTGCCATATTTGCAGCACTAGCTCTTCCACCTTGTGTATTGGCATTAGGCGTTGCAGCGTTAGGTTTGTCGGCATTTGGGATTTGAGGTAATTCTGCCCTGGGGCTGGCTGCACTGCGGGGTCTCGCAGCAAGCGCTGGTGGTCGGGAGGCTGGGTCTGGTTTGGGGGAGCAGAACCTCTGGCGTCCTTGGGGATCCTGGTGTTAAAGCTGCGGTGCCACCGCGCTGCTCACTCACAGGGGTGCGGGGGGATGGAGCTCAGCACCAGGGGAGGATGGCTGGTCGAGATCCGGGAAAGGCGTTTGGAGCCTGACCATTGACAGGTCCCCGTCACCTTCCCAGAGGAGGCCAGGATGTCTTTCCAAGGCTGGTGTGCCTGGATGCTGAGGTGTCTGCAGGGACGGGGTCTGCTCTGAGCTTGGTGCGGATGCTCGAGACGGGGCCAGGGCAGGTGCCCTCACCTGCGCAGTGGCTGTCACACAAATGCCCAGGTCCTCCAGCACACCCACTGGGTCTCCTGGGCCTCAGCTGCTTTCCATTTCATCTCCACCCTTTCTCCAGGTGTGCCAGAGATGGTCACGGCTCCAGCCAGCCCCGACCTGCTGCTGGCTCCCTTCTCCAGCGATTCACAGATGCCGTGAGCTTCATCTCTCCCTGTCATGACTCATTTCTTTCTCACTGAGGCTTTAATTTTTAAAGAGGCGCTCTGAGGAGCAGAGGTTTTAATACCTGCAGGGGCTCCCAGCAGGTGCTGCTGAGCTTTTCCAATCCGTGTGGATGGGGAGATGACACGGGAAGAGGCGGCTGGGGCTGGTGGCCCTGAGCAGGGCTCCAGCTGCACCCAGGACCAAGCTGGGATGGGTGCAGAGCAGATGGAGGCCAGGTCTGGAGCTGGGAAGGCGGGTCCCACGCTGTCTGCAGCGCTGTCCCTCTGCTCAGCCCGCAGAGGAAGGCGGCAGAGAGGATGGGGGTGTCCACACCACTGCAAAGCGCCCAAGGTGGCTGGGATTCAGCTGAGAGGGAAAGAGAAAACATTCTGGCTTTGGGAGGACTCCCTTGGCCCTGTGTTTCTGATAAGCCACGGCCTCCCACGCTGGCTTCAATGGGCCCCGGGGATGGAGCAGTTTGTGGAGGGTGGGGAATGGCTCCAGCTGCACCACCGGCCTTGACCTCCCTGGGCTCCAGCTCTGCTGGGGCTCCCTGGGGAGCAGGTGGAGCCGCCAAGGGCAAGTGTTTGCTCTTCATGGGGGAGACAGCGGGTTTGCTGCCTTGGTCTGGGCATGGGCATCAGGAGTGTTTGCTGGGGGGCTGGTTCCCCGCTCCCATCCCAGCAGGGCAAAGAGGGGCAGGAGGTCTGTCTGGGGACAGACTTATCAGCAGGGCCTGTTGCGGTAGGACAAGAGGTGATGGTTTTAAACTAAAGGAGGGAGATTCAGGCTGGACATGAGGATTAAATTGTTGGCCCTGAGGGTGGTGAGAGCCTGGCCCAGGTTGGCCAGAGAGGTGGTGGATGAACCATCCCTGGAGACATCCCAGGCCAGGCTGGACGGGGCTCTGAGCAACCTGAGCTGGTGAAGATGTCCCTGTCATGGCAGGGGTGGGATGGGGGAGCTGGGGAGGTCCCTCCAACCCAAACCATTCTGTGATCCTGCGAGGGAGGGAGCGAGGTGCCGCCAGCCCAGCACCCGCCTTCTGTTTGCTCCTCTCCGGCTAGCGGGGCCGGTGTTTGGATAGCGATAGCAGAGGTTGCCAGCTGGTGTTTGCTCGGCGTGTTGGCTTTGTGAATGTCAGGCTGCGAGGTGCAGCGATGTGATCCTGCTCCCTGGCCTCCGCCAGCAGCTGCGGGAACGGTTCACGGGGTGCGGCGCGGAGGGGGACGGCGCCCGAGCCCCTGGAGCAGCCCGTGCTGCAGAGCCCGTGCACCGGGCTGTTCCCCCCGTCCCGGGACACCCGCGCTGTAAAGCAGCAATTCCAGCCCCACCTGCGGGGTTTCTTGGGGTTTTCCCGGTAAATATTTGCACTCTGTGTGCCCGTCCCAGAGCCAGCACCCAGCAGAGCTTGGTCATCGCCACCGGGTCACCCTCTGGAGCAAACCCCAAGCTGCCCGTGGCCAGCACCCGGGGACCCTCCCGAGTCGCCGTGGGTGTGGGTGGGCATTGCTCCTCGAGGAAAGTTTCTCCTCTGATGATGTGATTAATTCCTCCCTCCCACCACGGACGCCCGCAATCGCATCTATATCCGTGCCTCCCCACTCCCCGTCGGCTGTAAAATATTTATAACCCCCTGCATTAGGGCTCTTCTTCTTCTCCTTGCCTTTTTTCTCCTTCCATGCCTTCCACCCGGCCCCCCAGCTCCGCGGAGCTGTGCCGCACCAGGAACCGCTTCATTTCAATGTAACTCAGTGAGCGGAGAAGCTGTGAGGAATAATTTAGATTTTGCTCAGGGAATGCAATGCTTTTTTTAATTGCAGTCATCTGCATCTTCTTAGCAATGTATTATTGATGGTTATTATTCAAATAAAACAGTTGTTTCTTTTCGTTTTCTCGGGGATGCAGTTGCCAGCGTTTATGGTTTTATCGTCTGTTCTTAATTTTGGGAAGAAGTCACCTTTTCATCTTTTACTTTTCCAGCCACCTTTGCCAGGTCTCTCCCCGTGCCGGGGGGTGTTTGGGGGCTGAGTTCTCCCCAGCTTTGCCCTGCGGAATCAACACCAGCAAAATACCAGCAATGCCCCCTTCATTAGGTTGCCCAGGGGCCCAACGTGCGGTTTTAACATTGGGTTAGGGGAGGCTTAGGCTGTTTGGTACTAGAATGCTGAAGCCTGGCTTTGTGTGGCAAAGCACGTGGGGGTGGAGGAGATGGGGCTTTGTTGGGGCTCCACATGGTCATGGTCACCCAGGCTGGACCAGCGGCATCTCCAGCCCCGGGGGAGATGCCTCTGGCACCAAACAGGCTTTTTCCCTCCATCTCTGGAAGGAAGGCACCAAAGTGGGACTCGGGAGCCCGGGTGCTCCTCCGCCTCCCCAGCTCCGGGACTGACAGCTTGCGAGTGATGGAGAGCGGCTCTCCCGCGCTGTCACTTCTCTCTCTCCTCTCTTTCAGCACTACCCACCGCGTTGTCACTGCCGGCAGCAGGGACTTTCCTCAGTCCCACCGAGGTCCCGGAGGTGTTACCGTGATGCAAACACCGAGTACAAGGTTCCTCCTTGATGTGAGGAATGAAACGAGGTCAGAACTGGAGGGAGAAATGTTCATTTTGAGATGGAGCTGGGGATCCAGCTATTTCCCTCTGACTCTCCAGAGGGGACTGAAGGGTCCCCCAGATCTCAAGGGGGGATATTTGTGTTGCTCTAAGCACAGGGTGCCCTGGGGGTGCCCTATGGAGAAGCAAGGAGCCCCCACCGTGCCAGCAGCCCTGGCGAGGCTCCATCGCATCCCCGCGACAGCATTTCCCCTCATCCTGCCCACGGGTGCTGGGGAAGCAGCAGCTCGGAGGCTCTTCCTTACAAATATTAGGGGTTTAATGACACGCACTAATAGACCCAGAGCCTGTCGTGGCTCCGGCTCCGAATGGGAACGTGTAGGGGTGGGAGAGGAAAAGCACCGTCAGTCACAGGGCTCCCAGGGAAAACACAGCGTGTCTGGCAGCTCCAGGCGGCTCCGTGACGAATTCCGTAGGTAAGCGAACAATTCTGTCTCCTAATTACATTCATAAAGCAAAACCGGGCCCAAATTTCTTCTCTTTTGCTTTTTATTTCCAGCCCCCCTCCCCTGATGAAGTAGCTGCTTAATTAGAAATTAACAGGGCTGTTAGAGTAACTGAGAGCAGAAATGGTCTAGGAGAGGTTTATTAGCAACAGCACGGCAATGGGTTTATTAGCAATGGGTTTATTAGCGATGCCATGGCTGCGGGATTTCTCTGGGCTGCAAAGCTGTGGGGAGCTACCCTGGAAAAGGGGAAAGCCCAGGACCAAGAGAGGCAAAGCAGGGAAAATACAGAGGGAACTGGTGTGGACACAACGGGACCCTCCCCAGGGTGTGCTCCCTGCTCTGAGCACGAGTCTGAGCCTCCCAACAGGCACCTGCGGGCACTGAAGCTCAGCAACACACGGGGCTGGGCAGAGAGAGAGAAAAGGGGAGAAAGAGGCAGAAAACCCCCCAGACCCCTTTTGCACAGCTGCAGGCGTCACCTGGGAGCATCTCACGGCCACCCTGCGGTCCCCCGCCTGTCCCTGCCCCGCGGGAGGGGACCCGAGCAGCGGGACCCCCCGCCAGCCCCCATCATTTCCAACAAAGCCTCTCCCACAGCAGCGACTGGGGGTTTATTTATCCCTGAGCACTGAAAGTCAAATTACTGGCACTCTCTCTCCCTATATTTAGCCCTTGAATGGAGAGAGATTTTACAGACGCTCGACGCTGCCTTGTGCTTAAGAGTCAGTCAGTGTTTCCATTAGAAACCCTGGGGTCCAATCCTGCGCTCTGCTCCCGGCACCATGACAAAAACCTTCCCCGCTGACTCCAGCGGAGCGACTCTGGGTTTGTACCCACGGGGATGAGATCAGGATCTGGCCCCGGGTTTTGATGGGTTTGTAACTTGGCTGATACAACTTGCCTGATTCAATTCATTTTGGGCTAAAACTCCACCTACAAGTTCCCAGCCTGGGAGACATTAAAGGCAAATTATTGCGAGGTTTTGTACTGGTTTTAAAGGGGAATCGTCAGTTAAGGCTGATTTTTACAGAAGAACCTGGTGGACTGATCTTGTCTATTTTGGGGTTATCTATCTTACGGTGCTGCTGGTCTGTTCTAGGCCAGGCGCTGCTCGCTGCTTTGCTCACGGAGCGCCCAGCAGAAGAGCATTTGGGGAGGAAAACAAACTATATCAAAATATGGATAAGAGCGGAGGTTCCCATCCCTGGCCGTGGGCCGTGGTGCTGCCGGTCACGGGGGAGCCTTTGCTCCTTTTCCCAAGCAGCTGAGAGATGCGACCCGGTCTCCTGCATCGCTCTGCCTGTGTGCAACAGGAATCGAGTGGGAAGAGCCGGCAAAGAGGGTTGAGCAGCGCTCCGTGCACCCCGGAGCCGGGAACATGAGCTCTCCGGCCGTGGAAAGCGAGGTTGTCCCTGTGCCACTTTGCTGCGGCGCATGGGACGTGTCCCAGGCGATGGTCCCGCTCCCGCTGCCGCCCCGGCCAGCCTCTGGGCCTTTCCTCCATGTGCTTTTCCTTAAATGTCAAATGGAAGGGGCTTTCAGCTCCGTGTTTATGGTTGCTCTCGCTGTAATGGAAACATGGCAGGCAGGGGCTGCTGAGCACCAGCTCTGTAATTGCAGCCTGCCACTGCATAGGAAGCACGGTTTTTGAACGCATTTTGGCTGGTTCCTCCAACAGCAAGTGCCCGGGCTGTGAAATCTGCCTTTTCCAATCCCAGCCGAAGCCCAAGGAGGCTGCAGATTCTCAGCATTTCTGAGAGCGCAAATTGCCCTGTTAACAACAGGTTCCCGGAGGCAGGAAGGCTGATTTCCTTTCGGGAGTCCAAATCCAGATGGTCAGAGATTCCTTCCAAGCTCAGAAAAACCTGTTTTAAAAGGCTATTATGTCTCAATGGCAGTTTCGCATCCCAGCGCAGTGGAAGCACTGTCTGCCGTCTGCACCGCCATCTATTTTTCAAGCTGTTTGCCAGTCACCTCGACCCAATGTGGTCAGCACTGTCTGCTTTCCATTTTCGTGGAGGGGGAGCCGGGCACCCGCTAAAAGCCGTGTGTTTGTTCCCATTTTCTGCAGTGGGCGAGACACGGAGCCGAGAAACGGAAGATGCTTGAGCTTGTTTCGGGATACAAGGCTTGCTCTCATCATGAGAGTCTCCAGCCTTGGAGTCTTTTACGTTAAGAAGGAATAACCCAAAGCCATTCGGTTGACTCCAAACAGCTGCCCGTGCACCAAAACCGCGCGGGCCGAGCGAGCAGCTCCGCTCCCTGCCAGCCGGATGGCAGCGATTTTACCGGTGCACGGTTTGGGTAGCGGCTCTGCAAGGCCGGGGAGGAACTCCCCCGGCAAAGGGCCCAAAGCGCTTGCTGTCCCAGCACAACCGGCCTCCTGCAGCACCGCGTTGCCCTGGGACTGCTCAGGAATGCAAAATTATTGAGGTGCAGGCCCTCAAGGGGGGAAAAACAGCGTTACAAGCACTAATTAGGGCTTGTGCGTGCACAGATGTTCCACTGGTTTAACTTGAACCGGGTTGCGTGCCCAAACGTGGGGCTACAGACAGGATTAAGGCTGATTTAAGGTTGCCTACACCCGGCGCTGCTGCACCGGTGCCGCGCCGTGCTTTCGGTTCAGCCGCAGCGTTTCGCACGCTTCAGGCACGTTTTGGTGAAGGTTTTTCTCCTTTTTGCTTCTAAAATAAAAGGGTGAGGGTCGGATCTGCCCGGGCGAAGGGACGATTCTTTATGCTCAGCCCTCTGCGGCTCCAGGAGCGCGTGTCCCCCTCCCGAGTGCTGCTGTCACCCGAGGGACAGTCGCTCTTGGGGGATGTCAGAGGGCTGTGCCCCGCAGTTTGTGGGGCTGGGCACACCCCAATGGGCACACACCAGCCCCCCATGATCAACCACAATGGCCATGGGGAACCCCAAAACCACAGAGCCCATGAGGAACCCCCAAACCACAGTGCCTGTGAGGAACGCAGATTTTGCCACTGCTCACGGTGCTTTGGAGTGGGAGCCGCAGCACTGGAGTGGGGAGGGCTTTGTGCATCAGGATACCCCCGCTTCTTAGGGTAACTGTGCTGCCCTATGCGGGGACCCCCCCTGCCTGGGGGTGCGTGCACCTCGCTGCCGTGGGGAGGTACCCACGCTGTTGGGGGGTACACACTGCAGTGCCGTGGGGAGGGCCCCACGCTGGCTAAGGGCTGCATGCACAGGGGGCCCCCATGCTGCTTGGGGGTGCATGCACCACCCTGCCCGGGGGGGGGGGTGGTGTCCCCAAATTATCTGGGGGTGCATGCACCGTATTGCCATAGGGGTCCCCATGTTGCACACACGGTTCTGCCCGGGGGTCCCCGCGGTGCACCCACAATTCTGCCTGGTTGGGGGGGTGCGGACCCCGCCCGTTCCCTCCCGTCCCCCTTAAGCAGCCGACGGGGCGGGCCCGCCACCTTAAGAGAGCCCCTCCCCCGGCGGGCTGGGACGAGCCTTCCTCGGCCGGGCTCTGCAAGGCTCGGCTCGGCACGGGTTGCCATGACAAGCATTTTCTCCCGCTAGCTCCGGGACCGCTCCTCCGCCGCCCCCCCCATCACCCCATGGCCAGCCGAGGGGGCTCCGCCGCCAGCCGGGCGCCGTGGGGGCTTTGCCGGTGAGTGTGGGGTGGGGGTCCCGTGGGTGATTAACGGCTGTTTGGGCAAAGCAGCGATCGCACGGCCCCACCCGCGGCGGGTGGGGCCGGGGGTTTAAGCACCCGCCGCGGGTGGGGCGGTATTTTCACCCACTCCAGTCTCTCCCAGTATGTAGCGTTTTGTGTACTGGGGTGCAGCAGGTGGGATTGGGAGGGGGGGTTTCCCGGGTGGGTTGGTTGCCCCACGGTCCTTTTGCGTGGGTGGGGGTGTCTACGAGGCCCCCAGTTTCCGGGGGTGGGTGGGAACGCGCTCCGGTTGTATCATGCAACTTGTTGCCTGCCCTTGATTGGGGGGGGCGTGGGGCTCCCAGTCGCGCGTGTTTTTAGAGGGCAGCGTGTTGTGGCCATGCAAGGGGGGGGTAAAGGAGAGGGGGGCAAGATGCGACCACCGTCTGGGTGATGCCACCATCCATCCCAGGCCACGCTGCAGCTTGGCACTGGTGCTGGAGGGAAGGGCGGGGAGGGGGGAGCGCTTTGCGGCAGCCCCAAGGACAGAGAGGGGGAAGGTGCTGCGTGGGTGGCTGTGCCCACCCGTGGGGCAGCGAGGGGTGCTGGTCCCTGCCCGGAGTGGGGTGAACCCGGGCGGGGTGTGCGTGGGGCCCGATCCGGACACGGGAGGGGTGGAATGGCAGAGGGGAGCGAGTGGGGGGGGGCTGCTGGGTGTTTGCCCACGCCAGGGCCAGGCACGTCCCCTCCTGCCTGCAGCAACTGGGCTGATCAAACCCACGGGAGGAATGCAAAATTAAAAGAAGGTAAAAAAGAAGCAAAGCAGAGAGGCTGTGGCCCACATGGGCAGCAGGCAGAGCCTCTTCCGCCTCCTGCCTCCAGTGCTCTGCCTGCATCCCAGCGCTGCCCGTGCCATGGGCTGCAGCCTCCCGGCGTCCGTCCTGGGGGGACACGGCCGGGATCGTGCCCCTCGGGGGTTCTGGGGGAGCCCGCGGCACTGGGGGGTTGTGTGGGGCTGGGTGGTCCCTCCCTGCTTTGCCGGAGATGTTGAGTGGGGAGGGAGCAGAGGAGGGACAATAGGTTATTGTGCTCTTATCTCTGGAGACCTGAGGTTGGGTGGGGGTTTGGATTGCAAATCTCAAACCAGTGCAGCCTGTTTGTGCCCGTGGACAGGCAGCCCGGCCAGGACAGGGGCAGCGGGCTGGGCTGGAGGTGAGTGCTCAGAGCTGGGGCGCCCAGAGCTGTCCTGGGGCTGGGGGGCACCATTCCGCGCCCCCACCTCAAGCGGGCACGCCGCCTGTGCTGTCGGCTGCTCCGGCGGGCAGGCTCTGCGCCCGCTGCCTGCTCTGCCTGGCTCCAGACAGTGTCCTCAATCTTTCGCTTCCTTGAGCACCGAAACGCACCTAAATTATTTAATCATGAGCGAAGAGAAGCTGACGCCCCCGCGCTCCGCCAGCCCCACCCCGCAGTGGCATGGGGTTCCCTTCCCGGCTGGGTGTCCTGCGAGCTGTGCCCTCGGTCACCCCAGGAGCTCCCCCTGTCCCTGGGGATGGCACGGGCTGGGTGCGGGGTCAGGGCCGGCTGCAGGTGCCCCCCAGCCCCAGGTAGCGGGTGCTCTGCCAGGGCGAACGGAGGGAGCTGGGTGGTCTCAGAGCCTCCCAAAACCTACGTGCCCTTTGATCCCCCAAAGCCTGTTGGCAGCGGTTGACTCAGATATGTGGGTTTGCTGCCCTGTGCCAAGGCGGGTGCTGCACAGGAGGTGCCTTTGCCAGGACAGTGGTGCCAGCAGAGCTGGGCACTGCCCGGGGCAGCGCGGTAGAGCTTCCCCGTACCCCCACACCCCTTGGGGTGCAGGTTTGTCCCACCCTCGCCAGCGGGGCCGCGAGTGCTGCCCAGGGAGGGGACACGGGGGACCTCTGCGAAGCCTGGGCTCCCTCCCCGCGGGAGGGGAGGTGGTGCAAGCGCTGCAGGTAGAGGCTTGAGAGGGCAAAGGGTGGTGTTGGGCGGTGGTGTTTTTTTTGGTTGAGATGATGACGGAGGGAATTCCCTGCCGTGGGTCCGGCTCTCGTGCGCTCTGCGTGCGGAGAGCCCTGGCTGTCGGCGTGTGCCGCGGCCGGAGCGTCACCTTGCGCCCCAGGAGCTGGGACCTGCCCGCTGGAGCCCCCCGGGGGCCGGGCAGGGAGGGCTGAGCTGTGGCACCGGTCCTTGGGCAGGGTGAGTAAGAGCAGGGAGGGACGGCTGCTCCTCTCTGCTATTGTTTTGCAGCAGAAAGAGCTGGGGTGGAGCTGTGCCTGGAGTTCCCCCTCTTCCCCAAGGCCTTCCCCGGCTGCCTGCGCTGGGAGATGAGTCTGCTCCTTCCCTGCCTGCGCCTCGCAGGGGCTGCGGGTTCCTTTGGCTTGTTGTTTTTCCTTTTTCTTTTTTTTTTTATTAATTCCCTGCTAGGCCCCGAGTGGAGTTTGCCCGCAGTGTCTGCTCACGCCTGTTGCAGCAGCGCTGGAAGGAGCGCAGGGGTTTTGGGGGCACGGGGCGCCCGGTGCTGAGCTCTGCAGCAGGGACTCGCTGCCGATGCTGTTCGCTGCTGCTCCCCCGGGAA